>NC_134690.1:158113852-158713852 GCF_050947455.1 Rhinoderma darwinii | reverse complement strand
CCGATGTGCTTCAAACCCCTTAAATGCGGCGATAGCAATCGGTCACCGCATTTATGGGGTTAATTGCCGAAATCAGCGGCGATAGTCCGCTGACCGGCAAGACTGGAGTGTCAGCTGTTGGGGACAGTTGACCTCTCGGTTCCCGGACACTGTCCGTTAAGACAGTGTGCGCCGGGAACCGCTCCGCAACTGTACATCCTGGTGCGGGAAGCAAACCCTCTCCAGGACGTACAGTTGCGGCGCAGCGCGGGAATAGGTTAACATCACAAAGTCCTTTCTTTGCACATACAGGTCTTCACCAAGGCTTCATTCTTGATTTACCAATGTCTATCTCTCTTCGAGCAGTGACTGAACGCTAGACAGCATTACAAAAGGTTCAAGTAAAGATGGCTGAGAGTTTGCATGATGCTCAAATATAATTTAAACAGGTTGTTGATAAACACCGGAAAGCAACTCCTGGGGGACAAAGAGTGAATTTCCACAAAAAATGTTAGGCTGAAAATGTCTTCTCTTTAATTGCACCACAAATATATTGGGCCATTTCAAATGTCTGCTCAAATTAATGAGATCACTTTTCAATTTAACACTTCCTGAGACTATGAAGGTGTTTCCTGTTTTTCATTGCTCTCTTTATAAGCCATTTTCGGAAAATCCTTTTCCGGGCTGTATTGTGCCTCCTTCAACACCAGTGAATGTGCAAGGTGAAGAAGAATATATTGTTGAAAAAAATCTTTGAATCCAGAATTAGAGATGAGCGAACCGGGACAACCGAACCCGGTTTCGGTCCGAACATCGGGAAAAGTTTGGTTTGCAGCGAATCCAAACTTCACCGGGTTCGGCCGAACACATTTTGACCGAACCCGGCGGAGATAGTCACTGTCCAGGGTGCTGAAAGAGTTAAACGATCGGCAGTAACTGTTTCAGCACCCTGGACAGTGACTTCCGATCACAATATACATCAACGTGTAAAAAAAATAGAAGTTCCTACTTACCGATAACTCCCTGCTTCTTCCTCCAGTCCGACCTCCCGGGATGACGATTCAGTCCAAGTGACCGCTGCAGCCAATCACAGGCCAATCCCAGGCTGCAGCGGTCACATGGACTGCCACATCATCCCGGGAGGTCGGACTGGATGTCGAGAGGGACGCGTCACCAAGACAACGGTGACGCGTCCCTCTCTTGACATCCAGCCCGATTGTGATTGGCTGCAGAAACAGATGACCTTCTTGTGAGATATTGAGGTCAACCACCTGACAATCAAACCGCTGCAATGTCCCTCCAATTCCTTAGAATAAGTTAATAAAAGGATAATGAGAAAAGGCAATAACAGAAGTAATAGTAAAACAGAAAATTGAAGGATAAAACCGTAATTACTTCTTGTGGTGCAACCATGAAAACACCTTATTGTTAACAGCTTTATTTTACATGTGTCTATACACAAGCTAAACATTTGTCAGTCAATGTTAAAAATGTCTTACTGCACACAGCTCCGCCATGAGCATTGAGCCTATACAGAGGCAGACATCGTCCTTGTACCTCTGTACTATGTAGCTATAGGCACTCCGTGTACTATTACAGGTTAACTTCATATCAGGCTGCAGCCAATCACAATCTGGCTGGATGTCAAGATCGAGCGGGTTCCCCAGCAGCATTTAAAAGAAACAGGATCCTGACCTGTCCACAGAGTTTAAGGCAGCACAGAGTATTTCAGGAGATGAGCGTGCGGATGTTATGCGGGGTGGTGACTTGCCAATCATGTGAAGGTGTTATTGAGGACAGGAGTGGAGGAGAGGTAACAGACTGAGAGCTACGTAATGGTAAGAGCAGAGTTCACAGCAGCACAGAATATTTCAGGAGAGGAGCGTGCAGATGTTGAGGAGTGTATGACGCTGACTGGTCACTGATTGGTCAGCGTCATACACATAAACACGCCCAGTTAAAAACACAATGTGTGTCTCTACGGTAACCGATTACAAACAAACCCTGTGATTGGCTGCAGAGGCCGCTGCAGCCTGTGATTGGCTGCAGAGGCCGCGGCAGCCTGTGATTGGCGGGAGTTTGGCGTGAGTACGAATGGCTTTGGTGCTGTGCACCCATTTCTCTCCTTCTCAGCATTTAAATCAGGGGTCTCAAGCACGCGGCCCGCGGGCCGCATGCGGCCCCTGGGGCTGTCATCTGCGGCCCGCGGGACACAGAGCCGCTAGTATCGGCTCTGCTCCGAAACTCTGGAATTCCCTGACATCATTGTCCACATACGAACAGCGATGTCTGGGGCTTCCTCAGAGCCGGAGTCCCGGGCAGAGTGCTATTACAGGCTCTGCTCCGGGACTCGGTGGAATTCCCTGACATAGATGCCCATATATGGACAGTGTGTCAGGGTCTTCCCCAGAGCGGAGTCCCGGCAGAGCGCTAGTATCGGCTCTGCTCCGGGACGCTGCGGAATTCCCTGACATAGCTGCCCATATATAGACAGTGTGTCAGGGTCTTCCCCAGAGCGGAGTCCCGGGCAGAGCGCTAGTATCGGCTCTGCTCCGGGACTCTGTGGAATTCCCTGACATCGCTGTTCACATATGAAAAGCGATGTCTGGGGCTTCCCCAGAGCCGGAGCAGAGCCGATACTAGCGCTCTGCCCGGGACTCCGCTCTGGGGAAGACCCTGACACACTGTCCATATATGGGCAGCTATGTCAGGGAATTCCACCGAGTCCCGGAGCAGAGCCTGTACTAGCGCTCTGCCCGGGACTCCGGCTCTGGGGAAGCCCCAGACATCGCTGTTCGTATGTGGACAACGATGTCAGGGAATTCCAGAGTCTCGGAGCAGAGCCGATACTAGCGGCTATGTGTCCCGCGGGCCGCAGATGACAGCCCCAGGGGCCGCATGCGGCCCGCGGGCCGCGTGCTTGAGACTCCTGGTATATATGTACATGTTTCAATACTGCGTTAGCCACAAGGTCATGAATTTCTCATGACCCACCTTTAAACATGAACCTAACTTCTGTATGTTTCCTGAAGAGAGACATTTATTTATTTTTTTGCCCTGTGATTGGCTGCAGCGGCCGCGGCAGCCTGTGATTGGCTGCAGAGGCCGCGGCAGCCTGTGATTGGCTGCAGAGGCGACATGGATGAAACGTCTACTAGGAGACCCTAGCAATTGGCAGGTATATGTTGAATATAGAAGGAACAAGATGTGCCTAAAGCACATTGAAACCAATTTCCCAATTGCTAAACAATGTGGTTAAAATATAACTTTTATTATTTTGCTATTAAAGATGTCCATGAGGACATAACACTCAGCACAAACGGTTAAAATTAGTAGCCAATATTGCTTCAGCACACGCTCTGTATTCACTCGGTCTGCATGTGTTGCCAGACGGAGTGTGAAATACTCAGTTGCCAAGTCTCGTGTCAGCAGCTGCAGACTGCCGAACTATAGTGGATATGATGTGATATGCGTGCTCAAATGCGTGCACGCATATCACATCATATCCACTATAGTTCGGCAGTCTGCAGCTGCTGACACGAGACTTGGCAACTGAGTATTTCACACTCCGTCTGGCAACACATGCAGACCGAGTGAATACAGAGCGTGTGCTGAAGCAATATTGGCTACTAATTTTAACCGTTTGTGCTGAGTGTTATGTCCTCATGGACATCTTTAATAGCAAAATAATAAAAGTTATATTTTAACCACATTGTTTAGCAATTGGGAAATTGGTTTCAATGTGCTTTAGGCACATCTTGTTCCTTCTATATGGATGAAACGTCATCACTCGAGGGCGGACAGGAGGAATGTAAGTATGAACGGATTTTTAAAAAATTTTTATTACATTAAAATTTTATTTTCCGCGTGCCGAGCATGGTACTGTCAAGGTTGCTGAAAGAGTTAGTGCGGCCCATTAACTCTTTCAGCACCCTGGACAGTACCATGCTTGGCGCACGGAAATTACAGGTTCGGTCAGAACTAGTTCGGTCCAAATCAAACTTTTTCGTGAAATTCGGCGAACCAGCAGAACCGAACTTTTCATAAGTTCGCTCATCTCTATCCAGAATATTTCGGAATAAATTGCAGTACTTGATCCAGGGGGAGGGGTACAGGTCTTTGGGGAATGTTGGGAACCGGAAGACAATGTTAATTTTTCTAGGCTTACAAAAATTTTCAGCAGAGATATCCTAACAAACCAGCACCCAGATAACATAATGAAAGAAGGGGAGTACTGTCAGGATTTGAACCTAGAGACTGCTGTGGCAATGGCTCCTCTGCTACTCTATTTTCCAGGTACTCTTGATTCCTGCCTCTCTGGATAACTTGTCTTTATTGCTTGATTTGTTTCACTTTTTTGGCTTACTATTGTCAAAAATATTTTTAATTATCTTTATATGTGTGAACATATATTGCTTTTGTGAAAGTGACTAGAATGGGTTTCAAAGATAACATTTTGCATGGACTCCATCTTGTATGGTAGGCATCCATTTTGGATCATTGGAATCTATCTTTTGGCCTGAAGGAGCCATCTTGAGGTTAATAAGTAAAAAGTAAATATCAGCAGATGTCCTGAAGCAATTCTATGTTAAGTGTTCTTGAATTGAATGTTTTATTACTCTTTTAAGGAGCAGATCAAATAACCTTAGTGGAATGGACAATGACTGTTTACCATACGTCAGCCTTGGATTCAGGCCTCTGTTTAATTAATTTAAACTTATCTGCAGTCTCCATTCTCTAGTGAGATAAGAAGTAGAGACAAATTAACTTGTGTATCTGAAATGTGTGTCTTCCCATGGGACAAGGTTCAGGCCACCTGGGGCTTGGAGGGTGAAGAATTATTATAATGCATTGATATAATTCTTATTGGCTGTATCAGAGTCATTATCATATTGTAGATGATTGGCTGAAACCAAAGCCTACACCTTTCCTGTCATTATACCATATGTGGAGTTTTGGGATATTACCATATATAGAATGTTTATGTTAGCAAGTATAAGGTTACCACCTACTCTCATTTTCCTATAAATAAAGATGGATCCGCCCCCTAGGGCAGAGATCGTATGAACACTGAAGCTGCGTGTCATGGTCTCTCTCCGGCCGGCCTCTCTCAGATCCACCATTGAGAGGGCATTCACTAATTTGGAGCACATAGACAAATGCAGATAATGTCCAACGTTAACGGACATACTAAATTCTGCAGCGACACTATATAAGCCTGGGCCTTGCCCTTCTTCCTTGCCATACTATTGGGCTACCTACCTCTAGTCTAGTTCTTTGCAGCCTCTATGCAAACTGTTGCTACTCATTTGTGTACCAAACTTGGATTATTTTCTGACCAAATCTCTGCCTCATGCTACATCCTGTTGCCACTTATGTGTGTACCGAACCTGGACTGTTACTTGACTGCTCTTGCTATTAGCACATTTCTGCTTCATTATTTCAGCCACTGGACACCGAATCTGCTACAGACCTTGATACAAAAAGTCTAGTTAGGAACAATAGAGGCAAGTTTACAAGCACAAGATGTCTGAAAAAAGACACTCTCAAAAATGAAACTTAACCCAGTTACAATAAACTGCAACAAGGAATAATACAGCTAAAAATAACAGCATATAGAGTAATACTGAGGGAACCGAGAAACCTAATACAAAAAAGGCTAAAATTAAATTTTAAAGTTAAAACTGAAAGATATTAGAAGGCTAGCAGCCAAACCTAGGTAGCATTATTTTAAATACAGTTGGGTTTTCTTCATATTGCTTTGGTCTGGATTTCATTCAAGCGGTATATGCCTGCCTTCATTAACTGCCAATGTTTTAATGCACCGCAGAAGCATAAGTATCACTTAAAATATCAGTTGCATTATTGTTTATCGGAACTTCTTAATGTCTAAGGGCGGGAGATCTTATTTGACTGCAGCAATTTTCAGATACAGTTGTGTTAAGCTGGAATACACTACAATATTTTACCTTAACATATACTCTTCAACTACAAAACATGTTTCATCAAATGTAACACAATTTTGAGTCACCATAGATACATGTTACTATATTAATCAACATCAATATACTTAGGTAAAATATTAATGTCAAATTCAGCATCTTATAATGCTGATAAAACCATATAAATCTGTAAATCGGTTGGTAGGATTATATTTATGAAACTTAGAGAATCATTAGACTCTGTCCTCACAATCATAATACAGTAGCTGTATAAATAGTCCAAATACGGCATGTGAGAACAGGAAAGACTTTCATAATCTCACAGGATGGGATCCAATCCCATCCTTGGCACTAAATATATAGCTCCATGCAAAGCCTAATACAGGCAAACACTTTCCCCTGACTCAATCAATCATATGTTTCAGTAGCACTAAAATTCATGATCCACTGTATAAAAATGTATAATTAACCCCTTCCTGCTGCAGCCACTTTTGACCTTCCTGACTGAGCTTTATTTTTCAAATCTGACATGTTATTTTATGTGGTAATAACTTTGGAATGGTTTTACCTATCCTAGCAAATCTGGGAACTTTAAGTTAGTGGAAAACTTGGTCGATACATTCAGTATTTAATTGTATTTAAACACCAAAATGTAGTGAAAAATTGCAAAAATGTGAATTTTTCTAAATATAAATGTATCTGCTTGTAAGACAGATAATAATACCACACAAAATAGTTGCTAATTAACATTTCTCATATGTCTACTTTAGATTGGCATAGTTTTTTGAACATCCTTTTCTTTTTCTAGGACTTTACAAGGCTTAGAACATTAGCAGAAGAGTTTTCCAAGATGGCCGCCGTGAGCAGTCGCATTTAGTGAGAGCTCCTGACTAACCTGTGCTACAGCGGCCACCAGGCAATACCTAGCGATTCCCTGCATTCCCAGCATTGGAGACTTGGTGCCCTGGACACAGCGGATGTAACATGATTTAGCGGTCACTAAGGTGGTGGTGGTGCACTTACCAACTCCTGGGCATTCCTGGACGCTCCTGGACATTTTCAGCGGTGCTCTTCCTGCGGTGTTCTTCCTGCACCAGCGCCCCAACGTGGTGAGGCTCCGGTACAGACCTGGCTCCTGTCGGCATTTGGTAGTGACTGATACCTGGGACTTCTGGGACTTCTGGTACCTCTGCAAAAGAAAAAAGGTTGGTGGTTGTATTTACCTCAGGCTTTTGGGAGAAGTCCTCTCTATAAAAATGTATTTCTATGGTACATCTGTTGGACGGATAACCGGATTACAGCACATTACAGATTAGGCCTCGCTGGTACTCTTGGTTCTTCTTGGTTCTTTCAGCTCTGCGCATAATTAACCGGCCCAGCCCTGATACATAGGTAGCCCTGTAGATTCCCTGCCACCACCCAAACAGGGGACATGGTAAAACGGAGGGGCAAAACAGTGGGTCCTCTGTAGCTGACAGCCTATTTTACTAATGTGGAGCCAGAAACTGAAACAGCTACAGGTTCAATTCAAGGGGAGGCTACACTTGGTGGATCTCTCCCCCCCCCCTGCTCTTTCACCTTCAGAGAGACCTTCTAGTCCTCAGATGGAACCTGAGACATGTCGACCGGATATAAATCCCTTATCAAAGTTATCTCATACATCTGTTAAAGCAGCAGATTCTCATAGAAAGGGTTTGTGTGATATTGCAACTGATATTGCAAGTGCGGGCTCCAACAACTTGGAGGGGTTTCCGTCCTCCTCAGCCCCACTGACTGAAGACTTTCTTAAATCTATGTTAATAATGTTGCAGAACAATATCTCACAGCATATCTCCGCTTTAGCCACTAATCTCCAAACCAATATCGATGCTCTTGGTGTTAGAACTGATCAAGTTGAGAAGAAGATGGCTGGGTTTTCTACAGCTCATAACGATTTAGTGGATGCCCATTGGAAGAAGAAGTTCACTGGCTTAAATCTAAAGTTGCAGATGCGGAGGATAGGTCCAGACGCAAAAATAATATAAAAGTGAGAGGGTTTTCTGAAAGTGTACCACCCCCTGATATCCTGGGCTACCTTGCAAGAGTGTTTAAAGCTTTGATCCCTACTCTCACGGAGTTGTATCTGATTTTGGATAGAGCAACCGAATACCCAAATCTATGATGGCTCCGGACGAGTCCCATAGGGACGTCATAGTGAGAGTTCACTTTTTTCTTATTGAACGATTGATGTTGGTGGCTAGAAAGCTGGATCGTCTTCCAGTTCCTTTTTCTGATGTCTCGCTTTTTCCGGATTTGTCGGCAACAACATTACAAGCCAGGAGACAGTTCTCTGTTATCACGCAAGCTTTGCGTGTATCCAGCATCAAATATAGATGGGGGTTTCCAGTTAAGCTCCTGATCGCTAGAAATGGAGGCCTGACGGTGATCTCCTTAGTGGAAGAAAGTTTCTCTTTGTTAAAACAGTGGAACATCTTAGTAATGGGCTCCGCTCCCTCCTCTCCCTCCTCTTACTGCCCCCTGGCTCCTTCACTTTCGCGGGTCATGGAGGAATGGTCCTCAGTTGCTCAATAGGGGGATATTACTTGAATAGGCTGATGCCTGTTATGTGTGATGCTGATGTTGTTTTTGATGATGATTCATACGCTGTCTACTAATATAGCACAGGAGTGCATTGAAAAAAATAAATTCTCTTTTTTTTTTTGGGCCTCCTTTTTTTCCCTTCTTGGGGGTTCTGCTTCTCTGGCTATTCCCCAAGTGCTTCGGTGTGATGGTGCACCTAGAATTTTTCCCCTTTTTCTTTTCTCCCTTTATTATTATTTATATTTATTTTATTTGTTTTTTGTTATGTCTTTGTCTAATTGTTTTCCTTCACAGGGATGTTATGTATTGTTTTACAGCCATTTTCATGTACAGGATATTGGGTTTTTCTCTTTGTCAAATTGTAGGTTCGACTCTTCGATTGGCTGTCTGGTATTTTCTCTTCTCTAGATTTAATGCCTCTCAAAATCTCCTCTATTAACACCCATGGACTTAATAGTCCGTTTAAACATAGATTGTTATGGAAAGAAGCTTGTAGCTTAAAATGTGATGTTTTGCTGGTTCAAGAGACTCGCTTCCATAAACTCTTGGCCCCTGTATGTACGCATAAGGCTTTCCCTTATGTTTTTTTCGCTTCAGCTGATATTAAGAAAAAAGGGGTGCTTATAGCGGTTAAAAACACTGTGGCCTTTGTTAGTCATAGAGTGGAGTCGGACCCCTTAGGTCGTTATCTTATATTAATTTGTGATATCAATAAAGTGAAATATACTATTGTAAATGCATATTTTCCAAATAAGAGACAAGGCAAGTTTTTTTTCTAAATTAGCTACAAAAGTGGAGGAACTTAAACAGGGTTGTCTCTTTATTGCGGGAGATTTTAATGCTGTATTAGATGGTGATTTGGATTCTACTACGATTGGCAGGTGGCATGATTTTCTTTCGCGTCAGGTACTTGAGGAAGGATTATTTGATGTATGGAGATGTCAACATGGAACTGAGAGAGACTATACGTTTTTTTCCCCTCATAGATTATCTTATTCACGTATAGAATATTTTCTCGTTGATAGACAAATGCTAATGTTGACTAGATCTTCCTCTATAGGGAACATCACTTGGTCTGATCACGCTCCGGTTTCAATAATTGTTGAGCAAAGGTTTATTTCTCCCCCACCTTCCCAGTGAAAACTCAATGATTACATCTTATCTTATCCGGATCATCAGACTAGGATTAAGGATGCCCTCACAACCTACTTTGAAATCAATGCTCCATCTGTTACCAATCCTTATTCTTTGTGGAATGCACATAAGGCTTATATGAGGGGTATCTTCATTCAGGCCTCCACTAAGACTAAACGTATGAGGGAGGAAGATGTGACAGAGACGGTAACTAAAATCTCCCATATAGAGAGCCTTAATAAAATTTCCCCCCTCGATATCCTATATGCACACTTTACGTAATCTGAGGACGCATTTACAAACTGTGCTACAGTCTAGATACGATTACACCTTGAGGAAACTCCAACTGAGCTCTACATAATAACAGAGCTGGGGCTCGCTTAGCTCGGAAGGTTAAACATTCTGTCGGGAGGTCCAAAATTGCTCATCTAATAGGAATAGGAGGTGGGAAAGTGACTGACCCATGGTTAATAGCGGAACAATTTTGTTTATATTATGAGGAGTTATATAATCTGTCTTCAGACCCCTCTATATAGTATATCACCCTTCACAACAAGAGATTTCCTCATTCTTAGACAGCGTACAATTGCCCTCAATTGACTCCGAGTCCCTGAGATTATTATCCGATCCTATTACCACTATAGAGGTTACTAAGGCGGTTTTTTCACCCAAACCATTCAAAGCTCCCAAACCTGATGGATTCATAAATGCGTATTATAAAAAGTTTATTGATCCATTAGTGCCCCATTTAGCAGCTGTATTTAATAAAGCCGTGGCGGATAAAGCTTTCCCTGAGGAGATGCTATCTGCAATTATTGTCACCGTTCCCAAACCTGGGAAGGCTCCTGATATTCCAGCTAACTTTAGGCCTTTCTCCCTTTTGAACTCAGATCTGATAATTTTTGCTAAGGTGTTATCTGAAAGGATGCTCCATATCATTCCAGACCTTATCTCCCCTGATCAAGTGGGCTTTGTTGCTGGGAGACAGGCACCTGATGGTACCAGATGGTTCATTGATTTAATTCAATGGGTTGAGCACAACAAAATACCGTCTTTATTGTTAACTTTGGATACAGAAAAGGCAATTGATCGAGTGAGCTGGGCATATCTTTCTAACACCTTGGAGTAATTTGGTATTTCGGTGCATATAAAATCTGCCATTCTTGCGTTATATTCCAAACCTTCAGCTAAAGTGTTAGTTTCTGGCTTTCTCTTTTCAAATTATGAATGGAACTCATCAGGTGTGCCTACTCTCTCCACTTATTTTTGCTTTAGTGATGGAACCTCTCGCTGCTGCAATTAGAGAAAATAGGGAGATCCAAGGTATACAGATAGGAGAGTCGACCCATAAAGTCAGTCTATTCTTTTAGCACTATCACATCCTGAGTCCTCCTTGGTAGCAGTGCAGGCTACTCTGGAGAAGTTTGGACGTGTGTCCTATTATAAAGTTAACCCAAGTCAATGTCAAGTTTTGAATATGGGAATATCTACTTCTTTACAGTCAAAACTAGCTGTTAAATATCCGTTTAAGTGAAATACTGATAACATACAATATCTGGACATTAAATTTGTATATCCAATCTCCTTGCTGTTTGGTTATAACTACTTTCCGTTAGTTTCTAAAGTGTCGAATCTGTTGGGGAAGCTTTCCACTCCATTTATTTCCTGGGAAGTAGAATAGCGTTAATTAAAATGATGGTTCTCCCAATCATTCTATATACTTTCTGGACGGTTTCCATATCTTTACAATCCTCTTTCATTCCAAGATTACAAAGGGAACTGTCCTAATTCATTTGGAGGAAAAAGCCTCCCAGAGTTAGGATGTTTATTTTGATTAGACCATGGCAGAAGGGGGGGTGGGAGTTCCTGACTTACATAAATATTACATGGCGACTATTCTAGAGCAGTCCGGCAGCGGGTGGATGTCTAATAGTAGGAAGCGATGGGTGAGCATAGAACGGAGTGCGGTGGGTTTACCCCTTTTAGCGTGCTTGAGAAAATACTTTTCCCATGGTGCCTCTTCGAGGGTTAAGCTACTGTGGATACAAGCCTCAATTCAAGCATGGTCCTATCTGCTTCGCTGTCATATAGGTGAGGATGGTGGGTCACTGAAAGTCCTGCCCCTTAGATACCTGCACTCTATAGTCTGCAGGTATGACGACTATTTAGTCTCTTTATAGAGCATCTTCCTTTCGTTCATTTGAGGATTTAACTTCTTGTTATGGTATTCCTAGATCAGATTTCTATAAATACTTATGTATCAGACACGCGCTTTCGTCGGTGGATACAGTTACCCCGCTTCTACCACGTCAGGCTGTACTCTTTTTTGCTAAAAAGCTCCCTAAGGTTAAAGGCATCTCTTTATTTTACGGCCTATTTTCTACCTATACCCCTACTGTCAAACTCTCATACATGTCCACATGGGATATGGATTTGGGGCTAGATACTTCCTTCCAAGATTGGTTTAAAGCATCGGCTTGGGTCAGAAAATCCTCTAAAAGTTCTATACATTGGGAAATGTCCCGTAAAATTGCTTTCCGTTGGTACCTCACACCTGTATGTGTCGCTAAAATGTTGAGTTTGGCTTCAGAGTCATGTTGGAGGGGATGTGGAGCAAAGGGTACTTATATGCATATGTGGTGGGAATGTCTACTTGTTGCTTCCCTATAGTTGATTGGTTTTCAGCTTATTTAAAGAAGAATAAAAATCTAAGATAACGATTTCACCTGGATTGGCTTTATGCTTTCTAGGTGTGGACCTCCTTCCCCCCTCTGGGCACATTGTTGCATCACACATTATTATGGCCGCGAGACTTATGATAGCTCGCCAATGGAAACTGGCTGACCCTTTGACTAGAGCGGAGTTAGTAAACCAAATTCAATTCTCCTATCTTATGGAAAAGTCGTGGGCCTTTAAGGTCCTCTCGATAGTCAAATTCGAAAGAATGTGGAAACCTTGGAGCGAATTTGCCCTACCCTCAGATTGAACCTTCCCTCCCTCTCTCCACATGACTCGGCAGCCAGAAAAGGTATTTTGTCGGTTGCCCTTATGCCCTATACTGCTCTATCCTTTTGTAAATCTATGTAAATCAACGCTGCTCTTTTCTCCTGTTTCTATTCTTTATATATTATACTATAAACCCCTGTGATCTTTGTTGTGTTTTGTATGTTTTGTAAATGATATTCTATGTTTATGTGCGACGAGGCGATCTTCATGTTGAGAACCCTCCCCGTCTAGTTCTGTTTGTTTTTCTTTACAAAAAGATTCAATAAAAACTTCAGTAAAAAAAAAACAGAACTTTAGCAGAAATTTCTCTCATATTCAAAACAATTTCAAAAGGCTATTTTTTCAGGGACCAGTTCAGGTCTTAAGTGGCTTTTAGGGGCCTATACAATACAAACCCCCATAAGTCACCCCATTTAAAAAAAATGCCCCCTCAAAGTATTCAAAACAGCATTTAGAAAGTTTCTTAACCTTTTAGGCGGTTCATAAGAATTAAAGCAATATAGAGGTGAGATTTACAATTATTTTTTTGCAGAAATTCATATTTGATAATTTTTTTTCTGTAACACAGAAGGTTTTACTAGAGAAACGCAGCTCAACATGTATTGCCCAGATTCTGACATTTTTAGAAATATGCCACATGTGGTCCTAGTGTGCTAATGTACTGAAACACAGGCCTCAGAAGCAGAGGAGCACCAAGAGGATTTTGGGGCCTTCTTTTTATTAGAATAAGAATATATTTTAGGCACCATGTCAGGTTTGAAGAGGTCTTGTGATGCAAAAACAAAGGAAACACCCCAAAAAAGACCCCATTTTGAAAACTACACCCTACAAATAATTAATCTAGGGGTGTAGTGAGCATTTTGACCCAACAGGTGTTTTATAGATTTTATTAGAATTTGGACGTGAAAATGAAAATTTTTATTTGTTTCCAATAAGTTGTAGTATTAGCTAAAAAAAAAAAAACAATGTCCACAAGAAATAAAAAAACAATAAAACTCCCAACATTTGTAAGCTTTGCGTGAAGGAAATTCTGTTGAAGCCATAGCAATACAGGACAGACGTGGGAACGTGACTTTCCTGAACTTAAGAGTAGATGTAACGTCCGTGGCCGCAGACCACATACTCAGAGTGGTTTTATACAAAAGTACTCTACCCTGTCTAAAAGAAAGATGGATCTCTTCGACCTTGCATCGACTACCAGGGTCTCAATCAGATCACGGTCAAGAACAGATATCCATTGCCCCTAATCTCTGAACTGTTTGACTGCATACGAGGAGCCAAAATATTTTCCAAGCCAGACCTACGGGGGGCTTACATCTTAATCCGGATCCACCAGGGTGACAAATTGATGATAGCATTCAACACCTGAGATGGGCACTATGAATACCTGCTAATGCCTTTCGGCCTGTGTAAGAGTTTGTCAATGACATCTTCCGAGATCTCCTCTATGTTCCGTGTCGTGGTCTACCTCGATGATATCTTGATCTTTTCTCCTGACCCGACGACTCATCAGAGACACGCCGTCAAGTTCTGCTGCGATTAAGGGAGAATCGCTTATATACCAAGCTGGAGAAGTGCGTGTTTGAGTGAAATTCTCTACCCTTCCTGGGTTACATCATCTCGGATCAAAATCTCAAGATGGATCCTGAGAAGGTAAAGTCCGTCCTGGAATGGCCACATCCTCAAGGCTTAAGGTCCATACAGTGCTTTCTGTGATTCGCCAATTTCTACAGGCAGTTCATCCCAAACGTCTCTTCATTGACAGCACCCATCTCTACCCTCACCAAAAAGGGCATGAACGGCAAGGTGTGGACTCCAGAGGCAGAATTTGCATTTAATAGCCTGAAGAGTGCTTTCACGTCAGCCTCAACCCTCCAGCATCCTGATGTGTCACAACAGTTTTCGTTTGAGGTCGACGCCTCCTCGGTTGGTGCAGGCTCACTTCTGTTCCAGAGAGGTCCCAAAGACAAGGCAGTGGTATGTGGCTATTATTCTAAACTTTCCTCTTCCACGGAGTGCAACTACTCGATTGGGGATCGGGAGTTACTGGCCATCAAGTTGGCTCTGGAGGAGTGGCAACATCAAATGGAGGGCGCAGCTCCCCCTATTCTGATATTTACCGACCACAAGAACCTCACCTAACTCCAGTCGGCCTAACTGCTGACTCCCCGTCAAGCCAGGTGGTCTCTGTTCTTTGCCCGGTTCCAGTTTTAGCTCCACTACCGTCCTGACGACAAAAATGTAAGGGCCGATGCCTTGTCCACGTCGTTCGAGACTGAGAATGCCATGGAGTCTCCGCAAAACTTCATTAATCCATCCTGCATTTTCTCTGTCAAGTTAGAGACATTCCTCTGGGGAGGACTTTTGTACGCCTGGCGGACAGCAAAACAATTCTTCGCTGGGAACACAGCTCCAAGCAGGCAGGTCACGCGGGTGCCCGTAAAACCTGAGACTTGATTGCCCGTCATTTTTGGTGGCCCACGCTGCCCAAAGACATCATGAACTTTGTCTTGTCATGCACGGTGTGCTCGGCAAACAAGGTAGCTCACTCCAAACCTGCAGGGCTGCTTCAGCCGCTGCCGGTGCCCATTGCTCCCTGGCAGAATATAGCAATGTCACGGATCTGCCTCCCTCTGCTGGATGCAGTACGGTCTGGGTGGTGGTGGACCGATTCCCAAAAATGGCTCATTTTGTCCTGCTGACCCGCCTACCTTCTGCTTCCCGACTGGCCAACCTCCTCATCCAACACATTTTCCGCCTGCATGGCTTACCTCTGCATATCGTGTGTGATGAAGGGGTTCAGTTCACCTCAAAGTTCTGGAGAGCCCTCTGTAAACCCCTTGATGTGAAGTTGGACTTTTCCCTCAGCCTACCATCCCCAGTCCAATGGGCAAGTCAAAAGGATTAACCAGATCATTGAGAATTATCTACAACTCTTCATCTCCATGCAGCATGATGACTGGGTGCAGCTTCTTCCTTGGGCCAAGATATCCTATAACAACCACTCAAGCGAGTCCACTGCTGCCACACCGTTCTTCATTGTTTACTGCCAACACCCACAAATTCCTCTCCCGGTGTCCGCTATGTCCCAGGTGCCCACAGCTGACTCTGCATTCAGGGATTTCCTGCAGATCTGGCAGCAAACCCGATCCTCTATTCGGCTGGTGGTCGACCTCCTGAAAAGAAAGGCAGACACAAGGAGAAAAGAGCCTCCTCAGTTTCTTCCAGGTACCAAAGTCTAGCTGTCCTCTAGGCATAGCTGAGGGTGCCATTATACAAGTTTGCTCCCAGGTTCCTCGGACCCTTCGAGATCCTACAGCAGTTCTACCCTGCCCCCTACAAACTGCGGCTGCCTCCCACCCTCAAGATCTCCAACTCCTTTCATGTCTCCCTCCTGAAGCATGTGGTCCTGAACCACTACACCAAGACCCCTAGTCCTGCAGTTGCCCCCAGCGGTTCATCAGAATCATTTGAGGTTAAGGAGATCTTGGACACCAAAATAGTGGGAAGAAGAACCTGTTATTTCGTGGATTGGAAGGGGTTTTGTCCAGAAGAGTGGACTTGGGAGCCATAGGAGAGCCTCAATGCTCCTACCCTCGTGAAGGTGTTCCTCTCTCGCTCTGGTCCCAAGAAGAGGGGGAGTAAGAGGGGGGGATAATGTAACGTCCGCGGCTGCAGCCCGCAGACTCCGCTCATCCTGCCGATGCCTTCCTTCCCGGAGATGCCAGCACATGCGGCCGTCCTAGCCTGCAGTGACCACTAGGGTGTGCGCTCTAACTCAGTCCCAGCCTTAAAGGGCCAGCGCGCACACGTTTAGAATTGTCTAATTACCCTGAACTATAAGAAGAGCCCTTCCCCTTCACTGATTGCCTGAATGTTGTTGTGTTTACCCGTGTTAGTATTGCAAATGGTCCCTTAGCTTGCGTCGTTCAGTCCCAGTAGACCTGCTCAGAAGAGAGCAGGCCTACATTGTCACAGGATGGCGCGGAAATGGGATCAGGTGAGCATGTAAAGTTTTTTTTTCTCTTATAATTGTGAGTGCCATTATCTACAGGGGGGCTATATGTAGGGCACTATCTGCAGGGGGAGCTATACTGTGTGTGTGTGTGTGTGTGTGTGTGTGTGTGTGTGTGTGTGTGTGTGTGTGTGTGTGTGTGTGTGTGTGTGTGTGTGTGTCTGTGTGTGTGTGTGTGTGTGTGTGTGTCTGTGTGTGACGCAGTGTATGGTGATATTATAATCAGGGACACAATGTATGGCGCTATTAGAATTAGAGGTGCAGTTTATGGTGCTATTATATTTAGGGGTATATTGTGTGGCACCTTTTATCTTCATTTATAAGTGCAGAAATGTTTGAAAAGTGAGTAGTTGAAGACATCTGAGCAGCAGACTGCAGAAATGGGCTGTGGAGTCAGTCATCATAGGGGTCTGAAAAGGAAAAGATTCCACAGCACTGGACTACAGGGGTGGTGGGTGCAGAAGGGGTGCACGCCTCCACTGGACCTGGTCCACGGTCCACAATATCAGGCAAACGAAGATAGGCAGCAAGGCAGCACTTCCAAAAATATGAGCTTTTAATCACCCGTGCAACGTTTCAGTCCAACAGAACTTTTTTCAAGCATAGTGAACACATCAGTTCACAAGTATTTAAGGACTCACAGAGTCAATTAGTAATAAAACCGTGATAAATGCAAAAGCATTAAAAAATGTCTCAAAATGTTACAAATAGTGCAATTTAAAATCACAGACCATAGATGTAGGGAATAATGTGCATATACATACAGAATTTAGGGGACTAGTACATCAATAAGCAGTCCAAAGGTCAACACTGTGTTAATCATTAATAACTCACCCAGGTGTATATAATAAAATAAATTGCAGAATATCATCTGCAAGTGGCGGATGGAAATACTCCTCATATATTTCGGCGTTCATGTGTGCACACTGCACATGTCACACACCTGAATGTAGAGACACGTCTAGTCAATTACTGCATCGCAATATCCCGCGAGATTACGCTACCCAAATCCCGCGCATGCGCAGTGAGCGACTCGTTATGTGAAGGCCATCTTGGGGGCTGGCAAATGGTGACTATGAATAAGCTCACTGACACTGATTGGCTAGGCATCGGCCATCAGAAAAAAATAGCTATAGAGTCAAATTTATCATATGGATCAGCAAGCCAGAAAGGGAAAAGAATTGGAAAGGGAAATTAACACGGCACTCCAATCAGCTACATGACATTAAGTCAAACAAGTAATGCACACAGTCTGATGTGTGGATATCCAGACGGGTGCAACTCTATTAGCACGGAGATAATACCATTTCCTCATCCCATTACTATAATATTATCGCCAAATGCCAACTTTTTTATGGCAATATAGCTAGTGTAAACCAACAACTCACAGCATATTGCCCTCCTCCCTAGAGGCAAATAACATATTTAATTATACGCAATGTAATAAATGTGACATGTATAAATAGATGTATCAGGAATGCGGAAGACAGAGGAGAAAGTCCAATCCGCAAAGAAGATCTGCAAATGACAATGAGAAAAATATATATATTAAAAAATCCATGTATTACAATACACAATTCATCATCATAGATGTGTTCAGATTCACATACAGAGAAAGATAACATAAACGGACCATGCAGGCAATATACGAGGAACGATAGCAACCCCATTTTCAAAACCATCAATTAGATCAAAATCTTAGATCACCGACCACATGCCCCGCTGATACGAAATGTGCCGAAACTGGGAGATCTAATCTTTTAGTTCTAATGGTAGATTTGTGTTTATTTAAACGAGCACGGCAATATTGTGTGGTTTCTCCCACGTGGATTAAGTTGCAGGGACACTGTAGTACATATATGACGTGGGATGATGCACAGGTCAAAAAGTGTTTCATATAAAAAGCTTTTCCACTATATAAATATAGTATAAATGTGCTCCCTTTTACCATACTATTGCAGTTTACACGGTTTAAACATGGAAAACACCCCAATTTTTTAGTGGCCAAAGTTAGCTGGCGATGAGTGTACAAAGGTCCCATGTCGGCATGCATAAGTTGGTCGTTAAAATTTTTTTGACGCCTAAAGGCCATCCTGGGAGGACAACCAAATTTAGGGACAGTATCAGAAAGATTCCTAAGAATACTCCACTCCTGGTGGATGATATTAGAAACCCTACAGCTGATATCAGAATATGTAGAAACAAAAGAAATCTACTGTAAGATTCTCATTTATGTGATGTTAATAACTGTTGTCTTGTAACCGTTTCGACTTTACCCCTCTGTTTCTGTAGGAGGGCCAACGGATATCTGCACTGAGCAAACTCATCACTCATCTCATCAAGGCGTAGTGTAAGGTGTTGAGGTTCTGCTACTACCTGTTTAACCCTTAGCATTTAGCTAAAAGGCAACGATTCCAGCATCCGTCGAGGATGCTGGCTATCGTATCGCAATAAGCTATTGCGATCAGTGGCCTTCTGGTATAGATCGGTGACCAACTTGTCACCCACCCTGTAAACAAGGGTATCCAAGAAATGTAAGCTACTGGTCGAAAATTCCATCGTGAACTTAATGTCATCATCAATGGAATTAAGGGACCCAAAGAAATCTTCCAGTTGTAACATAGTGCCAGTCCAAATGACAAACACGTCATCTATATATCTCCACCTCTTCAGTACATGACTGAAGTAGTGAGACACATAGATGTGACATTCCTCTAGGGCCACCATGAACATGTTGGCATATGTGGGAGCCACATTCGAGCAAATGGCGATCCCCCTCCTCTGTATATAAAAGGAATCAGCAAGCAAAAAACAGTTCTCTGTAAGAACCACCTCCTAGAGATCCATCAAATATTGTATGCCTACTCTCGAATGATTAGACCCTTCCAGAGCCTCACCCACCACTTCAAGTCCCCTAGTATGGTTGATAGAAGTGTATAGACTGCAGACGTCAAAAGACGCCAAAATGATGTCATTAGTCAAGGATATATGTGATCATTTCACTATAAAGTCAGTCGTATCCTGAATATAAGATCCAGCAGAAATGGCATAACCCCTAAGTATTTTGTCAAGAAACACTGCTATAGGGTTAAAAATGGAGTCCTTCCCTGATACAATGGGGCGTCCCGGTGGTTTATGTAGGCACTTATGTATCTTAGGGAGACAGGAAATCACAGGGGTAACAGGATGTGTGACAGTTAAGAACTCAGACAAATCTTTGTCGATAATTCCCCCTGCCAAAGCCTGCTGCAAAATATGTTTAATCCTATGTTGGATCCTGAATCTAGGATCACCAGAAACCTTTTCATAGACATTGGTGTCATGAACCTGACTAGTAATTTCATCAATGTATAGAAATGTGTTCATGACGACCAAGGCCCCCCCTTTGTCGGCTGGCTTGATCGTCAGGGACACATCACCAGGCAGTTCCCTAAGGGCACTCAACTCAGCACTGGTCAAATTCGGATGCAATAATGACGCCTCCCCTAATTCTTCCCTAAGTCTATGTACCCTCTGTTTGACTATGGCTACAAATGCTTCTATGATTGGTTCGCAGGTATATCGTTGCAACCCTGACTTTTTGTGAAGACCCATTTTGCCTAAGGCAAAATCACAGGATACAGCATTATCATGAAATGTATCTTAATTGCGAAAGAATTGCTTCAATTTAATCCTGCGAAAAAAAGCATAGAGATCCAATTCTAATTGAAACCAGTAAATTTTAGATGCAGGACAGAATGTCAGTCCCTTATTCAATAATTTCAGCTGGGTATCAGAGAGGGAACGTGAGGAGACATTTACCGCCAGTTGTTCTAGTTGACTCTCCTTTCTTTACCACGTGCCGTCTGCCAATGACTTCTGGTTCTCCTCTTCTTGTGCATCCACGGTCACCCCTAAAAAAGCATCCGAAATATCCGTGGGGTTATCCACTACAGACTGCGGACGTCTCTTGTTCGACAGAACTCCTTTACCATATGCAGCTCCCTTCACAATTTTGGGTTCTTTTTGCCAATTATAGATATGTCTATCCACATAATCCTCCACATCGTGCACCCATTTTTGTCGTTTAGTGTTTTCCAGATGTAATCTGAATTTGCCAAATGACTCTTTAGCTCCATCCTTATATTTCATCAGTCGGTACCAGAGCAGCGAGTGTTTGCAGATCGTCAATCGGTACCAGAGTAGTGAGTGATTTGGCGATAATATTATAGTAATGGGATGAGGAAATGGTATTATCTCCGTGCTAATAGAGTTGCACCCGTCTGGATATCCACACATCAGACTGTGTGCATTACTTGTTTGACTTAATGTCATGTAGCTGATTGGAGTGCCGTGTTAATTTCCCTTTCCAATTCTTTTCCCTTTCTGGCTTGCTGATCCATATGATAAATTTGACTCTATAGCTATTTTTTTCTGATGGCCGATGCCTAGCCAATCCGTGTCAGTGAGCTTATTCATAGTCAGCTCGCAAGATGGTCGCTCACTGCGCATGCGCGGAATTTGAGTAGCATAATCCCGCGGGATATTGCAATGCAGTAATTGACTAGACGTGTCTCTACATTCAGGTGTGTGACATGCGCAGTGTGCACACATGGACACCGAAATACATGAGGAGTATGTCCATCCGCCCCTTGAGATGATATTCTGCAATTTATTTTATTATATACACCTGGGTGAGTTATTAATGATTAACACAGTGTTGACCTTTGGACTGCTTATTGCTGTACCAGTCCCCCTAAATACTGTATGTATATGAACATTATTCCCTATGTCTATGGTTTGTGATTTTAAATTGCACTATTTGTAACATTTTGAGAATTTTTTTAATGCTTTTGCATTTATCACGGTTTTATTACTAATTGACTCTGTGAGTCCTTAAATACTTGTGAATTGATGTGTTCACTATGCTTGAAAAATGTCCTGTTGGACTGAAACGTGGAAGTGCTGCCTTGCTGCCTATCTTTGTTTGCCTGATATTGTGGACCGTGGACCAGGTCCAGTGGAGGCGTGCACCCCTTCTGCACCCACCACCCCTGTGGTCCAGTGCTGTGGAATCTTTTCCTTTTCAGACCCCTATGATGACTGACTCCACAGCCCATTTCTGCAGTCTGCTGCTCAGATGTCTTCAACTACTCACTTTTCAAATATTTCTGCACATATAAATGAAGATAAATGGTGCCACACAATATTCCCCCTAAATATAATAGCGCCATAAACGGCACCTCTAATTCTAATAGCGCCATATATTGTGTCCCTAATTATAATAGCACCATACACTGCATCACACACAGACACACACACACACACACACACACACAGACACACACACACACACACACACACACACACACACACACACACACACACACAGTATAGGTCCCCCTGCAGATAGTGCCCTACATATAGCCTTCCTGTAGATAATGGCACTCACAATTTTAAGAGAAAAAAAACTTTACATGCTCACCTGATCCCATTTCCGCGCCATCCTGTGGCAATGTAGGCCTGCTCTCTTCTGAGCAGGTCTACTGGGACTGAACGACGCAAGCTAAGGGACCATTTGCAATACTAACACGGGTAAACACAACAACATTCAGGCAATCAGTGAAGGGGAAGGGCTCTTCTTATAGTTCAGGGTAATTAGACAATTCTAAACGTGTGCGCGCTGGCCCTTTAAGGCTGGGACTGAGTTAGATCGCGCACCCTAGTGGTCACTGCAGGCTAGGACGGCCGCATGTGCTGGCATCTCCGGGAAGGAAGGCATCGGCAGGATGAGCGGAGTCTGCGGGCTGCAGCCGCGGACATTACATTATCCCCCCTCTTACTCCCCCTCTTCTTGGGACCAGAGCGAGAGAGGAACACCTTCACAAGGGTAGAAGCACTGAGGTTCTCCTATGGCTCCCAAGTCCACTCTTCTGGACAAAACCCCTTCCAATCCACCAAATAACAGGTTCTTCCTCCCACTTTTTTGGTGTCCAAGATCCCCTTAACCTCAAATGATTCTGATGAACCGTTGGGGGCAACTGCAGGACTCTTTAGCTCCATCCTTATATTTCTGCAGCTCGTCAGTCGGTACCAGAGCAGTGAGTGTTTGCAGATCGTCAATCGGTACCAGAGTAGTAAGTGATTTGGCGATAATATTATAGTAATGGGATGAGGAAATGGTGTTATCTCCGTCCCATCTTTGCATCACAATGTCTACTGGTATGTTGAACAAATACTTGCCATCTTCAGCAGCTTGCACAAAACTTTGCCTATAACTCTTTGATTACACTTCAAAACCAGCTTTTGCACACCTAAACTGCTCTATACTATTGTATCCTGTTGGCGTTGTTTATACATTCTCTTTTTTACTCAAATCGCCACTACTGTACGAAATATATGCATATATGTGTTTTAGCCAGGTATGCTGCTATTTATTTATTTGCTGCCATAATACCTTATTGTTTCCAACATGTTGACCAAATTAGCACATCTGATTTATGATTGATGTGACGTCCTTTTTTATTGTGTGACTTGTCCTTATTCCATCTTTTTACTTGTCTCATGTCTCTATTCAATAAAAATTGTATATATATTTTTTGTATTTCACGTGCTTCAAGTCGATCATTTTTTCTTTGTCAGTTTCTCATGCTAAATCTTTTGATCGACGCACCAAGTGTATCTTGGTCAATACTTAGGATATGATAACGTGCCGCTCACATAACTAGCAACAGTGCTTTACAGTGTAAATGTTGATGCTTCGAGCACTATTATCATTATCATATTCTGTCTGTTGGTATTCTTTTGGTCTTTATCTCCGTGCTAATAGAGTTGCACCCGTCTGGATATCCACACATCATACTGTGTGCATTACTTGTTTGACTTAATTTCATGTAGCTGTTTGGAGTGCCGTGTTAATTTCCCTTTCCAATTCTTTTCCCTTTCTGGCTTGCTGATCCATATAATAAATTTGACTCTCTAGCTATTTTTTTCTGATGGCCGATGCCTAGCCAATCAGTGTCAGTGAGCTTATTCATAGCCAGCTCGCAAGATGGCCGCCACATAACGAGTCACTCACTGCGCATGCGCGGGATTTGAGTAGCGTAATCTCGCGGGATATTGCAATGCAGTAATTGACTAGACGTGTCTCTACATTCAGGTGTGTGACATGTGCAGTGTGCACACATGGACGCCGAAATACATGAGGAGTATGTCCATCCGCCCCTTGCAGATGATATTCTGCAATTTATTTTATCATATACATCCTGTTGGACTGAAACGTCGCACGGGTGATTAAAAGCTCATATTTTTGGAAGTGCTGCCTCGCTGTCTATCTTTGTTTGCATCATAGGGGTCTGGACCAGATGGAGAAGAAAAGAGAAAAAGTACAACTAGAATCTGAGAAGACGTCACCTGTGAGTCACTTAATGTAAATGTTTATTCTGTCTCTAATCAGCACTGCAGTCACTCTATGATCTGCAGTGAGACGATAGGTGGTATTATTTTTTCTTTATGTAAAATAGCAACTCCTAGCATATTCTTACAATTGTTCGGGCCATGCTGGGAGCTGTAATTTTACGCCGTACAAACCGATATAGCAGGGGTTGCACTAAATTGAGCTGTATTTGTGCTGGTATTGTATTTATGTTATGGGCTTGGTTCTAGTACTGTATTTATGTACTGAGCTTCGTTCTAACACTGTGTTTATGTACTGAGCTTTGTTCTGGTGCTGTATTTATGTACTGAGCTTTGTTCTGGTGCTGCATATATGTGCTGAGCTTGGTTCTAGTGCTGTTTATATGTAGAGAGCTTAGTTCTAGTACTGTATTTATGTAGTAAGCTTGTTTCTGGAGCTGTACTAAGCTTGGTTCTAGTGCTGTATATGTGTACTAAGCTTGGTTCTGGTGCTGTATATATGTGTTGAGCTTGGTTCCGGTACTGTATATATATATATATATATATATATATGTATATACATATATATATATATATATATATATATATATATATATATATATATATATATGTATATACATATATATATATATATATATATATATATATATAATGAGAAAAAGAGTAAAGCAGCACAGCAACAGCAGTGGGTGCAGGCCTCCTAGGTTGAGGCTAGGAACCCTTGTTTCACCAATTTCCTTGGAGTGCTGCCTCTTCATTTTATTTTATTTTATATATATATATATATATATATATATATAATATATTTATATGAGCTTGATTCTGGAGCTAAACTTATATAGGATATATTTATAATAACAAAATTGCAGGGCAGATGGAATTATTTTCAATTCGTTGCATATTTAATGGGAACCTATCAGGTAGTTTTAACCCCTTGAACCGCCACCATGCGGTAATACATGACCTGACAATATTTCCAAACATTCCCTTTTATGTTTTTTTCAGATGCAGCAAAATCTATAAAATCAACTTTTAAAATGGCGCACACTATATGCTAATTACTCATTAATAGGTCATGGGGTGGTGCAGTTATCCTGAAGATTCACGCAGTCTTGCCTCCAAACCCACCTTTCCATGCTTGATTGACATCCCCCCAGCTGTTATACATCACTACCAGTTTCCTCCAACTTTCTCAGATGTGCCATTGCCTTGTACTACTTGGACACGCACCGTGCAGCGAGGTGTACTCTGCCCGGCTTCTTCGCTGCACTGCGCATGCCAGGGGAGTACAAGGCAACGGCGCTTCCGCAAGAATTGGAGGAGACTGCTAGTGATGTGGAACAGCCAGGAGGATGTCAGTCAAGATCTGTGGGGTACCATTTCAATTTTGCCTCAGGCAGCAGAAAAGCTAAAATCGGCCCTGCATATACTGCAATAAAAGCTAATTGCAGCATACAAGGAACGAAGCAAAGAGGGGAACCCCTGTGAAACAATCTGTACTCATACTATATACAGGTGAGCAGAAAGTGATGGCATATGGCTAGTATGTGCCATCACTGATCTGATGAGGCCAAAATTGTCTGAGTCTTCAAGGAGTTAAAGAGGTTGTCGTCTCAGCTAAATAAAGCATAATCACTATATGAATGAACAGTTTTGCACATTTCTAAATTACTTTGCTTTCTAATTTTTCACCATTTTCAAGGTCTCTGCTTGCTGTGAGTCAAAAGACCACTTCATTGCAAGGTGTTAGACCACTACATGGCTTTTATAGTGTCTTAATGCAAAGGTCAAGGCGTTGGAGGTTCAGGACAGGAAAACATTTTTTTACAATTATTTTTACCCCTTTCCTTGCCTCCCCCTGACTTGTTAGTAAATCCGGCGACTTTGAGGGGAAAGAAACCACACACAGTAGCAGAGAAAGAGAGGGGGATGGAGACGAATAATGCTTCTCCTCCCTCGCCACTACAGTATTAAATGAGTACAGCGCTGATTGGTGGGGTCAGCAGGGCTGCTCCTCTGCTCCACCACTCAGAGAGCTGGCTACACGCTGACCAAGATGCATGGCTCAGGGAGGATTTCGAAAGAAACCACTGCTGCCTTAAGTCACCCTCACCCACCTGGCCCAAATGTCAGACTCCCTGTCCCCTGCAGCTGTGTATTCAGGACTGCAGAGGTTATCTCTCTGTAGTCAGACCCATAAAGATCCTGCATCCTTCTTATCCTTCTCTTACTGCTTAGGGAGCTTCTGCTGGCTGTTGTAACATTGATACAGTCTGAAAAGATAGCAGTCGGGATGACAGAGTCTGCAGACACATGGTAAGAGTAGGGAAGACCACATCATAAATTCTTTATTGGTGGAAATAATTCCATGTAGACTTCTTTCAATCATTTTTTTGAATGAATAGTCATTAGATTTTCACTGTGATATTACAATGAAAACCCCTGCAAAAAAAAACAACATCAACATATACATTTATTGTTGGAATCTATCCAACAATAAAAAAATCTCTTTTATTTGCAATGGAATGAGTGCTTTGGTTTTCCTATCTCTACAATTAAAGTATGAAGTCCCTACCACGTGGCACCACTAGTTATGCCGACCATTGGAGCTATTATTGATATGGTAAGAGCAAGTCAGCAAGAATCCAGGAGGCTCACTCTAGCATCTATCAGTCCTGTCCTCTGCTCCCCCTCTAGAAGCTCCTTTTAACTCCTTCCCTCTTTTGGCCACTTTTCTTCCTGACAGAGCCTCATTTTTCAAATCTGACGTTTCACTTTATGTGGTAATAACTTCGGAATGCTTTCACCTATCCAAGCGATTCTGAGATTGTTTTCTCATGACACATTGGATTTAAAGTTACTGGCAAAATTTGCTCGATACATTCAGTATGTAATTGTGAAAAACACCAAAAGTTTGGGAAAAATTGCAAAAATGTAATTTAATTTAATTTAAATGTATCTGCTTGTAAGACAGGCAGTTGTACCACACAAAATAGTTGCTAATTAACATCCTCCATATTTCTAGTTTAGATTGGCATTGTTTTTTGAACATCCTTTTATTTTTTTAGCACTTTACAAGGCTTAGAACTTTAGCAGCAATTTCTCACATTTTCAAGAAAATTTCAAAAGCCTTTTTTACAGGGGCCAGTTCAGTTGTGAAGTGGCTTTTAGGGCTTTATATATAAGAAACCTCCAATGAATCACCCCATTTTAAAATCCACACCCCTTAAAGTATTCAAAACAGCATTTAGAAAGTTTCTTAACCCTTTAGACGTTTCACAGGAATTAAAACAATGTAGAGGTGAAATTTACAAATTTCATAGTTTTTTTGCAGAAATTCATTTTTAATATTTTTTTTTCTGTAACACAGAAGGTTATACTAGAGAAACACAACTGAATATTTATTGCCCAGATTCTGCAGTTTTAGAAAATATCCCACATGTGTTCCTAGTGTGCTAATTTACTGAAACACAGGCCTCAGAAGCAAAGGAGCACCTAGTGAATTTTTGGGCCTCCTTTTTATTAGAATATATCTTAGGCACCATGTTATGTTTGAAGAGGTCTCTCAGTGCCAAAATAGTGGAAATCCCCCAAAAGTGACCTCCATTTGGGAAACTACACCGCTCGAGGAATTTATCTAGGGGTATAGTGAGCATTTTTATTCCACAGGTTTTTTTGCAGAAATTATTGGAAGTAGGCTGTGAAAAGCAAATTTTTTTTTCAAAGAAAATGTAGGTTTAGCTATTTTTAAAAAAAAATTCCACAAGGACTAAAGGAGAAAATGCACCATAATATTTGTAAAACAATTTCTCCTGAGTAAAACAATACCCCATATGTGGTCATAAATGGCTGTTTGGACACATGGCAGGGCTCAAAAGGGAAGGAGTGCCATTTGGCTTTTGGAGCTTAAATTTAGCAGGAATGGTTTGTGGAGGCCATGTCTCATTTGCAAAGCCCCTGAGGGGATAAAACAGTGGAAACCCCCCACAAGTGACCCCATTTTGGAAACTCCAACCCTGGAGGAAATTATCTAGGGGTATAGTGAGCATTTTGACCCCACAGGGTTTTTTTGCAGAAATTATTGGATGTAGGCCATGAAAATGAAAATCTACATTTTTCAAAGAAAATGTGGGGTTTAGCTAATTTTTTGGCATTTCCCCAAGTTCTAAAGGAGAAAAATAACCACAATATTTGTAAAACAATTTTTCCCAAGTAAAACAATACCCCATATGTGGTCATAAACGGCTGCTTGGACCCAGGGCAGGGCTCAGTGCCATTTGGCTTTTGGAATGGTTTCTGGGTGCCATGTCATGTTTGCTGCGCCTCTGTAGTAGTAATTTAGTGGAAACACCCCTAAGGTGACTCCATTTGGGAAACTACACCCCTTGTGTGAGGGCTTGTTTTTTTTGCGAGGCAAGCTGTAGATTTTATTGTTACCATTTTGGGACACAAACGACTTTTTGGTCACTTTTTATTTCATCTTTAGAAAGAGGAAATGACCAAAAACAAGCAATTCTGGAATACTTTTTTATTGGGGGTTTTTTCGGCATTCTCTGTGTGCCATAAATGAAATGTTAACTTTATTCTGCGGGTCGAAACGATTATGGCAATACCAAATTTATATAGTTTTTTTCATGTATTGTAGCTTTTGCACAATAAAATCACTTTAAAAAAAAAACAAAAAACATTTGTTTTCTGTGTCGCCGTATTAACCAATAACTTTTTTATTTTTTGGTTCATGGAGCAGTATGTGGGCTTGTTTTTTGCGAGACAAGCTGTAGATTTTATTGATACCATTTTGGGACACATACAACTTTTTGATCACTTTTTATTTCCTCTTTTGGAAGAGGAAATTCCCAAAAACAAGCAATTCTGGAATAGTTTTTTATTGGGGTTTTTTTCGACATTCACTGTGTGCCATAAATGACATGTGAACTGTATTCTGCGGGTCGATACGATTACGGCAATACCAAATTTACATCTTTTTTTTCATGTATTGCGGCCATTACACAATAAAATCACTTTTTTTTTAAAAAAAATCATTTGTTTTCTGTGTCGCCATATTCTAAGACCCATAACTTTTTTATTTTTGTATGGACAGAGCTGTTGAGGCATTTTTTTTTTTTTTGCGGGACGGGTTGTTTGTACTATTTTAGAGTAAATGTGACTTTTTGACCACTTTTTATTTAATTTTTTGGGAGGAGATGTGACCAAAAAACAGGGATACTGGCGTTGTTTTTCATTTTTCTTTTTTACGGTGTTCACTGTGCGGGATAAATGACATAAAAATTTTATCGTTTGGGTCGTTACGGACGCGGCGATACCAATTATGTATCGTTTTTAAAATGTTAAAAATCCAATAATAAAAAGGCAGTTTTTTTTTTTACTTGAAACTTGTCTTTTTTTACAACATTGACTAAACTAATGAACAATTCAAACAAAAGGAGTAAGGACCCTGCTCGCAAGAGCTTACAATCTATGAGAAAACAGGGGTATCCCAAAACTTAAAAAGTGCTTGTACAGTACAATGGTCCAGCCATTTTACATAAATATAGAGTAGTACATGTTTATATACTTACTGTATATGTAAATGTGTGTAATGTGTATGTATATATACAGATGTAATGTGTGTGTATGCATTATGTGTATGTGTCTAATATTTATATATGTATGTCTGTATGTATATATATATATATATATATATATATATATATATATATATATATATATATATATGTATATGTTCATACATATGTCTGTGTGTAATGTGTGAATGTGCCTAATTTTTCTGTGTGTGTAAATGTGCTATGTATATGTGTGTAATGTGTATGTCTGTGTGCATATATGTGCATGTGATTGTATATATTTATATGTGTTTGTGTGAGTGTGCATGTTAGGCTGGGTTCACACGACCTATTTTCAGACGTAAACGAGGCGTATTATGCCTCGTTTTACGTCTGAAAATAAGGCTACAATACGTCGGCAAACATCTGCCCATTCATTTGAATGGGTTTGCCGAAGTACTGTGCAGACAACCTGCCATTTACGCGTCGTCGTTTGACAGCTGTCAAATGACGACACGTAAAAATACAGCCTCGGCAAAAGAAGTGCAGGACACTTCTTTCAGACGTAATTTGAACCGTTCTTCATTGAACTCAATGAAGCACATCTCAAAATTTATGGCTGTCAGAGAAGCCTCGCAAAATGCGAGGAGGAGCATTTACGTCTGAAACGAGGCAGCTGTTTTCTCCTGAAAACAGTCTGTCTTTTCAGACGTAAATGCCTGCTATCGTGTGCACATACCCTTAGTGTGTATGTACGGTATAGCGGTACGAAAACAAACCTCCCTATCATTCCAGATTTAGGACATTGTATGGAGGCGTTATCTAGTTAAGGTATGGTGGTATTATCCAGTCATTGAATGGTGGTATTATTTAGTCACTGTATAGTGAAGTTATCCAGTCACAGTATGTGGGTATTATAAAGTCATTGTATAATGTTGTTATTCTGTCATGGTATGGAGGTAATATTAAGTCATGGTACAGTAAGGATTTCCAGGCACTGTATGGGGGTGTTATTTAGTCACTGGATGGTGATATTATCCAGTCACATATGGTGGTGTTATCAAATCATGGTATGGTGGTGTTATCCAGTCATGGTATTGTGGTTATACCTAGCCACAGTATGGAGGTGTTATCCAGTCACAGTATTAAGGTTGTATCTAGTCAAGGTATGATGATGTTATCCAGTCGCAGTACGGTGGTATTATCCAGTCACGATATGGTAATATTATACAGTAACAGTATAGTGATATTTTCCAGTCACAGTATGGTGGTGTTATCCATTCACTATATGGTGGTGTTATCCAGTAACAGTATAGTGGTGTTATTCAGTCATGGTACAGTGCTGTTATCCAGCCACTGTATGGTGGTAATATACTGTATTTATTAGTATTTGGGGTAGGGCTAATCTACAGATTCCAGATTCTGGTACAGCATTGTGGGCCCTGTATTACCCAATAGAGCACCCATGACTCTTGGGGAACACAGTCCACATCACTGGACACCAGGACCCGGTGAGCATTTACATTTATCAATTTTGCCATCTATAACAATTATTTTTATGGCATCACAATTGATGGTAAATAATAAACGTTTGATTGTTGAATTTCTGCTTTCTTAACATGATTAATTATCATTTTGATGGCTCAGAAACGAGTGAATCATGACAATAATTGCCAAGTGTAAATGGGCCTTTAATGGTGGCCTATTAAGGCTTAGTGCCTAGGGCAGCATTAACTGTAAATACGGCCCTGGCAAAGGTCTCTGTATAAGTTTTATTTCTGAACCTCTTTATTTAATACATACACAGCTAAAATAAATATATATTATATCATTAGGAATTGGAAAGGCGTTGATCAATGAAAATATTACCATGATCATAATTGTGTATAATAGTCATTTATCTTCGCATTAAGTACATGACCCTAATGTAAAATGCATTACATCAACCATAAATGACAAAGTGGTGTTTTTCCAGCTGTATGTGGTCTGATAAATCTATATATTTTTTTCATTTTTCTTTTTAATGTTTAACATTTGTTCAAATGTTAACATTTTAAACAAAGTATTAACTTTTACACTTAATCTCTTGGTTTTAATTATGACACGTTTTAAATACATAAATTAAATTCGGTGCTATGTCCAAATAGTGGCAAGATAAGCATGAAGTGAATTACCAATTGAATAAAGAAATGCTCATAAATCTCTTCCTGAAAAAAATGACAAACTTCAAATTAAGCCGTTCCTTTAATCCATGTAGTGTAAGTATCCTAGAGATGGAGACGTTCAAACAGCAGATCTGGTAGCCCCATTTGAAGACTGAAAAATACCTTTTTCAATGATCATTTCATGTATTAAAAAAAAGTTATTCATCTGCTACTTGCCATGTCGGAAAAAGTACTTGCCATTATAGTTACGCTGTGTTTACATGACAAGGCTTTTACAAAGTCATATCTAAGGTTCTGGGACTCAGAGTCATTAAAGGAACAGTGTCATCACAAATTATTTTTTTATATGTTAAAGATGTTAGTGCTTTATTAAAAACGTTTATATTTATTTGTGTGTTTGTGTTTTACTTTTTCTTATTTTTACACTTTTTCTTCCCTATGGGGGCTGCCATTTTTTGTTCCATTTCTGTATGTGTCGATTAACGACACATACAGACATGGAATACGGCAGCCACAGTCCCATAGGGACTGCGAACGGCTCCCGTCCCATTCACTTGTGTGTACGGCGTCTGTGTGGGGACCGGAAGTCGCGGCCGGACAGTAATATTACTACTTCCGGTCGCGGCTTCCGGACTTGTGCACTTGGACCAGCGGCAGCAGACGGAGCGGACGGGCCGGAGGGAGTCGCGCCGGCAGGAGCAGGTAAGAGATTTAAATGTATGTTCCGTGTTTGTGTGTGTTTACTACTGTATGTAAACCTACTACACTGTGTGTTAGCTCAAAAAATGGCGACACACAGTGTAGGAGGTTACACCGTTCAAACCCCTCGTTTATCCCGGCACTAGCCAGGATAAAGGAGGGGGGATGCTGAGAGCTCACTAGAGCGAGGGCTTTTCACCCAATGTTGCAATGCTGCAATTTTTGGAATAGCTCCATCTAGTGACCAGAAATGGGAAATACTATAAATTAGAATTAATTTATAATATTTCCTGACTCGTGAAAAAAATAAAAAAAATGTGAACAATGTTTAATCACCCACACACTAAATGTTTAATTAAAAAAAAAAAAACATGTTTTTCTGGCAACACATTGCCTTTAACTACAGATGAAGAAAACTTAGAGCAGTGGTGAATCTTCCCAAAAGTGGCTGACCTACCGTAATTCCTCTTTAATGACTCATCAATGAAGTCAGAAAAGGACCTGGAAGATAGAGTCAGGGATCATGATTCCCCCATTAGAAGGATACTGGGCCAAAATGATAACCATGGAAGCCTCGACCCCCAATTATTTTTGGATAATGCTCTATAAACTAATCTCCATTTATCAGAAGTCTTTGTTTGCAGTTGATGTTGCTAATGGTGGCGTAACCTAGCATTAAGCTTAGGGAGTCAATGGTCTTAAGGATTTACTTATTTTCACAAGACCAGTTAATGTTGGATACGTCTTTTCCTTTAATAATGGTACTCACCTCTACACGATCTAGCCACATTCCCCTCCTACTGTTCTCTTCATAATCTAGAGCTGCTCCCCTCTCCCCATAGGTGTCCTCCTGTTCTCCATGCTCGACTGTGTCTGGTTGCCATGGCATCTGACACAGCATGATGGCGTCACTACAGAAAACATATTTAAAGTGATATTGCCCTCCAGACTTCGCCTGAACAGCAGCCTAATTTTTTCTGTCTGTCTGTCTACAGTATCTTTTTATATATGAACCTTCCAGATCCTCCATACAAAGTTTGCTACATCCATAACTTGTTCCTGCCTTGGACTTTCAGATTTACCTCTAGTATCTAGACCTAGACTCGTCTTCATACTACGTCTCAGATCATCCCTAGTGATTCTGCCTTCTCTGACTGTTTTTCTGGCATTGACCGTTGGCTGTCCTGATCTTCACATCTGCATCTCTACCTGACAACTTCAGCAGCGCAACTGCCACCAAACGGTGACTATTTTGGAAGCTATGACCTGGGGACCTGGCAGGAAAGATCCATTGCTCTCTGAGGGAGTTAAAAATAAAGAACGTGGAGATCCATGACTAGTCAGCACCAAACCGGTTGCAGTCAAAGAAGTTGCACTATTTTGGTGACCTTTCTAACAAACAAATTAAATGATCAATGTATTTTATGCAGAAATAGAGATCAGTAAATATCTTTTCATAGCACTATAGAGTAACCTCTGAAAAAAATTATCATTTTAACTTACGTACTAACGTTCTTATTTTACAGAAAAGGATGTAGGATATCTGGAGCATAGAATACATAGAACACTAGCATAGATACATTGTCCATGAATAAGTTGTGCATCTTTCAAAAATTTGGCAAGCAATACAACATTACCCAAAGCAGGATGTTCTGATTTTCCAAGATGAGAACATAAGACAGGTGACTGTCAACACTGTCTACTGTAAGTAATATGAGAAGGAAGTAAATACCTGTGCCAACTGATTGTATGTCAGGAACTGTAACACATGGACCTGTTCCATATGACATTTATGAATTGTGTATTTGTGAATGATTTGAAATTGCTCTGAACTATTTCATTTATAATTTATATTGAGATCCACATGTACAACACATTATTATTTTAGAACTGCGGTGTTAAACCTTGAAAAACAAATGTTGTTCTGTTTGTTCTGTCTGTTGTCTCTGATAATGATAGATAATAATCACTATATTCAATCCTTAAAGAAGACTTCCAAACACAGAAGTATAAACCGGAACGTACTAGACAGTGTATATTCTTGGTAAAGCTTAGACGAGAGTAAGGGTCCTCTTACACAGACCGACATGGGCCGTGTAAACGAGCGCTGATCAACAAGATAGCTTGTTTGCTCGTTTCACAAGGAGCTATGTATGGGGACGAGCATTAATTACTATGATCACTCGTCCCCATACATTTCTATTATGTCGGGAGCATGTCTCCCTGTTTACACACGGAGATGTGCTGCCAACAACGATAATATTTTAGGCTGCATAAACGATACAATCAGCCAATTAACTAGTGTTTGGTCGGGAGCGAGCGTTCTATGAACACTCGTTTGTCCGATAATTGGCAATGTAAAAGGGCTTTTAGGGAGAAATAAATAGTTATATCAGGCGTAGTAGAAGAAGAAAATACATATTACAGTGAACTTAGATAAATACAATAATTAGCATCTGATTCAGTAAGCAAATGACATGTAATATTGCACCATGTTTAAAACTATTATATATTATGGAGTTTAAAGACATTCAACAATGATACAAAACAGAAATCTCCTTGCAACATCCCCTACCAATTGTTTTCATAACACACGGTGAAGAGAGTTATGAATGTATCATAGTCATGCAAACTTTTTAAATCAGAAGTTATAAATAAATAAATAGACTGAACATTCATGAATTTTTTTAGCCATGACATAATTGCCTTTATAATGTTTAGATGACTGCCTTTATTATGTTTATGACATATTATACCAATTCTGCCTGGAAAATCAGCTCCGGTTTTTTTAAGTGGTTTTGCACCACGCGTTTTATGTGATTTTTGCCACGATTTTTTGCCGCATTTATTTTAGGCTTTTTTTTAGCTATCTCTTCAACAGAAAGATGGAATAACTGCGAGCTTTTTTTTGCCGAAAAACGCATTAAAGCACGCATCAAAAATCATGGCAAAAAAACGCGTCAAAAACGCGTTTATTTCCGTCTCCCATTGATTTCAATGGGGTTTTTGAGGCGGAAAATGCCTCAAGATAGGGCATGTCGCTTCTTTTTAACGCAAGCGTTTTTTTTTGCCCACTGCAAAAAAAATGCCTCCATCTCCCATTGAAATCAATGGGAGTCAATTTCGGCCGTTTTTTGCCGCGGTTTCCGCTGCAAAAACCGTGGCAAAAAACTCTGTGTGAACAGGGCCAAAGACTATAAGTATTAAATATTTACTCCATCTTATTGGCCAAATTGACTTTTGGAAACATATCTTCCCATATAGGGAAGCATTGCTATCACAATAAGAGATAGGTTTTAATCCCTAGGAGGTTGTAGTTGGCGGATACACCGATCGGACAAGATCTGTGTCTAATTTAACATTTCCCATGTATGCTAGGTACACACCATGTTTGGGGCAAACATTTGGCATATTTGCTGGGAAAATCTAGATGTCTAACATGCCCAAAAGAGCATCAGTTTAATGGGCATCATAAGCAGACATACTGTCAATGTCTATAGTTCTGAAAGGGTACCTGAGGCAGGGGCGTAGATAGGGGGGGCAGGCGGGGTATGTGCCCCGGGCGCAACTTAGAAGGGGCGCCAGGGCCACTCCCTCCTGCACTATAATTGTACCTGCGTCTATAGGACACAGTTGCAATTAGAAGCAATGAATGGCTGGGTACGTTCCATGCCCGGCCATTCAGTGCTTTTCTACGAGTGAAGTGGTATCGTGCTTTCGTCGTTGAAAGGCGCTGACTGACAGGGAAAGTCATTCTGCCCAGCCAATCAGCGCCTTTTATAGATGCTTCGTTCATCCCCAGGAGACCTGCGCAGAGGAGAGCAGGTCTCCATTGCTGCCGGCGTGGGAGCGGGATTAAGGTGAGTTTGAATAGTTTGTTGTTTTATTGTAATAAAAAAGTGTGTGGCTTTATCTACAGGGCGGCTTTATCTACAGGGGGGTTTATCTACAGGGGGGATTTATCTACATGGGGGCTTTATCTACAAGGGGGCTTTATCTATAGGGGGCTGTATACAGGGGTGGGCTATCTGTGGAGCACTATAGGGGGAGCTATTTGTGGGACACTATATACAGGGGTGGGCTATATGTGGAGCACTATATACAGGGGTGGGCTATATCTACAGGGGGGGCTATATACAGGGGTAGGCTATCTGTGGAGGGCTATATACAGGGGTAGGCTATATGTGGAGCACTATAGGGGGAGCTATTTGTGGGACACTATATACAGGGGTGGGCTATGTGGGGGCACTATCTACAGGGGGCTCTATGGCAGGCACTATGTATAGGGGGCACGGTGTGTGTGTGTGTGTGTGTGTGTGTGTGTGTGTGTGTGTGTGTGTGTGTGTGTGTGTGTGTGTGTGTGTGTGTGTGTGTGTGTGTGTGTGTGTGTGTGAGACAGTGTATGGTGCTATTATAATTAGAGGTGCAGTGTATGGCGCTATTATATTTAGGGGCATAGTGTGTGGTATAATGAGAACTTTATCTTTATTTATAGGTGTAGAAATGTTGGAAAAGTGAGAAGCTGAAGACATCTGAACGGCAAACTGCAGAAATGGTCTGTGACCGGGAGAAGTCATCATAGAGGTCTGGACTGGATGGAGAAAAAGAACTCGAATCTGAGACGTCACCGGTGAGTCACCTAATGTAAATGTTTATTCTGCCTCTAATCAGTACTGTAGTCACTGTATGATCTGCAGCGAGATGATTATGATAAGAGTTATATTTTTTTGAAACATCATCTCCCAGCCTATCCTCACCATTGTTCGGGCCATGCTGGGAGCTGTAGTTTTACGCCGACAAGTTTATACGTCAGGGGTTGCACTAAATTGAGCTGTATTTGTGCTGGTGTTGTATTTATGTACTGAGCTTGATTCTGGTGCTGTATTTATGTACTGAGCTTGGTTCTGGTGTTGTGTATAGAACTATATTGCTTGTAAAGTGTACAAATATATTTTATGCTCGTCATTGATTGATAGAAAAGAAATGACGTCATTGATTGGTAGAGAAAAAAAACAAACATGGCGAGGGGGAAGGAGATGTTGGGAAAGAGGTTGGGGGGTGCCAAACTGAATCTTTGCCCCGGGTGCTGGAGAACCTAGCTACGTCTCTGACCTGAGGCAACATACACAGTAGCGGTGGTTTCAGTCTGAGATGAGGCTCTGGCAGTAGACAGACACTGGGCGGGTTGCAACAAAGTAGATGCAGCAGAGAGCACAATACGACTCCAACACTTCAAGGCACAGGGGCACGGTAGCACGGGATACAGGCTACAGGCATCAGGAACCGGATACCCTGGGAACTGGAAAAGACTTAGTGTAGCGTCCATGGCCGCGGGCCGTCGGGTTTACTTACCTCCCGACGCCTGCAGCCATGGATCACTTCCGCTCCGTTCTGCTGTGTCCCGTAAGGTGTGCGCGCACACAAAGGAAATCGTCATCATCATCAACTACCATGATTTCTTGGTCTATAAGAAGGCCCCAAGCCTTCTGATCCTTGCCTGAGCGTTGTTAGTTTATCCCAGTCTGTCTTGCAAATGGTCCCTTAGTGTTTCCCATTCCAGTTGTTACCCGTGCCCTGTTACCTGTTCCTGTATCCCGTACTGTTCTTGTTCCTGTGCCCACCAGTGTTGGAGTCGTGCCTACTGCACCTGCTGTCGTTTGACACGTCCAGTGTTGTTTGCCACGTCCAGTGTCGTTTGCCACGTCCTGTGACTTCTGCCATGTCCCGTGTCTTCTGCCACGTCCAGTGACTTCTGCCACGTCCAGTATCTTCTGCCACATCGGATTCTGCCCGCCACGTCTGGCGCTACCTGCCGCACCGGACTCCATCCGTGCTGAAGCCACAGTCACCATCTGGACTAGTTCAGGTACCCAAGCATTGCTATCTGCTACTGACTTTCATGTAGACTGTGACCTGGTCAGCTGCCTCCCCACTACGGCGGAGCGGCCTAGCGGGTCCACATACCCTGTGATCGTGACACTTAGGAAACCATTTGCAAAGACAAACTAAAGTAACGACAACAACGCTCAGGCATTGAATGGAAGGGCAGAGCCCCTTTTATAGTCCAGAGGCATTTTGGGCTTATTTGCAGCTATTCTGCATGTGCGCGTACTGGCCATTTAAGGCAGGGCCTCCCTGCGGGAGCCAGTATCACAATGTGGAAGTGAGTGCTGGTGTCTCCCAAGAGGGAGATGCCGCCCCGGCACTCACTCGTCCATGGCCGCGGCCATCAGGGGGTAAGTCAGGACGACGTTCCGCGGCCATAGACGTTACACATATGCAACTGTAAAGGTCTCAGTAAACAATTTTATACCTAGACTCACAAGGTTTAAATAAAAACATGGATATCACATATATTGTCTACATGCGCATTAGGTTTGTTATGAATTTTACCTTAACTGAAAAGAACATTTATTTTTATTTTTATCTTCTATATTATTGTTGCATGCACCCTATAGTCTGAAAATAGTCTGCAATTTACATAGAGATAATCTTTTAATATGTTAAGGGTCATATCTGAGTATCTTCTAATCTTAGATGAGTATTGGAAGGAATAAATAGGTGTTTAATTGTTTGTTACTTATATAATAATTACAACTTATTATTTTTTCTTCTTTTCCCAAAAAGTTTAAATTCTCTAAAAAAAAAAAAAGTGTGATCTCAGAAAAACATAAGTAGCAGACTTAAAATAAAAGGGCAATGTGTACCTATTCCTTGCCTAGAACACAAACTAGTATTTAATCGTTTGAGAGTGCCAGGAACAAAAAAGTAAAAATAGTTATTAGGGGCTTTATGGAAACTATAAGAATGAACGGAAAGCCAAATAAGAAAAAGACAATTTAGGGTTGGATAGAAGCCTGAGATCTTGAAATAATAAAACACAAGCAAGTAATGTAATTTGTGATCAACGAAAGCTGTCAGAAACCCTGCTGTTCATTTACTTTCTAAGTGTAGGTTAAGCAGCCTAGAGAGATTTATGACATCTCTTGTTTAAACACTTCCACAGCTCATTGTATATGGACAATTTTCTTTTCCACAATCATAAGTATATAGTATGTACAACCCATAATTCTTGTTCATAGCTACTAATGGTACCATCAGGAAAGAAGAGACTGGAGACCTGAATGTCCAAACCAAGGTCATACATCTAAGTAGTACAGCAGTGGTAGCCAGCCTTCCATATCCACATAAGCAGAATTGCAATACCAGGATCTTGGCATCATGGTAGTTGCATTTATTTTGATAAAAATTCCATAACTTATCTTTCTTCTCATTATGTTATGTCCTGGGCTATCCACAATATTGATTCCTAAAGAAACCCAAATAGCAGGAGAATCGAATTACTTCTTCCCTTACTGATGTCACAATTAAACAATAATTTCCAGCATTGCTTGTTTATTCATTTTTTTTTAAAAACAAAACAAAACAATATTTGATATCACATTGTTTTCTGATCAATGGCACACATTTAGTCAAGTATTTATGTGCAAATTTATTGGGGTGGGAGTGGAGGGCTCAGTAAGTAGCTGCGAGGGAGACCTAAAAGACAAAAAGGAGAATAAAATTCTGGCTGACAAAATAATAGAGATAGCAGCTCCACGACGGCAAATATAGCTGACAAAAGTAAATGTCAGGCAGTTAATTTTTTGCCACAGAAAGCAAAGGAAAAATAAGTTTGTTCTACAAATGGCTAATCTTGCAGAGCACAGTAAAAGATACATTTTGTCTGGAAGTACACTTGAACTTATGCATTGAAAGCTGAATCCAGCCGTGCATAAACTATTGTAGTGTACAGTGTAGTAGTACAATAAGCAGAGCAGTTTACAACAGAAATCTTCTATCATATAAACAGCTAAATCTTTATCAGGTAAGTAAATCTGGATCAAAGTAAATCTAAAGGCTACACGGGTAACCACCAGGACCCTAAGTCACTCAAGAACCTCTGCTGACTGAGGGACACTGTCATGTTGGACTAAATATACACTGTATCTTGGTCTATAATCAGTCTATATTTATCAAAGTAAACCAATACAACAACAACTTAAACGAGAGTAAGTCAATGACAACACAGTACCACAGGGACAGGTAGTGTACCGTCCACAATGCAGTAGTCACACAACACAAGCCTTGATCAAGATGAGTCAATTGTAGGCCATAAACTGGTTAAAAAGATAGTGTCCATAAAGTTATAGAATAGGCATCCACAAATTGATCTAAAGTACATTCTACAGGCTTGAATGCAGTTTAATCCACATAATTGTATTACTGTAATCTTCAAGTGCTAGATGCAGGCAATCCTGGTAGAGCCATATACTGCAGCTTGGCCAAAGCCATAGTCTGGAGTCAGACAGGGTTTGAATACTAAAGCTGCACCATGGAGCACTTGGCATGAGGAGGATCAGCCCTGGTCTTTCCTATCCCCTTTGTTACTGGGTGGAGAAAACCTGTCAAGAGAAATGTTATTGTCAGAAAGCAAAGGGGTTGGGAATCAGGCTAAGGGTCTGGAGGGGTAATAAAAAAACAGGCTTTTTTGTCCTGGGCAATAAAACTGAGCCCCATAATGGGATGCCCATTTTGATGTTTTCTATGGGGCCCTCTCTCGTCTATTAATGTCACTGCTATTGCTAGTAAACCTGTATATTTTTAAGAAAAATTTTAAACTTCTTTCTTTAATATGTCAACAATTTTGCTTTACAAATCTACATTCCCTAACATTTGGCATTACCAGTGAAGTAACCATTTTATATTTTGATATTAAAATCCCTAGGATTTGCCTCAAGTTCTTCTTAGTGTGCTAACAGAGTATGGTATCAGAATAACAGGTACCATTAACATATTTATACTGCAAATAGAAATCCATTCCCTTTCCTTAGCGTTCTCTTCTATAGAGTGAATACAATTAATTTCCACAACCTTCCCTTATAACTGAGAACTTTCATAATGCTTATTAATTTAGTTGCCCTTCTCTTCTTAATTTATGTCCGTTATAAATAGGTGTCTATAACTGTAACTTGAAGCTCCAGGGCTCCAATGCAAAATCTGTAAGTAGGTCCCCAACATCTATGTGGGAATTATAATACTGGTGTCTTCTTATTTGGTAGAGGGACTTCTGGGGCCCATCAAGCATCAAGGCACAGGTGCGACTGTTACCGCTGCACCCCCTATAGCTATGTCCCTGACTGGACTGCATATTCAAGATTAGACTTTACCCGTGTTTTATTAAATGGGAAAATAATGCTTTCTTCTCTTGATGCCATGCCTCTTCTTTTTAATTTGATAATCTGTAAAAAATGAAAAAGAAAAGCGCCTCATGGTGCAGAAATCCCAATACAGTTTGGAAGAGACACTATATAGGTGTAGGAGTGCACCTCACCTGAGCAGGTTGTGCGATGTCCAGGGACAAAACTGCTTAGAAGCATTAATTGATGTAGTTGCAGCTGCTTCCTAACCGGTGGGACAACCGGTTTCCGTTGCATAGTTTTGCATTAACTCCAGAAAAAAAATGGAAGCCAAAAAGAGCTACTTCATCACAAATTAAGACGTCCTCAGTAGGTAATGTGTAAATCTGTTTTATTAAATTTGATGGGGTGACACGTTTCGACACCGAACTGGCGACTTCATCAGACCATATGCATGAATGGTCTGATGAGGACGTCAGTTCGTTGTCGAAAAGCGTCACCCCATCAAATTTAATAAAACAGATTTACGCATTACATACTGAGGACGTCTTCTTTTTAATTGTCTTTTTCAACAGAAATAAAAAGTATAATATTTCATGTTGGAATAAAAAAAATACATGCTATTCACTTGGGAGTTATATATAGACTAGACCGCTAAATGTCTAAATTATAAACCTATTTTAAACTTACTCCATGGTTTAAATGACAAAATGCATAGACATGCATTTATCAACAATTGACTTGTTTGCCACTTTGCTTTCCATTTACCCAATTTATCCAGGTTCACCTGCAAGGATAAAAACATCCTAGTGATCAGCTGTAATTTGCATGGAATACAGCTTCAAGTGTTTAAATCTCCTGCAGCGCCACAGCAAAGGAAATGAAGCATTACACCATTCTTAATTAAATCAATGGGCTGTCCATGTAATACACTGACATGTTGGGTGCTCCAGAGCGATACTCTATGTAGCTATTCTCTGATATGACTAATAGATGAGGGTCTTAAATAGGAGACCCCCTCCATTAAACCAGAAAATCCTAATAGTATGTTTAAAAATAGGTTTGTAGTAACAGAGGCAAACTCACTGACAGCAGAGGCTGTAAGCCAACAAATTTTGGAGTTTATTTTTTACAATAATCTTTTCTTATCCCTTTTGGACTGTTTCTTTCATTCAGAAATGGATTGGTGATGAAGAGGTCATTGTATCCACATAAGCTGGTTAGTCATTTTCCTGCTTCATTCTTGTCTCTGAGACCATGTTTTCGGATTGTATTTCCTTCCTAATCACTTCCCACCTTGACATTGCATTCCCCAATTACCTAATGTGTATTCTTCATTTCCCAGAGTTCCCAGGAAATGATTTAAAGTGTACCTGACTTTTCAGGTGACTTTTCAAAATAAGCTGTACTATTTGTGTACATTAACAATAACAGTATTTCTGGGCATTATATGACTTGTAGCCTGCATTTTTCTCACCTCTCCATAGACTTCTATGGGCAGCAGAGTGTCTGTGTCTCTCTTTCTCTCTCTCTCTCTGCTCCTGCTCCCTCCTACTGCTCCCCCTTCTCCTTTCCATGGACCTCTATGGACGGCATTGTCTGTGTGTCCTCTCTCTGCTTCTAATCCCTCCTCTTGCTTTCTCTTCCTCTGTCCATAGACTTCTATGAGCCGCAGCACCTGTGTATCTCTCTACTCCTGCTCTCTCCTCCTGCTCCCTCTCCCCATAGACTGCTCTGGGCAGCAAACACTGTGTCTCCACTCTCTGCTCCGCTACCTCCTCCTTCTCCCCCCTCTCCATAGACTTCAATGGGCAGGCTGTGAAGAGACACACCCCCACTTCCAGTAGTCCGTCTCCTTTGCTCTGTAACTAGAGACGGATTTTGCTTGACAACAAGGCTGGACATTAGAGGGAGGGAGACATCTTGTGGTAGTAACTTTACACAGAAACACTAAATTTTAACAGTAACTTACAAAACTGATATATATCAGTTATACTATTAGATTAGCATAAGTTGTTTGAAAATGTACCGGCTATTTAAGTCTGCATTGTGTACATGTAAGTAGGCTAGGCACATTAAGCTTCTATATAGCTATGGGCAGGTCTAACTGTGAAACTTAATATTAACCAGGCAGCTGTATTACCATATGTTTTAGTTCCCCAAAATGCTGCAAACCAATAAGCTTGGTGCTTACTACATTATGCTGCCTTTGAAGGCCGTCTTAGAAGCTCCTTCTAAACTATTCACTAAGTCTACAATTTGTGGTTAACCCGTGGTGTAAAAGCCAACAGTGTCTCTGCTTTTATCTAACCATAAACAATTAGACTTGGACATGGTACACTTGGTAATTGAAATATTAAGGGAAAATGATCTGATTCTCATAGTAACAGAATTAGTAATTTTAACCTCCAGTTTTTCCATTTATAATCCTAGGCAAGTTTAACATAATATTTTGTAACAGTTACAATTTTCCAGCAGCTTTTGACAGCCTTGAAAATATATCTGCTCAGTTATGCTTTTATTTTAAAGTTATATTAACTCACAGTTTATGCTGTTTTGATAAAATACAGTGGAAAGATTTACTTTAATTTTGACTGATTATTGAAATTGTCTACATAGCTATAAATGTAAAATATAGTTTCATTTTTATATCATTTTTTAAAAAAAAGGCCCTGGTGGCTGTAAAGCTGTCAGGCCACACATTTTGCAGTGGTGTATTCTATGGCTTGTATGATTGCTGCATAGAGAACCCCTATTTGCTACAGTCTACAGTGCATTCGTAAAGTCTTCAGACCCTTTCACTTTTTTCACATTTTGTTCTGTTGAGGCATTGCGCTAAAATTAAAAAATAGAAATACATTTTTGCCAATCATTCTGCACTCAATACCCCATAATGACAAAGTGAAAACAGAATGTTAGTAATCTATTGAAAAGGAAAAAATTAAATATTGCATTGACATAAGTATTCAGACTCTTTACTTAGTACTTAGTTGAAGCACCTTTGGCAGTGATAACAGCCTCCAGTTTCCTTGGGTATAATGCCACAAGGTCTGCACACCTGCATTTGGAGATTTTCTGCCATTCTTCTCTGCAGATCCACTCAAGCACTGTCAGGTTGGATGGGGACCGTCGGTGGACAGCTATTTTGAGGTCTCCCCAGATATGTTTGATTGGATTTAAGTCAGGGCTTTGGATGGGCCACTCCAGGACATTCACACAGTTGTCCTGAAGCCACTCCTGTGTTGTCTTGACTGTGTGCTTAGGGTCATTGTCCAGTTGGAAGGTGAACCTTCGGCCCAGTCTGAGGTCCAGAGCACTCTGGATCAGGTTTCCATTAATAATATGTCTGTATTTTGCTCCATTCATCTTTCCCTCAACTCTGACCAGTCTCTGTGCCCCCGATGCTGAAAAACACCACCACAGCATGATGCTGCCACTACAATGCTTCACTGTAGGGGTGGTATTAGCGAGGTAATGAGCAGTGCCTTGTTTCCTCCAGACATGATGCTTAGAATTAAGTCCAAAAAGTTCAATCTTGGTTTCATCAGAACACAGAATCTTGTTTCTCACAGTCTAAGAGTCCTTTAAGTGCTGTTTTGCAAACTCCAGGCAGGCTTTCATGTGCCTTTTACTGAGGACAGGCTTCTTTCTGGCGACTCTGCCATAAAGCCCACATTGGTGGAGTGCTGCAGTGATGGTTGACCTTCTGCAAGTTTCTGAACACAGGATCTTTGGAGCTCAGCTAGAGTGACCATTGGGTTCTTGGTCACCTCTCTTACCAAGGCCCTTCACCCGTTTTTTATTTCGTTTGGTCAGACGGCCAGAGTCCTGGTTGTTCTAAACTTCTTCCATTTAAGAATTATGGAGGTTACTGTGGTCTTAGGAATATTCAGTGCAGCAGAATTTTTTCTGTGTCCTTCCCCAGATCTATACCTCCACACAATCCTGTCTCTGAGCTCTACAGGCATTTTTTTCCTCCTCGTGGCTTGGCTTTTGCTCTGATACGCAATGTCAGCTGTGAGACCATATATAGACAGGGTTATGTCTTTAAAAATCATGTCCAATCAAATTATTTTACTACAGGTGGACTCCAATCAAGGTCTAGAAATAAGATCTAGAGAAATGGGAGGCTACATTTGAAGTGCCATAGCAAAGGGTCTGAATACTTATGTCCATGCAAAATTTGAGTTTTTTATTTTTCATAAATTTGCAAAAATGTAAAACTCTGTTTTCAATTTGTCATTATGGGGTATTGAGTGAAGAATTATGGAGAACAACGTGATTTTTTTTTATTTTAGCACAAGACCTCAACATAACAAAATGTGAGAAAAGTGAAAGGGTCTGAAGACTTTCCGAATACACTGTATTTAAGCCCAGTAAGGCACTATTATTTGGCCAGTGTATAGTTGTATTATCTGCAAACTGTATGGCACTATTTTGTGGGCATCATATGGCAGCATTACTTTAGTACTATATAATATGATCATGGCATTAGATTTCCAGTTTTCCTGGTTTCATGTAGTATGCCCTCCCTTTTTTTTCTTTTACTCTTCTTTACTATGCAATTTTTCTTTCTTTATTATGTTTTTGGTAGCTCTCTGTGTACAGTTTACGCTACATACAATAGAGGTACCTATTATTGCTTGAACAATTTGTTAATTTTCTGTACCTGTATTTTTGCTTAGAATAAAATATAATATAACAAATAATGATTATGGCATTAGCATGTGTGCACTACTTTAAAGTAATAATATCTGCTCTATATATGGTAATATTATGTGGCCATTGTATGCCATTATTATTCTCATTTGGATGGATCAGTAGGCACAAGCTTACTGAAAAGTCATAATTAATTTACTTTAGAAGGTTCTTAGTTTTGTGTATGACTATAGGAGTGGAAAATAATTACAGAAATTCTGTGCCTACAGGTGCCTGATGTACTTGAGGTGTCGTGTTAGGGTGAATCACATGAATAACCTGGCCATTTTCCCTAAAAAAAATTGACCTGCCCGGAGAACATTACAATTACTCATTTATACAATGTTGATAAACAACTATGGTATAGGACTTAACATACATACCAATAAAATATTTTCAGTTTAATGTTTAAGCAAAATAAAATGCACTTTTAATACAATAGCTTCTAACCTTTAAAAAAAACTAAATGACATCAATATTCTATTCAATTTTTATATTTTTAGACCATGATTTTCTTTGTGGTGAACCTCAGTGTAGCTAGAGACCTCAAGGAGACCTAGAGAAGCCAAGACTGAATGCCAGCTGGACAAGAGATATCTTGTGCTTTTCAAGATTTCTCTCTTTCTGAAGCTTTTAGTTTAGCTATCTCTGCAAAACACTGCATACTATACAGTGGCGGATCATCATATGGGTGGTCCGGACGGCCGTCCGGGGATACTGGCTCCCAGGGGGCCCATGTCCGCCTGAACCGCACATCATTTAAAAAAACCAGCATTGCAGTGAGCTAGTGCCGCTAATGGGGAGGAGGGGCAGGCTGGGAGGGAATAAGGGCACCGCTAATGGGGGGGGAATAGGGCCTAAAATGCTGCTAATGGCGCGGGCAGGACCGCACCATCCAGCCTGCTGCCTCTCTGAGGGGGCGGCAGCAAGACTGAAACCACGTACCGCCACCCCCTCCTGCACAATAGTACCTGCGTCTATAGAATGCTGGTACAATTACATGCATAAGTGCTAAATGGCCGGGTACGTTCCGTGCCCGATCATTCAGCGCCTTACAATGATGCTGATTGGCAGGGCAGAATAAGTTGTCCCGCCAATCAGAGCTTTTCAACTTGTTGAAAGGCGCTGATTGACGGGTCAACTCATTCTGTCCTGCCAATCAACTACACTGGTGGCACGATGACGTCATCGTGCTGCTTCTGTTGTTGAAGGGTGCTGATTGACGGGGCATGTAATTCTGCCCGGCCAATCAGCGCCTTTCAACGACGGAAGTGGCGCGACGACATCATCGCAAGTGGCGCGACGACATTATCGCACCGCTTGTGTCGCTCAGCCCTAGCAGACCTGCTCACAAAAGAGCAGGCCTGTATTGACACAGGACGGCGCGAGAACGGGATCACAGTGAGTATGTAAAGTTAGTTTTTTTTCTACTTGAGTGTGAGTGGCATTATCTATAGGAGGGGGAGCTATATGTGGGGCACAATCTACAGGGGAGGCTATATGTGCAACACAATCTACAGGGGGACTATATGCAGGTCGCTATATACAGGGGGCACTTTATGTAGAGCGCTATCTACAGGGGGCTGGCTATATGCGGCGCACAATTTACAGGGGAGGCTTTATGTGGGACACAATCTACAGGGGGACTATATGTAGAGTACTATATATAGGGGCGCTATATGTAGAGCACTTTCTACAGGGGGCTATATGTGGGGCACTATCTACAGGGGGCACTTTGGGGGCACTATCTATGAGAGCACTATCTACAGGGGGCTCTATGGGGCACTATCTACAGGGGCTCTATCGGGGGCACTATCTACAGGGGGCTCTATGGGGCACAATCCACGGGGGCTCTATGGGGGCACTATCTACAGGGAGCACTGTATGTATGTGTGTGGGACACAGTGTATGGTGCTATTATAATCAGGGACACAGTGTATGGTGCTATTATAATCACAGACAGTATATGGCGTTATTATAATTAGAGGTGCAGTGTATGGTACTATTATGGCACCATGGGAATCTTGGTTTATCTTTGTTTATAGATGCAGAAATCTTTGAAAAGTGAGAAGCTGAAGACATCTGAGCGGAAAACTGTGGAAATGGGTCGTGGCCGGGAGTAGTCATAATAGAGGTCTAGACCGGATAGAGAAGAAAAGAGAAAAAGAAGAACTAGAATCTGAAATTGAGTTACTTAATGTAAATGCGTATTCTGCCTCTAATCAGTTCTGTAGATACTGTATGATCTGCAGCGAGATGATGGGTGGTATGATTTTTTTTTTGGGGGGAAACAGCAGCTCCCAGCTTATTCTTACCATTGTTTGGGTCATGCTGGGAGCTGTAGTTTTATCCGCACAAATTTATACGTCAGTGATTGCACTAAATTGAGCTGTATTTGTGCTGGTGCTGTATATATGTGCTGAGCTTGGTTCTGGAGCTGTATATATGTACTGAGCTTTGTTCTGGTGCTGTATTTATGTGCTGAGCTTGGTCCTGGTGCTGTATTGATGTACTGAGGTTTGTTCTGGAGCTGTATAAATGTATTAAACTTGGTTCTGGAGCTGTAATTATATAGAATATATTTCTAATAACAAAATTGCAGGGCAGATGTAAAGGTTTTCAGGGATAGTTTTAACCCCTTGAACCTCCACCATGTGGTAATACATGACCTGACAATATTTCCAAACATTCCATTGTATGTTTTTTTAGATGCAGAAAAATCTATAAAATCAACTTTTAAACTGGCGCACACTATATGGTAGTTACTCATTATGTCATGGGGTGGTGCCGCTATCCTGAAGAGTCACATAGTCCTGCCTCCAAACCCACCTTTTCATGCTTCATTGACATCCCCCGCCTGTTATACATCACTACCAGTTTCCTCCAACTTTCTCGGATGCGCCATTACCTTGTACTGCTTGGGCACGCTCTGTGCAGTGAGGTGTACTCTGCCTGGCTGCACCGCACATGCCAGTACAAGGCAACGGCGCATCTGCAAGAGTTGGAGGAGGCTGCTAGTGGTGTAGAACAGCCAGGGGGATGTCAATTTTTGCCTCAGGCAGCAGAAAAGCTAGAATCGGCCCTGGGAGAGGGACAGCGTTTGCAGGGTCGGGATAGGGCTAGCAGACATGTGTCACAATAGGCATGTCTGAGGCCTCTGATTACTAACCCCTGCATGGAGTCCTCTCCAGTCCCTTATATGGTTAGACCCTTCTTTCAGTATAAACCCCCGCAACTTTCTAAATACTTTTCATTAAAAATGATTTTTACTTTTTGAGATACAGCTGCTTTATATCCTGAATACAGAGCAGCTGTATCTAGTGCAAAAACCTGTATCTGCCAGGTCAGTGGCACTGATGGGTACAGTGTCAGCGGGTTGGGGGGGGTTGAATTGCGTGTGAGGGGGAATGAGGGGGCCCAAGTTGTGTCAACAGCCCAGGGCCAATGGTACACTTAATCTGCCACTGATACTATATCATACAAACCTTTGTATCCCATGTCTGATGTGATAGAAATACCCATTAATCTTCTTTAAATTACTTTATACATGGTTTGCACATATAGTTACATGAAATTACAAATTATGTTTATACAATGTAGAAAATTGAAAACATTAGTGAAAAGTGTACCCATTTAAAGTAAAGCTCCAGTTAACTTTTGACATACCACTGCATACAAACTGCAATTCCATTGAAATCAAACTTCTGTTGGTTAAACTAACGGTAAAAATATTCCCTACAAACTTTTAAACCGGAGCACACTATATGGTAGTTACTCATTATGTCATGGGGTGGTGCCGCTATCCTGAAGAGTCACATAGTCCTGCCTCCAAACACACCTTTTCATGCTTCATTGACATCCCCCGCCTGTTATACATCACTACCAGTCTCCTCCAACTTTCTCGGATGCGCCATTACCTTGTACTGCTTGGGCACGCTCTGTGCAGCGAGGTGTACTCTGCCTGGCTGCACCGCACATGCCAGTACAAGGCAACGGCGAATCTGCAAGAGTTGGAGGAGGCTGCTAGTGATGTAGAACAGCCAGGGGGATGTCAATTTTTGCCTCAGGCAGCAGAAAAGCTAGAATCGGCCCTGGGAGAGGGACAGCGTTTGCAGGGTCGGGATAGGGCTAGCAGACGTGTGTCACCATAGGCATGTCTGAGGCCTCTGATTACTCCCCCCTCCATAGAGTCCTCTCCAGTCCTTTATATGGTTAGACCCTTCTTTCAGTATAAACCCCTCTTTCCATAGAGCCCTCAGTAGTTACTAATATATTGCAAGGGGAGGTTGTCTGACTATCTGCTGGGGGCTCTATAGGGGGGGGGGTTGAGCGACTAACTGCTGAGATCTCTATGGGAGGGATATCCCCCCACAGAAAAGTCAGAATCCGGCCCCCCAACCCTCTATAGAGCCCTCAGCAGTCAGTCAGACAATCTGACCTCCCCTTACAATATAATCTCCCCCATACAGCCCTCAGTAGTTATTTTACTACAAGGGGAGGGGTGTCTGACTACTTAAAGGAATTTTCCCATCAGAAACATTTATGACATATCCACAGTATATGTCATAAATGTCAGATAGATGCGGGTCCCACCTCTGGGACCCGCACCTATCTCTAGAACAGGCTCCCCTAAACCCCATTCTACCTCTTTCTGCTCTCGCTGCCTCCCGGCTACTTCCTGACTTCATGGTCGGGTGTTACGAAAACAGTGTAGCATGCTGAGCTACGCTGTTTCTGTAAGTCCCATAGAACTGAATGGTAGTTACGGAAACAGCATAGCTCGCATGCTACGCTGCTTCCGTAATTGCCATTCACTACTATGAGAGTTACGGAAAGTTACGGAGAGTTACGGAAAGTCCATGAAGTCAGGAAGTGGATGGGAGGCAGCGAGAGCAGAAAGAGGTAGATCAGGGTTTAGGGGGCCCGGATCTAGGGAAAGGTGCAAGTCCCAGAGGTGGGACTCGCATCTATCTGACAGGGTCCACAGGATATGTCATAAATTTCCCTCACGGGGAAACCCCTTTAAAGTGTCACTAAACTTCTAAAAAACTTCAGACATGTCATAGTGAAATGTTAGAAGTTTTGGTCGGTGGGAGTCCGAGCACTGAGACCCCCATGGATCGCTAAAACAAAGTGGCAGAAGCACTCAGGTGACCGCTGTGCTGCTTCGTTTCTGATCTGCTTTTCTTGGAAAGTCAAGCAAGAGGTGTATGGATGTACACCACTCCGAGGAATGCCGATCAGAAACTAAGCGGTGCAGCATTTAATTGTGCGCTTCTGCCGCTTCACTTTAGCGATTGGTGGTGGTCTAGGTGTTAGGACCCCCCACAGATTAAAAGTTCTGACATATCACTATGACATATCAAAAGTTTTTTAAAAGTTTAGTTACAATTTTTGTTTTTGTTATTATTTTATTGTTATTATTATTATTATTATTATTATTATTATTATTCTTTTTATTCTTTTTTTTCTTTTTTTTCTTTAATAAAACAGTCTATCAGTGTGTTTGGCGCAACTTTCAAAATACTTTTCATTAAAAATTATTTTTACTTTTTGAGATACAGCTGCTTTATATCCTGAATACAGAGCAGCTGTATCTAGTGCAAAAACCTGTATCTGCCAGGTCAGTGGCACTGATGGGTACAGTGTCAGTGGGTTGGAGGGGTTGAATTGCGTGTGAGGGGGAATGAAGGGGCCCAAGTTGTGTCAACAGCCCAGGGCCCATGGTACACTTAATCCGCCACTGATACTATATCATACAAACCTTTGTATCCCATGTCTGATGTGATAGAAATACCCATTTATCTTCTTTAAATTACTTTATACATGGTTTGCACATATAGTTACATGAAATTACAAAATATGTTTATAAAATGTAGAAAATTGAAAACATTAGTCAAAAGTGTACCCATTTAAAGTAAAGCTCCAGTTAACTTTTGACATACCACTGCATACACACTGCAATTCCATTGAAATCAAACTTCTGTGGGTTAAACTAACGGTAAAAATATTCCCTACAAACTCACAGTCTTATAGGGCTACTACAGGCCACTACATTCCTGCAAACGCTAGTAGTCCAAGCTCACAGACCAATCACCAATGTTATCTCCTGACATCTTTCATTCACAGCTATTTGCTGGAACTACAATTGAGTTGGAGGTCAGCCCTAAGCTTTTAGTTAGAGATGAACCCTAACCAGATCAAAAATGTTGTGATAAGGTTCTGTGTCAGTTATACTATCTGTTGCAGAATTCCTTGGACTTCTTCTTAAGATAGATATTAATGACCATGGTCTTGTGTTTGGAGTAATCATTCTGCAGAATAGGTGAAAGCACCATGATTGTACTGTGTGGCGGCTAAGGATTTGTTTGTACCTGTTGAATGGGATTTATGCAATGGGTATATCTGAATACCTGAACTCAATAATTAGGAGTAGTACCCATATACTTTTGGCCATATACTGTATGCTAAACCCTTCAGGACTGAGCCTGTTTTTACCTTGAGTACTGTAATGTCCGTGGCTGCGGGCTGTCAACTCCAACCTCCCCCTGACAGCCTCAGCCATGAGTCGGCAAGCGCTGGCCCCAGCCTCCTCCTCAGGAGACGCCAGCGCTCGCATCCACTCACCTCTGCCGGATCCCGGACCTCATTGACGAACTTTGACCCGTGAGTACCGTGGACTATAAGAGGGGTCCAGCCCCCTAGTTCTATGCCTGAGCATTGTTGTGTTCCCTAACTTTGTCTATGTGATGGCCTCCTAGTTGTTTCCTGTTCCAGTCCCAGTCCCTGTTCCAGTCCCAGTCCCTGTCCCTGTACTTGTTTCCAGTTCCTGTTCCTAGCAATCCGCAAAAGTCGTGTCGTGCTGCATCCACGTCTGACCTGCTTCACATTGCCTGACGTCCGCCTGCTACTTAGTCCAAGCCGAGCCTGCCCTGCCGCTGTCTGAGCTGCCACAGGTACCTATAAGAACTATAGACTATCACCTGCTCCCTGTTGGCCAGCTGCCTTACTGCCACAGCGGTACGGCCCAGTGGGTCCACAGACCCTTCGTGACAGTACGCTCAGGCCATGGACCCCGCTGGTCGATCCAAGACTATGACGACGTCACAGGAGATGCGAGCGGATATGCTGGACCTCCAGTCTCAAAAGGACCAACTCCTCCAGGTGTTGAACATTCTTGCAAGTCGGCAGGAGGCACAAGCTGCCGCCCCTCCTACTACACCTCCTGCCAATATGGATGCTCAGTCTACACCTCTTGGCAGTATTGATCCACGTGTTTCTTTGCCACTTCCTGACCGCTAGGATGGAGAAGCAAGTACATGTTGTAGTTTTCTTAATCAATGCCAGATCCACTTCAGCCTATATGCTAGGACTTTATCGTCTGATTGTGCCAGGGTCGCTTTCATCATTTCTCTCCTCACCAGCAAGGCTCTTGCATGGGCAAACCCTATCTAGGAGAGACAAGGACCAGAGACCCGTGACTTCCCTGCCTTCCTCCAGACTTTTCGCATGGTGTTTGAGGAGCCTGGATGGGTCTCATCTGCAGCGGCCTCTTTGATTAAGCTGCACCAAGGAGACACCTCCATGAGTGAGTACGCCATCCACTATCGCACCCTGGCGGGAGAGTTCTTATGGAACAATGAGGCTCTGGTGGCTGCATTCTGGCATGGACTATCTTCCAGAATTAAAGACGAATTTGCCACCCGGGATATGCCGTCTACCCTGGATGACCTCATCCTTCTGTCTGCCCGGATTGATATACGGATCCGTGAACGCCTCCAAGAGATTCAACGGGAGAGGGTCATTCCTAGTCTGGTCCCTACATTGCAGCAACCCCTGCTGTCACCCGATGTCGATCCTCCTAAGAAGTCGGTAATAACAGACCAGTGTAAGTTATCTACACAAGAGAGACAATGCAGACACACATCTGGACTCTGTCTTTATTGCGGCCTCGATGGCCATCTTGTGCGCCTGTGCCACCAAAGATCCCAAAACCTAGGGTTGCTTGGAGTGACGACCTTGGGTAAAGAAGGACTTCCGTCTAAATTGTCCATACCCGTGACCATAGTGTCCGGTGACAGAACGCAGATCTGGTGGACCTACTGCAATTGCCCCCCCCCCTCTGGAGAGCCCGTTGACAGTTGCTTCAGTAAATGGACTACCCCTGCCAGACCCAGTTATAGCCGTGACCAAGCCGCTGAGGCTCCAAGGGGAAGCCCTTCACTCCGAACTTCTGTCGTTCTATGTCCTGCCCAAAGCTGTTAACCCCGTGTTGCTGGGCCTGCCTTGGCTCCGACTGCATGCCCCAGTTCTGGACTGGAATTCTGGAGAGGTTTTCCAGTGGGGCCCTGAGTGTCAAGGTCGATGCCTGGTGCGGATTCGTTCAGCTCAGCTTTCTCTGCCTCGGATATTGGCAGGATTGCCGGGTCATTATGCTGCCTTTTCGGACGTCTTCAGAAAGAGGGAGGTGGAGACATTTCCCCCACATCGGGCGTATGACTGCTCTATTGAACTGATCCCTGGTGCATCCCTTCCCCGTGGTAGGGTGTACCCTCTCTCCTTGCCAGAGACTCTGTCCATGTCCTCCTATGTGAAAGAGAACGTAGAAAGGGGCTTCATATGAAAGTCTTCCTCCCCGGCAGGAGCAGGGTTCTTCTTCGTCAAAAAGAGAGATGCTCTCTTCGTCCTTGCATCCACTACCGTGGTCTCAACCAGATCACGGTGAAGAATAAATATCCATTGCCACTGATCTCCGAACTATTTGACAGTATATGTGGTGCAAATTTTTTTTCTTAACTAGACCTGCGTGGGGCTTACAACGTAGTCTTGATTCGCCAGGGTGATGAATGGAAGACGGCATTTAACACCAGTGATGGACACTATGAGTATCTAGTAATGCCCTTCGGCCTGTGTAATGCTCCCGCGGTCTTCCAGGAGTTTGTAAATTACATTTTCCGTGACCTCCTCTATGTTTGTGTAGTAGTCTACCTTGATGACATCTTGATTTTCTCCCCAGATCCTGTCACGCACTAGAGACATGTTCGTCAGGTTCTGCTACGGTTAAGGGAGAATCGTCTGTACGCCAAGCTGGAGAAGTGCGTATTTGACAAGGATGCTCTACCCTTCCTGGGCTACATCGTCTCAAATCGAGGTCTCGAGATGGACCCTGAGAAGGTAAAGTCTGTCCTGGAGTGGCCACGCCTTCAAGGCTTGAGGGCCATACAGCGCTTTTTGGGATTTGCTAATTTTTACAGGCAGTTTATTCCGAACTTCTCCTCACTAACTTCTCCCATCTTTAACCTTACTAAGAAGGGTATGAACGCCAAGGTGTGGACTCCTGAGGCAAAGTCCGCATTCAATAGCCTGAAGAGTGCCTTCACGTCAGCCTCTGTCTCCATCATCCAGATGTCTCTCTGCAGTTCTCGTTGGAGGTGGACGCATCCTCTGTCGGTGCTGGTGCACTCCTGTTCCAGAGAGGTTCCAAGGGTAAGTCAATGGTATGGGGATATTTTTCTAAGTTCTTCTCTTCCGCAGAACGTAACTAATCGATTGGGGATCGGGAGTTACTGGCCATCAAATTTGCCCAGGATGAGTGGAGACATCTACTAGAGGGCGCAGCTCATCCGATCTTCATTTTTACGGACCACAAGAATCTGACCTACCTCCAGACGGCCCAACGGCTGAACCCTCGTCAGGCCAGGTGGTCACTGTTCTTTGCAAGGCTCCAGTTTGAGCTTCATTATCGCCCGGCCGACAAGAATGTGAGGGCCGATGCCTTGTCCAGGTCTTTCGAGAGAGAAGACACCATTGAGAGTTCACAGAACATTATCGATCCATCTTGATTTGTCTCGGTCAATCCCCTGCAAGTTGGGGACATTCCTCCAGGGAGGACTTTTGTGCTCCTGGCTGATCGTGGAAGAATCCTCCTCTGGGGTCTCTCCTCTAGACTGGCAGGTCACGCGGGGTTATGTAAAACCCGGGATTTGATTGCTCTTCATTTCTGGAGGCCCACTCTCCCCAAGGATATTGTGGACTTCGTTTCTTTCTGTGCTGTATGTGCAGCCAACAAGGCCACCCACTCCAGACCTGCTGGCCTGCTCCAGCCATTGCCTGTGCCCAAAGTTCCATGGCAGCATATAGCGTTGGACTTTATCACGGACCTGCCTCTCTCTGCTGGATGCAGTGCTGTCTGGGTGGTGGTGGACCGATTTTCGAAGATGGCCCACTTCGTTCCTCTGACCGGTTTTCCTTCTGCTCCTCAGTTGGCCAAGTTATTTATCCAACACATCTTCCGCCTGCACGGCTTTCCGCAGCATATTGTGTCTGATCGGGGGGGTTCAGTTTACTTCAAGGTTCTGGAGAGCCCTCTGCGGACTTCTTGGCGTGAAGTTGGACTTTTCTTCTGCCTACCATCCTCAGTCTAATGGTCAGGTCGAGAGGATCAACCAGATTTTGGAGAACTACCTATGCCACTCCATCTCCAAGCAGCATGATGACTGGGTGCAGCTGCTCCCATGGGCAGAGTTCTCCTACAATAATCACACCAGCGAGTCTACTAGGAATACACCGTTCTGCATTGTCTACGGCCAGCACCCATGAATTCCTCTTCCGTTGCCTGATACTTCCGAGGTACACGGAGCTGACTCCACGTTTAGAGACTTTTTGAAGATCTGGCAGCAGACTCGATCCTCCATCCTAATGGCAGTGGACCGCATGAAACGGAAGGCTGACACAAGGAGAAGAGAGCCTCCTCAGTTTCTTCCTGGCACTAAGGTCTGGCTGTCGTCCAGGAATATCCGACTGAGGGTGCCGTCATTTAAATTTGCCCCCAGGTTCCTCGGACCATTCGAGGTTCTGCAGCAGATCAACCCTGTCGCCTACAAGCTTCGGCTGCCTCCTACCCTCAGGATTCCCAACTCCTTCCATGTCTCCCTCCTGAAACCGGTGATCCTAAACCGCTATTCCAAGACTCCCAGCCCTGCGGTTGCCTCCAGCGGCCCCTCGGACATCTATGAGGTCAAGGAGATCTTGGACACCAAGAGAGTGAGAGGAAAGACATTTTATTTGGTGGATTGGAGGGGGTTTGGGCCCGAAGAGAGGTCCTGGGAGCCAGAGGAAAACTTCAATGCCCCTACTCTTCTGAAGAAGTTTCTCTTTCGCTCTGGTCCCAAGAAGTGGGGGCTTAAAAGGGGGGATACTGTAATGTCCGTGGCTGCGGGCTGTCAGCTCCAACCACCCCCTGACATCCGCAGCCACGAGTCGGCAAGCGCTGGCCCCAGCCTCCTCCTCAGGAGACGCCAGCGCTCGCATCCACTCACCTCTGACGGATCCCTTTAAGAGCGGGGGTCCAGCCCCCTAGTTCTATGCCTGAGCATTGTTGTGGTCCCTAACTTTGTCTATGTGATGGCCTCTTAGTTGTTTCCTGTTCCAGTCCCAGTCCCTGTTCCAGTCGCTGTCCCTGTACCTATACTTGTTTCCAGTTCCTGTTCATAGCAATCCATACCTTCCTGGTTTAGCACGGAGCCGTGCCAAAGTTGTGTCGTGCTGCATCCACGTCTGACCTGCTTTACATCGCCTGACGTCCGCCTGCTACTTAGTCCAAGCAGAGCCTGCCCTGCTGCTGTCTGATCTGCCACAGGTACCTATAAGAACTATAGACTATCACCTGCTCCCTGTTGGCCAGTTGCCTTACCGCCACGGCGGTACGGCCCAGTGGGTCCACAGACCCTTTGTGACAAGGACGAAGCCGATTTGTTTCAAATCTGACATGTGTCACTTTATGTGTTAATAACTTGGGGATGCTTTTACCTATCCAAGTGATTCTGAGATTGTTTTCTCATTACATATTGTACTTTATGTAAGTGAAAAAATTTGGTCGATAAATGAAATATTTATTGGGAAAAACACCAAAATTTTGACAAAATGTGCAAAAATTTGCATTTTTCTAAATTGCAATGTATCTGCTTGTAAAACTGATAGTAATACCACACAAAATAGTTACTATTTCACAAATCCCATATGTGTACTTTATGTTTGCATTATTTTTTGAACGTCCTTTTATTTTTCTACGTCGTTAGAAGGCTTAGAACATTCGCAGCAATTTCTCACATTTTCAAGCAAATTTCAAAAGGCTATTTTTTCAGGGATCAGTTCAGTTATGGTGGCTTTGAGGGCCTTATATATTAAAAAGACCCCATAAATCACGCCATTTAGAAAACTGCACCCCTTTCGGAAATATGCCATATGTGGTAATAAACTGCTGTTTGGACCCACAGCAGGGCTTGGAAGGGAAGGAGCTTTTGGAGCTCAAATTTAGCTGAAATGGTTTGCGGAGGCCATGTCGCATTTGCAAAGCCCCTGAGAGACCAAAACAGTGGAAATCCCCAAAAGTGACTCATTTGGGAAACTACACCCCTTAAAGGGAATGTGTTGTCAGCAAAACATGTTTTGTTTTTTTTTAGTTAAACAATTAGTGTGTAGGTGATTAAACATTGTTCTAATTTTGTATTTTTTTTTCACGAGTCAGGAAATATTATAAATTGGATTCAATTTATAATATTTCCCAGCACTGGTCACTAGATGGAGCCATTCCCAAAATTGCAGCATTTCATGTGGTAAAGCAATCACATTGCTTTATGCTGCAAAATTGGGTCAAAATCCCTCGCTCTAGTGAGCTCTCAGAATCCCCCCTCCTTTATCCTGGCTAGTGCCGGGAGAAACGAGGGGTTTGAACGGTCTAACCTCCTACACTGTGTGTCGCCATTTTTTGAGCTAACACACAGTGTAGTAGGTTTACATACAGTAGTAAACACACACTGAAACACGAACATACATAGAAATAACTTACCTGCTCCAGTCGCCGCCGCTCCCTCCGGTCCATCCGCTCCGTCTGCTGCCGCTGCTCCATGTGCACAAGTCCGGAAGCCGCGACCGGAAGTAGTAATCTTACTGTCCGGCCGCGACTTCCGGTCCACAGGAAAATAGCGCCGGACGGCGCGCATTTCAAATTGAACTGTGTGGGAGCGGGGCATGCGCCGTTCCCACACAGCGGCGTACACAATAGTGGATGGAACGGGCCCTGTTCGCAGTCCCTATGGGACTGGAGCTGCCGTATTCCATGTCTGTATGTGTCGTTAATCGACACATACAGAAATGGAAAAAAAAATGGCAGCCCCCATAGGGAAGAAAAAGTGTAAAAATAAAAAAAAGTAACACACAAACACACAAATTAATCCAAACGTTTTTAATAAAGCACTAACATCTTTAACATATTCAAAAAAATTTTTTGGTGACACTGTTCCTTTAAGGATTTTTTCCAGGATGTATAGTGAGCATTTAGACCCCACAGAATTTATTAAAACTAGGCCGTGAAAAAGAATATCAACATTATTTCCACTAAAATGTTGAATGTTTTCATTTTCACAAGGGATAAAGGAGAAAAAGCACCGCAACATTTGTAAAATAATCTCTTCCGAACACGGCTATTCCCCACATGTGGTCATAAATGTTTGTTTTTTTTAGGAATTAATGAACCCTTTCCGGACTGATCCATTTTTTGCTTTTCATTTTTCATTTTTCCCTCCCCGCTTTCCAAGAGCCATAACTGTTTTATTTTTCCGTCAATAGAGTGGTGTGAGGGCTTATTTCTTGCGGGAGGACATATAGTTTCTATTAACATCATTTAAAGTACCGTTTTATGTACCAGGAAACTGAAAATAGAATTCTTTGCAGGCTGAAATTGGGAAAAACTGCGATTCCTCCATTGGTCTTTTTCTTTTTTTTTTTTTTTCACCGTGCAGTAAAAATGACAACTTACATTTTTACTGCAACTCAATACGATTATGGTGATAACAAATTTATATAGATTTTTTAAATATTTTATTAGTAAAAACTATTTGTTAAAACAAAAATGTTTTGTTTCATCATATTCCGAGTGATATAACTTTTTTTTATATTTTGGTCAATTGAGAGGTGTGAAGGTTTATTTTTTGCAGGACGAGCTGTAGTATTTATTGGTACCATTTTTTGGTACACACAACTTTTTGAGCACTTTTATAAAATTTTATTTTGACAGCTAAATTGACCAAAACCAGCGATTTTTAAAAAATTTTATTTACATTACTTTAGAGAAAAAATGGGAAAAGGTTTTTGTTTGGACTTTAAATACACTACCGTTCAAAAGTTTAGGGTCACTTAGAAATTTCCTTATTTTTGAAAGATAAGCACAGTTTTTTTCAATGAAGATAACATGAAATTAATCAGAAATACACTCTATACATTGTTAATGTGCTAAATGACTATTCTAGCTGCAAACGTCTGGTTTTTAATGCAATATCTACATAGGTGTACAGAGGCCCATTTCCAGCAACCATCACTCCAGTGTTCTAATGGTACATTGTGTTTGCTAACTGTGTTAGAAGACTAATGAATGATTAGAAAACTCTTGAAAATCCTTGTGCAATTATGTTAGCACCGCTGTAAACAGTTTTGCTGTTTAGAGGAGCTATAAAACTGACCTTCCTTTGAGCTAGTTGAGAATCTGGAGCATTACATTTGTGGGTTCGATTAAACTCTCCAAATGGCTAGAAAAAGAGAGCTTTCATGTGAAACTCGACAGTCTATTCTTGTTCTTAGAAATGAAGGCTATTCCATGCGAGAAATTGCCAAGAAACTGAAGATTTCCTACAACGGTGTGTACTACTCCCTTCAGAGGACAGCACAAACAGGCTCTAACCAGAGTAGAAAGAGAAGTGGGAGGCCCTGATGCACAACTGAGCAACAAGACAAGTACATTAGAGTCTCTAGTTTGAGAAATAGACGCCTCACAGGTCCTCAACTGGCAGCTTCATTAAATAGTACCCGCAAAACGCCAGTGTCAACGTCTACAGTGAAGAGGCATTTCCAGGATGCTGGCCTTCAGGGCAGAGTGGTAAAGAAAAAGCCATATCTGAGACTGGCTAATAAAAGGAAAAGATTAATATGGGCAAAAGCACACAGACATTGGACATTGGAAGATTGGAAAAAAGTGTTATGGACAGACAAATCGAAGTTTGAGGTGTTTGGATCACACAGAAGAACATTTGTGAGACGCAGAACAACTGAAAAGATGCTGGAAGAGTGCCTGACGCCATCTGTCAAGCATGGTGGAGGTAATGTGATGGTCTGGGGTTGCTTTGGTGCTGGTAAAGTGGGAGATTTGTACAAGGTAAAAGGGATTTTGAATAAGGAAGACTATCACTCCATTTTGCAACACCATGCCATACCCTGAGGACAGCGCTTGATTGGAGCCAATTTCATCCTACAACAGGACAATGAGCCAAAGCACACCTCCAAATTATGCAAGAACTATTTAGGGAAGGAGCAGGCAGCTGGTATTCTATCTGTAGTGGAGTGGCCAGCACAGTCACCAGATCTCAACCCCATAGAGCTGTTGTGGGAGCAGCTCGACCGTATGGTACGCAAGAAGTGCCCATCAAGCCAATCCAACTTGTGGGAGGGGCTTCTGGAAGCATGGGGTGAAATTTCTCCCGATTACCTCAGCAAATTAACAGCTAGAATGCCAAAGGTCTGCAATGCTGTAATTGCTGCAAATGGAGCATTCTTTGACGAAAGCAAAGTTTGAAGGAGAAAATTATTATTTCAAATAAAAATCATTATTTCTAACCTTGTCAATGTCTTGACTATATTTTCTAGTCATTTTGCAACTGATTTGATAAATATAAGTGTGAGTTTTCATGGAAAACACAAAATTGGGTGACCCCAAACTTTTGAATGGTAGTGTATTTATTTAATTATTTTCACTAATAATAACTTTATTTACTTTTTCGTTTACACATTTTATTATTCCCCATAGGGGACTTGAACCAGTGATCAATAGATCGCTGGTACAATACACTGCAACAGTAATGTATTGCAGTATATTGTCATTTTTGCAGGCTCCTGTAACAGCGGGATCGCTGTTCCTGCCTGTTAGTCCCAGGTGTAAGCTGTAATACACAGCTGACACCCGCTGTGTATAGTGTGGGCTCAGCACGTGAGCCTGCTCCATACACCACAACTTATTAAATCGTGGTGCGAAAAGAGGATAATGCGCAGCGCATGGTGCAGTGTGAAAATTTACATTTTCCACTCATACACCATTTTAGTGCACAATATGTTGTTCCCAGTTTATGCCACTGAAAACAAATACCTCATAAACTGTTAATCGGGTTCTCCCAGGTATGGTGATGCCATATCTGTGGACGTAAAATGCTGTTTGGGCACGGTGTAGGGCTCAGAAGGGAGGGAGCGCCATTTGGCGTTTTGAGCGCAGATTTTGCTTGTCAGTTGTTATGTTTGGAGTTTTACTCGTATTTCAGTTTATAATGAGGGGGCATATGTAAGCTGGGCAGAGTACATCAGGGTATAATAAAAGGGTATAATAATAGGGTAAATAAATAATAATCCACAGTTGTGTGGCCAGTGTCGTCGCACTGATAAATGGTGTCCGATTTTATCCGGTTTTGGAACGCTGCACATTTTGCATCGCTATATTCTGAGAGCCAGAATTTTTCTAAATTTAAATAAATCTGCTTGTAAAACATATAGTAATACCACACAAAATAGTCACTTGTTAACATTTCCCATATGTCTACTTTATGTTTGCATGGTTTTTTGAACGTCCCTTTATTTTTCTAGTAGGTTACAAGGCTTAGAACTTTAGCAGCAATTTCTCGCATTTTCAAGAAAATTTTAAAAGGCTATTTATACAGGGACCAGTTCAGTTCTGAAGTGGTTTTGAAGGCCTTATATATTAGAAACCCCCAATAAATCACCCCATTTTAAAAACTTCACCCTCAAAGTATTCAAAACTGCATTCAGAAAGTTTCTTAACCCTTTAGGCATTTCACAGAAAATAAAGCAAAGTAGAAGGGAAATTTACAAATTTCATTTTTTTGACGAAATTCATTTGTAATACATCTTTTTCTGTAACACAGAAGGTTTTACCCGAGAAACGCAACTCAATATTTATTGCCCAGATTCTGCAGTTTTTAGAAACATTCCACATGTGGCCCTAATGCGGTACTGACAGGCCTCAGAAGCAAACGAGCAACTAGTGGATTTTGGGGCCTCCTTTTTTTTTTGAATATATTTTAGGCACCATGTAAGGTTTGAAGAGGTCTTGTGGTGCCAAATTAGTGGAAACCCCCCAAATGTAACCCCATTTTGGAAACTACACCTCTCAATCAATTTATCTAGGGGTATAATTAATATTTTGACCCCACAGGTATTTTGCTATTTTTATTACAGTCAGGCCCCATGCACACAACCGTAATTAAGGCCAGTAATTATAGGCCCATAGACTTCTATTGGCCACGGGTACCTTCCTGTTTGCGTACGGGAAGGTGCCCGGGCCGTTGAAAATGATAGAACATGTACTATTTCACGCCGTAACTACGGCTCAAGCAGGCCCATAGAAGTCTATGGGGCTCCCGTAATTATGGGTGGCTACGTGTGTGCACCCGTAATTACGGGAGCGTTGCTAGGCGACATCAGGGGATTTTAATTTTTGAATAAAGAGAAGCAGAGAAAATGGCGTCTGAGCGATCATGTGACCCTTTTTAAGGGGTTTGGACATGATTGTGACATCATATCCAGCCTCCCTTTTCTTACGAGTCCGTAAATAAGGGTGGAATATGGATGACAAACGCGGGTGACAAAGGACCCGTATTTACAGCCAGTATTTACGTGAGGGAAAAAATACGGTTGTGGGCCTTAGTCTGAGAAAATGAAATTCCTGGTGCGCCTAGGAATTAACGCCTTGTTTTATTATATTGCATCACACATTAAAACTCATGCATAAGTTCCATGAATCTTTTTAGAACAGAGTTAGAAGTTAAAGTAGTCATATGATTGGATGTTATGAGAAAGGCCTCTTGCATAGCACGTTCCAAAGATGCGTTTTCCCATATGTCCCTTTTTTAGCAAAAGGAGGATCAAATTTTGCCACAAGGTAGAGTGGGAGTATCGATCCGTACATCCACCTTATGCTGCTGTACAGACTTCTTTGGGTGCTGTACATACAGCAATGCTTCTAGGGGAGAATACCCCCTTACATAAAAAGTCTGATGGACACGCCCCAATGTTTTTTCTGTCAGATTCGTACAGAAATTGGAGGCATATGGAAACAGTCTTTTATGGCTCCGTACAAAACTGTGACATAATATGGACCGGTACCTGATCTTACGCTGCCACTTTAAGCTAGAATGCCTAAGTCCAAACTTCCAAATGTGTTGTATTACAACATATAATTGAAAAAGAAAATGCTAATTAATAATCAGTAATGTTTAATAACAAGTCTAGGCAAACCAATCAAATATACACTTGGGATACTAACTGTATCAAATAAATTCTAAAGTTATTGTTGAGCTATTATGCAATATGATTCAAATACAGCTGAATCCTAAATAAATCAATAGAAACCAATTCATCCATCTGAAAACTCAGGGTGCTGTGGTATGATTTATCTTTTTAATGGAGTGAGGTTTAGTACACTTGGAGGTGGACTAATATTTTACCAAAGTTTGCAGTGACCTATGACGTTCACAACTTAATGCATTAATGTATTTTATGTTTTATACCAAAAAGAAATGTTTTCATCAGGGAAATACCTTTTATTTGTACATTCTCTTTGTGATTCTCTGCTTTGAATATCCACGTCCCTTTCTTTCCCTTTTTCCATTCATTTTCAACGACATCATTCATTCAGATAATGGAATGCAAGCTAGCTTGGACTTCAATGATTACTTCTGTATGTTATCACATTTATGTTCTTTCCTTGCACTGATAAAGACATTTGGCCATGGCTTATTTCTTCAGCTATTTACCATTAAAAAGGTACACGTGAGAAATCCCAATCTGGCTGATGACCAACAAAACTAAGGGTACTTTTACACCCGCCAATTTTGGCCGGTGTGACGTGCGACGATCAACAAGATAGCTCATTGATCGGTGCTCGTTTGCTCCTTTCACAGGGAGCCATATATGGGGGATGAGCGTTCATTACTACGATTGCTTGTCCCCATACATTTGTATCATGTCGGCAGCTGTTTACACTGGGAGACGTGCTGCCGATAGCGATAATATTTTGCACATTAAAAACGATACAATCAGTTGATGAACAAGCGTTTGCTCGTTCATCTGCTGATCGTTGCCCTGTTTACACAGGACAATTACCGGGAAGGAGCGTTTTTTGAACACTTGTTTGGCCCGATAATTGGCCAGTATAAAAGGGCCTTAAGACATGTGCATAAAAAGTCATGGTGCCAAACAAAAACACCTTATATCAGTGAGTTAAAAGTGATTATTTTTGTTAAAGAATTTTAAATAAAAAAAACAATCACAAATATAAGTTCTTGAGCTAAAAATGTTAAATTGTTAAAAATTATTTTCTATTGCTAAGTTATATCCTATTTTTAGGATAGCTACGCCACAAGCAATATCACTGCTATTAAAGCTCCCACAAAGGTTGTCACCCAGCTTTTCATAACAGGCAGATAATATTGATAACAATAATAATGCATCGCTAGACAGTTCAGTATTCTAGGAAAGCTGGGTAACAACTGTGAGAGATATAATAGTGGACATATTGGTTGTCTGCTTTTTGAGAATTATCCTGTGTGCATCTCCACTACATTGTAACGGCTTGTTGTGTAACACTTTATGGCATGTGATTCTTCAAGCCACTGAATCATACTGTATATTTGATTTCACCATTAGTAACACAATTCCCTCTTATTAGATTCTTATTCAATGTTCCCCAACTGACTCACATATGGTGGATGTGGGCTACACAATATGGCGTGGGTCCAGGAGCTGAGCCCGTGACCTACGCGGTGGGTGCAGGCTGTTTCATATAGATGACACCCACCTGCAACGGCTGGGATCGGAGAGAACTCTGATCCCGGCCGTTTAACCGCTCAGATGCTGCGGTTAATATCGATTGCGGCATCTGAGTGGCTAGACAGGGGAGGAGTCTGATCACTCGAAATTGCAGGGTAGGTGCAATTAGTTTTTAATAGTTAAAGAAAAGATTTTTTACCATTCACCAAAAATTATGTAAGCAATAAAATAGTAAGGATAATCGGAATCTCTTAATCTGTAGAAGTCCGAAATATAACATTTTTGTGTTATTTGACCCGTGGGATTAACCCCGTAGGAAAGAAAAAATTCACAATCACAGAAATGTAATAAAATATGGGACAGAAAAATAAAAAAGTTAGAATATGGTGACACAAAACAAACCTCATCTGTCTTTGTCGACACAAAAAATAAAAAAGTTATGACTCTTTTCCTTTCCACAGGCAATAGTCAGTGATTAAATCTTTAAGTTAAAATATTCTAGGCGACCCACAGGATGCTTAAAAGCTTAAAGAGGCTCTGTCACCATTTTAGAACTTCCCTATCTCCCACCTAATAGGTGCTTTGTTGTAGATAACTACTGTTTTTTTTAAAAAACGTTTCTTTTTGACCAAGTTATGAACATTTTTCGATTAATGCTAATTTTTTGTAAATTCCCAACTGGGCTTTTTTTTTTAATTCACCAAGTGGGCGTTGTATAGAAAAGTTTATGACTCTGATTAATCAGCATCTTACATTTCTCTTCATTCTAGCCCTGCTTGATTCACAGCAAAGTGACGTTACTTCCTCCCGCAGGTCCTTCAAGGAGCAACGGAAGACTGAACAGACATCGCCTCCAGCCGCTGCAGATTCGGATAAACGTCTTGGCACAGTTGGAGGCGATGTCTGTCCAGTCTTCCATCGCTCCGTGAAGGACCTGCGGGAGAAAGTTACGTCACAAAAAGACCCCAAAAAAAACAGTAGTTATCTACTGTACATCAAAGCGCATATTAGATTAGGTAGGAGATAGGGAATTTTTAAACTGGTGACAGATCCTCTTTAACTTTATCCCCCTGTTGTAATTTTATCGAAGCCGAACTCCAGTTTTGGAATACTCTGCCTTTGTTATGGTTTGGGAAGGTGAACGTGTTGAAGATGAATATACCGAAAGTTTTGCATTTCTTCCAGATTTTACCTAGCATGTTCCCAAGACAATTCTGTTTGCGCCTTTAACGTATTACTAGCCATATATGGTAAGGTTCAAGACCCCGCATAAGCTACCACATCCTACGTAGATGAAAGGCAGAGGGTTGGATGAGGCTATTGGACTTCTCATGATAACACAAGGCACCATTGCTGTCCTGCATTCTTAGTTTAGCTGAGGACTATCGCAACAAACAGGAGACCTGCATAAAGATTGTTTGTCCTCATATACCCTATGCTGTGCTTTATGGTTACCATCACGGGATAAGGGGTGGGAGGCTGTAGGTTCCCCTTTAATTTATAATGGCTGCATACTTCGTGGTAATTGTAGTAATCGTGTAATGGCAGGAAGGAGGTGAAGGGAAAGTGAGCCCTAATCTACCCACCGCCCTGTCCCTGCCTACTTGCAATGACCCGCCCTAGGCGACGAGGTACAACTGGGCGGCGGTCCCTACGCTGTCTAAGTGCACAGGAAAACAAACAGGGAACACGCAAGGGAAGGGGCAGTAGCCACGGAACGCCACGAGGAAACGGAGCGGCGAACGAACAGTCAGGACCAGGACGAAGTGAGTACACCCGAGCGGGCACGGAGACAGAAGCAAGCCAGGGGCAAAGCAAAGCAGGTCAAGCAGAACTGCAGCAAGGCAGAAGCACGGCAGAAGCAGGCTGGAGCAAGCAGCAGTGGGGCCAGGAATCCAAAAGAATTACAAGCACTGAGGGAGAGAACAGGGCAGGTAATAAAGGACAGGGGGCGGAGCTAACTCCGACAGACAAGGCCGCGATAGGCTCTCCCACTCCTGAGCCTGCCACCCTGGTTGGTGGGAGATGGTGTCAGTCGAACAGGTCTGGCCTCAGGTGTGGATTGATTAATCCCAGGAGTATACCTAGATGAAGTACCTGGCAGATCCCTAACAGTACTCCCCCTTTTATGAGGGGCCACCGGACCCTTACTAAGGGGACCCGGTTTAGTGGGGAAGAGAAGGTGGAACCTCCTGATCAATACCCCAGCGTGAACATCACGGGCAGGTACCCAAGTCCTCTCCTCCGGCCCGTATCCTCTCCAATGGACCAGGTACTGGAGGGAGCCCTGGACCATCCTGCTGTCCATAATCTTGGCCACCTCGAATTCCACCCCCTCAGGGGTGAGAACGGGAACAGGAGGTATCCTCGAGGGGGACCAGGACGGGGAGCAGCGTTTAAGGAGGGAGGCATGGAAGACGTCATGTATGCGAAAGGATGGGGGGAGCTCCAGACGGAAGGATACAGGGTTGAGGACTTCAATGATCTTATAAGGTCCAATAAATCGGGGAGCAAACTTCCTGGACGGGACCTTAAGGCGCAAGTTCCTGGACGACAACCAGACCAAATCCCCGACGACAAACCGGGGGTTAGCAGAACGTCTACTATCCGCCTGAATCTTTTGTGCGCTCTGGGACGCCTCTAGGTTCTTCTGAACCTGGGCCCAGACAGTGCACAGTTCCCGATGAACATCCTCTACCTCAGGATTATTGGAACAACCAGGGGAGACGGAGGAGAACCTTGGGTTAAACCCGAAATTACAGAAAAATGGGGAGACCCCTGACGAGTTACTGACCCGGTTATTCAGGGAAAATTCAGCAAGGGGAAGGAATGAGACCCAATCGAATTGACAGTCAGAGATGAAACACCTTAAATATTGTTCCAGGGATTGGTTGGTCCTTTCCGTTTGGCCATTAGTTTCGGGATGGAAGGTGGAGGAGAAGGACAGATCAATCTCCAACTTTTTACAAAAAGCTCTCCAAAATAAGGAAACAAATTGTACCCCTCTGTCAGAAACGATATTGACTGGGGCCCCATGGAGACGCAGGATGTGTTTCACAAACAAAGAAGCTAACGTCTTGGCGTTAGGTAGCTTCTTAAGGGGCACAAAGTGGCACATCTTGCTGAAGCGGTCGACTACCACCCACACCACCGACTTGCCCTGAGATGGAGGCAAATCGGTGATAAAATCCATGGAGATATGGGTCCAAGGTCTCTGGGGAATGGGCAAGGAATGTAGTAGGCCCGCAGGTCGGGACCTAGGGGTTTTGGACCTAGCGCAAACCTCACAAGCGGCGACGTAAGCCCTAACATCTTTAGGCAACCCAGGCCACCAATAGTTTCTGGTAATGAGGTGTTTGGTGCCCAAGATGCCAGGATGACCAGATAGAGCGGAGTCATGGTTTTCCCTGAGTACCCTCAGCCGGTATTGCAGGGGAACAAACAGTTTGTCCCCAGGGACGTTCCCGGGAGCTGCACCCTGATCAGCCGCGATATCAGAAGCTAAATCAGAATCCGTGGCAGAGACGATTATACCAGGGGGTAAAATACAAGCAGGATCCTTCTCGGAAGGAGGATTGGCCATGAAACTACGTGACAGAGCATCAGCCTTAATATTCTTGGACCCAGCCCTATAGGTAACCAAGAAATTAAATCTGGTAAAGAATAGTGCCCACCGAGCTTGTCTAGGATTAAGCCTCCGGGCCGATTCTAGGAAAACCAGATTCTTGTGATCCGTAAGGACCGTTACATGGTGTCTGGCCCCCTCCAGGAAGTGCCTCCACTCCTCAAAAGCCCATTTAATGGCTAGAAGTTCGCGGTTGCCAATATCATAGTTACTCTCCGTGGGCGAAAACTTCCTAGAGAAGTAAGCACAGGGGCGGAGATGGGTGAGGGAGCTGGTACCCTGGGACAAGACGGCCCCCACTCCCACCTCGGAAGCGTCAACCTCCACAATAAATGGCTCCTCTTGGTTGGGCTGAATCAGCACGGGGGCCGAGATAAAGCACTTCTTGAGAGTCTCAAAGGCCTGGACGGCCTCAGGGGGCCAATGGAGGACATCAGCACCCTTGCGGGTAAGGTCCGTAAGAGGCTTAGCGACGACCGAGAAGTTGGCAATAAATCTCCTGTAATAGTTGGCGAACCCTAAAAAACACTGTAACGCCTTAAGGGAGGCAGGTTGGACCCATTCCGCCACAGCTTGAACCTTGGCAGGGTCCATGCGGAATTCATGAGGAGTGAGGATTTGCCCTAAAAATGGTATCTCCTGTACCCCAAAGACACATTTTTCAGTCTTAGCAAACAGATTATTCTCCCGAAGGACCTGGAGCACCTTCCTGACATGCTCCACGTGGGAGGACCAGTCCTTGGAAAACACCAGTATGTCATCAAGGTACACAACAAGAAAATTACCCAGGTACTCTCTCAGGATTTCATTAATAAAATTCTGGAAGACAGCAGGGGCATTACACAACCCAAAGGGCATGACCAGGTATTCGAAATGACCCTCGGGTGTGTTGAACGCAGTTTTCCACTCATCCCCCTCTTTGATGCGAATAAGGTTATATGCCCCCCGTAGATCGAACTTAGAAAACCATTGGGCTCCCTGAACCTGATTAAAAAGATCCGGAATCAAAGGAAGTGGGTACTGGTTCCTTACGGTGACCTTATTCAGGTTACGATAATCAATGCACGGCCTAAGACCACCATCCTTCTTCCCCACGAAGAAGAAGCCAGCACCTACAGGAGAAGTCGAGGGGTGAATGAAACCCTTGGCCAGGCATTCTTGGATATACACCCTCATAGCTTCACGTTCAGGACATGAAAGATTAAATATCCTACCCTTAGGAAGCTTGGCACCAGGCACCAAATCGATAGCGCAATCGTAATCTCTATGGGGGGGCAACACCTCGGAGGCCTCCTTAGAAAACACATCGGCGAAGTCCTGAACAAACTCAGGAAGCGTGTTTACCTCCTCCCGGGGAGAAATAGAGTTAACAGAAAGACATGACATAAGACATTCATTACCCCATTTGGTGAGATCCCCAGTATTCCAATCAAACGTGGGATTATGCAACTGCAACCAGGGAAGGCCTAAAACCAGATCAGACGATAATCCCTGCATCACCAGTACAGAGCACTGCTCCAAATGCATGGAGCCAACCAGGAGTTCAAAAACAGGAGTATGCTGAGTAAAATAACCATTAGCAAGGGGAGTTGAGTCGATTCCTACTACAGGGATAGGATAAGGTAAATCAATACAAGACATCTTTAGAGACATAGCAAATTCCACAGACATGATATTAGCAGATGAGCCAGAATCCACGAAAGCACTGCCCGTGGCAGACCGGCCAGCAAACGAGACCTGAAAGGGAAGCAAAATTTTATTGCGTTTCACATTAACGGGAAATACCTGTGCGCCCAAGTGACCTCCCCGATGATCACTTAGGCGCGGAAGTTTTCCGGCTTCTTATTCTTGCGCCTGGGACAGGTGTTCAGTAGATGCTTGTCGTCCCCACAGTAGAAGCAGAGACCATTCATTCTGCGAAACTCCCTACGTTGTCGAGGGGACATGGAGGCCCCGAGTTGCATAGGTACCTCCGAGTCCTCCGTCCTCAAGGGAGTCAGACGAGGGGTAGCTAACCAGCAGATCCTTCAGGGCGTCAGATAATCCTAACCTAAACTGGCACCTTAGGGCCGGATCGTTCCACTGAGAAGCTACGCACCACTTCCTAAAATCAGAACAGTATTCCTCAACCGGTCTCCTACCCTGACGTAAGGTCACCAGCTGACTCTCGGCTAAAGCAGTCCTGTCAGTCTCGTCGTAAATGAGTCAGAGGGCAGAGAAAAACGATCAACAGAGGAAAGTTCAGGGGCGTCGTGAGCCAAGGAGAAGGCCCACTCTTGGGGCCCTTCCTGGAGTCGGGATATGATGATACCCACCCGCTGGTTCTCGGAACCTGAGGAGTGGGGCTTTAGGCGGAAATACAGTCTGCAACTCTCCCGGAAGGAGAGAAACGTCTTACGGTCCCCTGAAAACCGGTCAGGTAACTTGAGGTCGGGTTCTAGAGGTGAGGTGAGGGGTACTACTAAAGCAGCGTCACCCTGATTGACCCTTTGGGCCAGGGCCTGGACCTGTAGGGAGAGGCCCTGCATCTGCTGGGTCAGGGTCTCAAGGGGGTCCATGATAGCGTCAGCGTAGGAGAAATGGTAGACTAGGTAAGGGCTTGTAATTATGTAATAGCAGGAAGGAGGTGAAGGGAAAGTGAGCCCTAATCTACCCACCGCCCTGTCCCTGCCTACTTGCAACGACCCGCCCTAGGCGACGAGGTACAACTGGGCGGCGGTCCCTACGCTGTCTAAGTGCACAGGAAAACAAACAGGGAACACGCAAGGGAAGGGGCAGTAGCCACGGAACGCCACGAGGAAACGGAGCGGCGAACGAACAGTCAGGACCAGGACGAAGTGAGTACACCCGAGCGGGCACGGAGACAGAAGCAAGCCAGGGGCAAAGCAAAGCAGGTCAAGCAGAACTGCAGCAAGGCAGAAGCACGGCAGAAGCAGGCTGGAGCAAGCAGCAGTGGGGCCAGGAATCCAAAAGAATTACAAGCACTGAGGGAGAGAACAGGGCAGGTAATAAAGGACAGGGGGCGGAGCTAACACCGACAGACCAGGCCGCGATAGGCTCTCCCACTCCTGAGCCTGCCACCCTGGTTGGTGGGAGATGGTGTCAGTCGAACAGGTCTGGCCTCAGGTGTGGATTGATTAATCCCAGGAGTATACCTAGATGAAGTACCTGGCAGATCCCTAACAAATCGTGTCAAAGGTAATACATTGATACATCATAAACCGGAGTATGTTTTAACATTAAGCGTTTTTCCTGCATATCAAATAATTTGATCTATGATCTTCAGTGTCCATACAAACTGTTGTATGTAGGTGAGACCACTAAAAAAAATGCAGGATTAGAATTAACCCCTTCCCGACATCCGCCGTATATATACGGTGCACGCCGGGTGGGGGAATATGGAGCGGGCTCACGGGCTGAGTCCGCTCCATAGAGCGAGTGTGTCGGCTGTGTGTTACAGCCGACACTTCCGGGTTACGAGCGGGATCGTGCTTTAGCGCAATCCCGCTTGTTTAACCCGTTAAATGCCACGTTCAATAGAGATCGCGGCATTTAAATTACTAAAAACAGGGGGGCGACCCCCTGTAACATCTCAACACGGCCCCCCCGCGGTGAGATCGAAGTCCCCCAGGTCTGCCATCTTGCTCTGCCTCTGGCAGGGCTTCATAGGAGACTGTCAGAATCACAATATACTGCAATACATTAGTATTGCAGTATATCGTGCAAGCGATCTAACGATCGCTGGTTGAAGTCCCCTAGGGGGACTAATAAAAAATGTAAAAATTAGTTAAATAAAGATTTTTTTTTTGTGTAAAAAAAAATAAAAAATGAAAAGTTAAAAAAGCCCCCTTTTCCTCCTAGAGCATAGTAAAAAATTAAATAAATAAACATAATTGGTATCGCCGCGTCCGTAAAAGTCTGAGCTATTACAATATGTCATTATTTAACCCGCACGGTGAACGCCGAAAAAAAAAAAATTGTAAATGCCAGAATCTCTATTTTTTGGTCACCTAATCTCCCACAAAAAATGAAATAAAAAGTGATCAAACCGTCACATTTACACCAAAATGGTATTATTAAAAACTACAGCTTATCCCGCAAAAAAATAAGCCCTTATACAACTTAATCGACGGAAAAATAAAGAAGTTACGGCTCTCGGAATTTGGCGAAACAAAATAAATTTTATTTTTTACACTTAGGTTTGTACTTGTAAAAGTAGTAAAATATAGAAGAAACTACACATATTTGGTATCGGCGTAATCGTATTGACCCATAGAATAAAATTAACATGTTGTTTTAATTGTACAGTGAATTCCGTAAAAATGGCACGCAAAAAACCATGGCGGAATCGCTGTTTTTTTCATTTTCTACCCCACAAATAATTTTTTTCCTAGTACATTATACGGCAACATAAATGGTGCTACGAAAAACTACAACTTGTCCCGCAAAAATCAAGCCCTCATAGTGCTATATCGACTGAAAAATAAAGGCGTTATGGCCTTTGGAAGGTGGGGAGGGAAAAACGAAAATGAAAATCTGAAAAAGGGCTGCGGCGTGAAAGGGTTAATAAATATAAATCTACTATACATACTAAGAGGTTGGACTTACCAGTTTGTAAATACTCCCTAGCAGCTGGACATGGGGTCAATGAATTCAAAATTTGGATGATTAACCAGTTACCACAACATAGGAGGGGGTGCTGAGTATCAAAGCTGAAACGCAGAGAACTTGTTTGGATAGAAAGACTGAATACTTGGCCCCACATGGTCTAAATACAGCCTTAAACCCCTTAGGGTATGTTCACACGACAGCGTCCGTAACGGCTGAAATTACGGGGATGTTTCAGCCTGAAAACATCCCCGTAATTTCAGCCGTAACGGCATGTGCAGGCGCTTGAACGCCGCGTCCATTACGGACATAATTGGCGCTGCTATTCATTGGAGTCAATGAGTAACGGCTCCAATTACGCCCAAAGAAGTGACAGGTCACTTCTTTGACGCGGGCGTCTATTTACGCGCCGTCATTTGACAGCGGCGCGTAAATATACGCCTCGTGTGAACAGACAAACGTCTGCCCATTGCTTTCAATGGGCAGATGTTTGTCAACGCTATTGAGGCGCTATTTTAGGATGTAATTCGGGGCAAAAACGCCCGAATTACGTCTGTAATTAGTGACACGTCTAATTTTTGCTTTTTCATTTTTGTTTTTTCCTTCCCACCTTTCAAAAGCCATAACTTTTTTATTTTTTAGCCGTATAAGGGCTGCTTTTTTGTGGGACAAGTTGTAGTTTTTCATGGTACCATACGATGTACAGGGAAATTGCAAAATAAAATTTTTTAAAGGGGTGGAATGGGCAAAAAACAGCAATTGCACCATTTTTTGGGGGGTTTCGTTTTTACGGCGTCCATCTTGTGGTAAAAACTACATGTTCACTTTATTCCACGGGTTGAAACCATAACGGCGATACCAAATCTATATGTTTTTTTTTTAATGTTTTAGAGCTTATATTTAAAAAAAAAAAAGATTGTTTTGTGTCGCCATATTTTGAAAGCCATAACTTTTTAATTTTTCCATCGATTGAGTGATGTGAGGGCTTATTTTTTGCAGGGCGAGCTGTAGTTTTTATTGGTATGATTTTGGGGAACATGCAACTCTTTGATCTGTTTTTATTCCATTTTTTTTTAGGGATCTAAGATGACCATAAAACTGCAATATGGGGGTTTTACTTTTTTTCTTTAATGGCGTTCTCCATTATATTGTAATCGTTTGGCCTTTTATTGACGTGGCGATACTAGTTATGTAACTTTTATTTTTTTTTACATTAAAAAAAACGGGGGAAATGGTTGTTTTTTAGCTTTTAATATTTTTTGGGACCATTAACAATAATTTTATTCAACAGTTTGATGTTTTATTAGAAGTCCCCCTGGGGGACTTGAACCAATGATCACTGGATCATTTACATAATATACTGCATTACTGATGTATTAAATCACTGTCAGTAATTCTCAATTTCCGTTAGTTTTCCCCAACATGTGTAGTTAAGATTATTTTCACTGAATCTCTGACCTGTTTAAGGGATATATAAATTGTCAGTCAACGCTTCACTGCCAATGTTTGTATCATGTCAGCTTATATCAAGAATATGTGTCTAGTGCTTTCGCACTTTGCATTGACACAAAATAAATTAATGTAGTGTGGTAGGTAATAATGCTAAAAAAAATAACATAGCACATATATTTATGTCCAGTTTGTACCTTAGTTACTATCTAATTTTATTTGTTTTTATATATGTTTGTAAACTGGACATAGAATATCAGAGATATAGGTGGGGCCCAATAGCCACACCTATAGAGATCTGCACAAGGTAGAAAGATTAAATCCAAGTCCAGCACATCCAAGTTAGGTGCAAGGAATATTGTTCAAGTGCTAAAACCCTTAATTCCTATTCTACCCACTATTAGCCCTACGCGTTTCTTTGCTATCTATTTCTGACAAAATCTTCAGGGGCCTACAGCCAGGGCCGGCGTCAGCACCCGGCAAACCTGGGCAAATGTCGGGGCCCACTCCACTTGGGGGGACCCACTCAGCCGCCAGGTGCTGCCACTGCCGTCGTTAAGGCATCACTGTCCATATATGGACAGTGATGTAAGGAGAGGATTTCCAGGCGTTAGAAGCGGCTCTGCTCCAGGACTCCATCTCTGGGAAAGCCCCTGACATCGCTGTCCATATATCGACAGTGAATATGGACAGCGATGCCAGGTCCAGAGCAGTGTCCCAGCCTGGTTGCGCTGGTCCCGCCTCGATTCAGTTGGGTTGAATGCTGGAGCCTCGCTCCAGCATTCACTGTGTTGTGAGCAAATCGGCACAGGCAGGCGCGATGTAGTGACGTCACTACCTATCTCCTGTCTGCAACAAGTCACTTAGGACAGTGCAGAGGAGGAGAAGGATCCTCCCCAAGTCGGTAGGTAAGTAATTATGTTTTTTTTTCTATTAGGTACATATCGGGGCATTATACTGGGTATGGGAGGGGGGTCATATTGTAGCTGCTGAGGGGGCATTATACTGTATGGGACAGCTGTGGGGGGCATTATACTGTATGTGGCAGCTATTGAGGGCATTATACTGTATAAAAACATCTATGGGGGGCATTATACTGTATGGGACAGCTATGGGGGCATTATACTGTATGGGACAGCTATGGGGGCATTATACTGTATGGGGCAGCTATGGGGGGCATTATACTGTATGGGACAGATATGGGGGCATTATACTGTATGGGACAGCTATGGGGGCATTATACTGTATGGTGCAGCAATGGGGGCATTATACTGTATGGTGCAGTTATGGGGGGCATTATACTGTGGGAGCAGCTATGGGGGCATTATACTGTGGTGGTCAGCTACTGGGCCATTATACTGTGTGGGGCAGCTATGGGGTGCATTATACTGTGGGGGGCAGCTATGGGAAGCATTATACTGTGATGGTCAGCTATGGGGGCCATTATACTGTGTGGGGGGCAGCTATGGGGGTCATTATACTGTGGGGGCATTCATGGAGTCTATCGGGCAAGGCAGCTGGGCATAGGCGTGCGCAGGGGTCTGGTGGTGTTGGGTAGGGGGGCCTTAGCTGAATTCTTGCACCAGGGCCCATGAGCCTTTAGCTACGCCACTCACAGGCAGAGTGCTAGTAGTGCTCTGCCCGGGACTGTGGATCTGGGGATGCACCTGACAACACTGTCCATATATAGAGAGTGACGTCAGGAGCTGTGTTCCACTACCTGGAAGGAGGGTGCTGTGTGGCACTATCTATAGAGGGTACTAAATTTATTGTGGTACAAACTGGGGGCCTAACTTTTATATGGGGGCATAAACAGGGCCTAACATCTATATGGGGGCACAAAGTGACGATTTTTGGCATTTTATTGCCGCCGTGAGTTTCCCTGCAAAGGGGCCCACTAAGTCTGTGTCGCCCAATGGCCCACATAAACCTGGAGTCGGCCCTGCCTACAGCAATCAATCTATTAGATCTTCTAGCATTCTAGAAGTCTAAGTGTACAATGCACTGAATGCAACAAATCGTGCTACAACGTGGACATAGTATGCTAGCCACTGTTGGTGCCCAAACACTCCATCTTATAAGGTGGAGGACACTCCCCCCACATGTGCATATTGAACCAATGGAAAGGGCCCAGCGCGTAATGCCAGTCACACCCACATAGGTGGGGGCGCGTCCAGGTCAGCCAATCATAGTGCAGCATAGTGCCGCCTCCCCTTAGATGACGTGTGGGGCTTTGATTGGAGACTATGTGCTGTCAATCAGCGCATGGAGCGTCCCCAGCAGCAGTGGGCTGAAACACTGTTCCAAAAACCCCTCCACGTCAGGGGAATGTGACAGGCAATGCTTTCTCTAAGTATATATGCGCTGTGTCCACATTATGAACATTGGTAAGGGGGTAACATAAGGTGTGAGCAGATATATCATAAAATAAAGGCTATGATGCTCTAGATTTCTAATGATGGGCGCAAATAACAAAATCATGTTACAAAAATCCTAGCAGCAGCTCAGATCAATGGGTGGATCAGAGATGAAGATAAACAGATTGGGTGATGTATAATGTTAAATAAAGCTAGTATAGGATATGTAGTCATTAATACCCTCAGGATTTGTTGTTTTTAATCGGTAGATCCATCTACATTCCTTTTGGAGGAGGAGTCTATCTAAATTCCCTCCACGTACTGACGATCTCATTACCTCTATTACTTGAAAAGTAATTTCCTCAGTGTTGTTATTATATTTCTATAGCATGTGTCTTGCTAGACACGTATCTTCTTTTCTATGGATATTTCCCATTTGCTTCAGATTTCTTCGCCTAAACTCCCGGGTTGGTTTTTCCGACGTAGTTTTGTGGGCAGGTGCATGTGGCCATGTACACTAGCCCCTTGGATTTGCAGTTACCAAATTCCCTGTTCTTGAATGGGCAGCCCCTGAGCGCCCAGTTATGCTAACCTCTACTTGGGCTGGTGGGAGGACCAATTGGTGTTCTCGGATGGCCTGGCATCGCATACCTCATCCATTACCTTGTGGGTGAGGTATATAGATGATATTTTGATTATCTGGAATGGCAGTGTTGAGCAGTTTGATACATTCGTCAGCATGCTTAATATTAATGGACTAGGCCTTTACTTTACCTCGGAGATACATATGACAGCAATTAACTTCTTAGACATAACCATCTCCAAAATGGAAAGAGGGAATTTAACAACCACCCTATTCCGGAAACCCACAGCGACAAATAGCCTTTTAGCATGGGATAGCCAGCATCCCACTAATCTTAAAAAAGTTATCCCCAAGGGGCAATATCTCAGGTTGAGGAGAAATTGTTCGGATCTAGGGGATTTTATGGACAAATCCAGACAACTACGATATAGATTTCAAACGAGAGATTACCCGGATAAAACTTTAAGGGATGCATACCATCACGCCTTATTAAATAACAGAACTGAATTATTGATCCCCAAAAAATCAACAGAGGTACAGATGACAACTAAGATTAGACTAGTGGGTACATATGAAAATAAATATGAAGAGGTTAGAAATATTTTTCAAAAATTTTGCGGGATTCTAACCGCAAACCTAGATCTCAACAAAGCAGTTGCCCCATATCCAATTATTACATATAGGAGGGGAAAAAACCTCCAGGACCGGCTGGTACATTACTAAATGTCCATCACAGACAGGATGGTTACCGGATAAACCAACAGGCACACATAAATGTGGATCATGCAAAGCATGTAAATACGTAACCAAAGGTAACACCTTTTAGAGTGCAGCTACAGGACAATCTTTCAAGAACAGGGAATTTGGTAACTGCAAATCTAAGGGGCTAGTCTACATGGCCACATGCACCTGCCCACAAAACTACGTGGGAAAGACCATCCGGGAGTTTAGGCGAAGAATTCTGACGCACATGGGAAATATCTGTAGAAAAGAAGACACATGTCTAGCGAGACACATGCTAGAGAAACATAATAACAACACTGAGGAAATTACTTTTCAAATAATAGAGATAATGAGATTGTCAGTACGTGGAGGGAATTTAGATCGACTTTCTCCTCCAAAAGGACTGTAGATGGATCTACCGATTAAAAACAACAAATCCTGAGGGTATTAATTAGAGATGAGCGAACCGGGACAACCGAACCCGGTTTCGGTCCGAACATCGGGAAAAGTTCGGTTCACAGCGAATCCGAACTTCACCGGGTTCGGCCGAACCCGTTTTGACCGAACCCGGTCAAAAATATTATACAAATCGGAAGCCACTTGTCTCTATCAATCACTCATAGAGAAAAGAGGCTGCTGATTAAAAATAAAATAAAAAGCATTTCATACGTACCCGGTCGTTGTCTTGGTGACAAGTCCCTCTTCTTCCTCCAGTCCGACCTTCTTTTCTGACGTGGCAGCCTGTGATTGGCTGCAGAGGCCTCTGCAGCCTGTGATTGGCTGCAGAGGCCGCGGCAGCCTGTGATTGGCTGCAGCGGTCACATGGGCTGTAACGTCATCCAGGAATGTCGGGCCGGATGTCGAGAGGGACGCATCACCAAGGCAACGGCCAGGAGACCGGACTGGAGGAAGCAGAAAGTTCTCGGTAAGTATGAACGTCTTTTTTTTTTTACAGGTTACTCTATATTCTGATCGGAATTCACTGTCCAGGGTGCTGAAACAGTTACTGCCGATCATTTAACTCTATCAGCACCCTGGACAGTGACTATTTACTGACGTCGCCTAGCAACGCTGCCGTAATGACGGGTGCACACATGTAGCCACCCGTCATTACGGGGCCTCATGCACACGACCGTAAAAACACCCATTATTACGGGTCGTAATTACGACCTGAAATAGCGGGCCCATAGACTTCTGTTAGCCACGGGTACCTTCCCGTTTTCTCACGGGAAGGTGCCCGTGCCGTTAAAAAGATAGAACATGTTCTATTTTTTTATTTTACGGGCCGTGCTCCTATACTTTATAATGGGAGCACGGCTCGGAAAAACGACCGGCAGCCCGTGGCCGGCCGTGCTCATCTCCTGAAATATTCTGTGCTGCCTTAAACTCTATGGACAGGTCAGGATCCTGTTTCTTTTAAATGCTGCTGGGGAACCCGCTCGATCCACTATATAAGGCTGCGCTACAGTGCAGCATTTAAAAGAAACAGGATCCTGACCTGTCCACAGAGTTTAAGGCAGCACAGAATATTTCAGGAGATGAGCGTGCAGATTCAGTGCTGCTGTGAACTCTGCTCTTACCATTACGTAGCTCAGTCTGTTACCTCTCCTCCACTCCTGTCCTCAATAACACCTTCACATTATTGGCAAGTCACCACGTAATGGTAAGAGCAGAGTTCACAGCAGCACAGAGTATTTCAGGAGATGAGCGTGCGGATCTTGTGCGGGGTGGCGACTTGCCAATCATGTGAAGGTGTTATTGAGGACAGGAGTGGAGGAGAGGTAACAGACTGAGCTACGTAATGGTAAGAGCAGAGTTCACAGCAGCACAGAGTATTTCAGGAGAGGAGCATGCAGATTCTGTGCTGCTGTGAACTCTGCTCTTACCATTACGTAGCTCTCAGTCTGTTACCTCTCCTCCACTCCTGTCCTCAATAACACCTTCACATGATTGGCAAGTCACCACGTAATGGTAAGAGCAGAGTTCACAGCAGCACAGAGTATTTCAGGAGATGAGCGTGCGGATCTTGTGCGGGGTGGTGACTTGCCAATCATGTGAAGGTGTTATTGAGGACAGGAGTGGAGGAGAGGTAACAGACTGAGCTACGTAATGGTAAGAGCAGAGTTCACAGCAGCACAGAGTATTTCAGGAGAGGAGCGTACAGATTCTGTGCTGCTGTGAACTCTGCTCTTACCATTACGTAGCTCTCAGTCTGTTACCTCTCCTCCACTCCTGTCCTCAATAACACCTTCACATGATTGGCAAGTCACCACATAATGGTAAGAGCAGAGTTCACAGCAGCCAGAGTATTTCAGGAGATGAGCGTGCGGATCTTGTGCGGGGTGGTGACTTGCCAATCATGTGAAGGTGTTATTGAGGACAGGAGTGGAGGAGAGGTAACAGACTGAGCTACGTAATGGTAAGAGCAGAGATCCTGACCTGTCCACAGAGTTTAAGGCAGCGCAGCACAGAGTATTTCAGGAGAGGAGCATGTGATTGGCTGCAGAGGCCGCTGCAGCCTGTGATTGGCTGCAGAGGCCGCTGCAGCCTGTGATTGGCTGCAGAGGCGATCACGTGGGATGAAGCGTCATCCCTGGAGGCCGTCCTTCTGATGTCATTCTGACGTACGTGACCGCCACTACAGCCTGTGATTGGCTGCAGCGGCGACATGGATGAAACGTCATCGCTGGAGGCCGGACAGGAGGAATGTAAGTATGAACGTATTATTATTTTTTTTTTATTACATTAAAATTGTATTTTCCGTGCGCCGTTCATGTACTTTCAAGGTTGCTGAAAAAGTTAGTGCAGCCCATTAACTCTATCAGCACCCTGGACAGTACCATGCTCGTCGCACGGAAATTACAGGTTCGGTCAGAACTAGTTCGGTCCGAATCGAACTTTTTCGTGAAATTCGGCGAACTAGCCGAACCGAACTTTTCATAAGTTCGCTCATCTCTAGTATTAATGACTACATATCCTATACTAGCTTTATTTAACATTATACATCACCCAGTCTGTTTATCTTCATCTCCGATCCACCCATTGATCTGAGCTACTGCTAGGATTTTTGTAACATGATTTTGTTATTTGCGCCTATCATTATAAATCTAGAGCATCATAGCCTTTATTTTATGATATACCTGCTTACACCTTATGTTACCCCCTTACCAATGTTCATAATGTGGACACAGCGCATATATACTTAGAGAAAGCATTGCCTGTCACATTCCCCTGACGTGGAGGGGTTTTTGGAACAGTGTTTCAGCCCACTGCTGCTGGGGACGCTCCATGCGCTGATTTACAGCGCATAGTCTCTAATCACAGTCCCACACGGCATCTCAGGGGAGGCGGCACTATGCTGCACTATGATTGGCTGACCTGGACGCGCCCCCACCTATGTGGGTGTGACTGGCATTACGCGCTGGGCCCTTTGCATTGGTTCAATATGCACATGTGGGGGGAGTGTCCTCCCCCTTATAAGATGGAGTGTTTGGCCGCCAACAGTGTCCAACTTACTATGTCCACGTTGTAGCATGATTTGTTGCATTCAGTGCGTTTTACACTTAGACTTCTAGAATGCAAGAAGATCTAATAGATTGATTGCTGTAGGCCCCTGAAAATTTGTTGCAGAAATAGATAGCAAAGAAACGTGTAGGGCTAATAGTGGGTAGGATAGGAATTAAGGGTCTTCGCAATTGAACAATATTCCTTGCACCTAACTTGGATGTGCTGGACTTGGATTGAATCTTTCTACCTTGTGCAGATCTCTATAGGTGTGGCTATTGGGCCCCACCTATATCTCTGATATTCTATGTCCAATTTACAAACATATATAAAAACAAATAAAATTAGATAGTAACTAAGGTACAAACTGGACATAAATATATGTGCTATGTTATTTTTTTTAGCATTATTACCTACCACACTAGATTAATTTATTTTGTGTCAATGCAAAGTGTGAAAGCACTAGACACATATTCTTGATACATTGTATCATTTATCTTGTATAAGCTGACATACTTATGATAGATATTCAGGAAAACAGCAGCACAGCCACAAAAAAATTCTTCAATGTGAAAGGACAACTCACCAAACATGGGTGGTGCACGCAGCAAAGAATCCCAGGTCCAAGGGAGACAATCAATATGCAATCGAAGAAAGAAACTGCAGCACTCAAGATAATCCAAAGAAGTGTATTTGATTTATTCACCAAGCATAAAAACACTTGCAACGTTTCAACCCATGAATGGGTCTTTATCAAGCATACTTATGATACAATCATTGGCAGTGAAGCGTTGACTGACAATTTATATATCCCTTAAACAGGTCAATTACTGATGTATTGCAGAATATTTTGATTCTGAGGGTATGTCCACACGCAAAATTAAAAACAGCTGTAAAATACGAAGCTGTTTTCAAGGGAAAACAGCCTCTGATTTTCAGCCGTTTTTTAAGCATCAAATGTTTTTGGAGCAGTTTTTCTATTGATGTTGTGTCAATAGAAAAACTGCTCCAAAAACGTTTGATACTTAAAAAACGGCTCCAAAAATGGCTGAAGAAGTGACATAAACTTCTTTTACAGGGCGCTTTTTACGTGCCGTTTTTTCAAACTGCCGTGCAAAAAAACACCCCGTCGGAACAAAACACAGTTTTTCCCATTGAAATCAATGGGAAGATGTTTGGAGGCATTCAGCTTCTGTTTTTTCAGCCATTTTTCGGGAAGTTTACGGGCCGAAAAATGGCTGAAAATAAGCCGTGTGAACATATTGTTACAGTCTCCTACTTCAAAGGAGTACAAAGATGGCAGACCTGAGGGCCTTCATTATGCCCCCAGGCTGCCATGATGACCATTGGCACCCTGCGATCACATTGCAGGGAAGCCGATGGCACATCAGAAGGTGCCACCACCCTCATTCTAACACTCTAGATGCCGCTGTCGCGAATGACCACGGAATCTAAGGGGTTAAACATGGGGATCAAAGTGATCTTTGATTCCACCCATTGCAGTGAGGTGTCACTGTATTACACAGGAGCACGTTCAGTCCATGTGCCCCCTCCATACTTCACCTTAACGGCTGCCATGTACGTGGCATATCGCTAAGGGGTTAAGGCTCTACCATTGCTAAATAATAGACGCTTAATAATAGACACTATTGAGACACTTGCCTCACACCTCATTATCTCTTCATATATCCCTCTAACAGGTCATATGATGACACCTTTAGTTTCTGGATTGACCAGACTGTATATTACTTATATTTTATTACTTTAATTTAACGTACACTATATGGACAAAATTGTTGGGACACCTACACATTACACCCACAGGAGCTTTTGTAACATCCAATTCTAAATCCATAGGCATTAATATGTTGGCTCAATGCAGTCAGGCAGGAAACAATCTCCTGGCATTCGCCGGACTCTTCCATCAGACTGCCAGATGGAGAAGGATGATTCGTCACTCCACAGAGCACATTTCCACTGCTTCAGAATCCAGTGGCGGTGTGCTTTACACCACTATATCCGACACTTAGCATTGTGCTTGGTGTTGTAAGGCTTGCATGCAGCTGCTCGGCCATGGAAACCCATGCCCTGAAGCTCCCGGCATGTGCAGATTTTAAAGGGTTGTCCACTGTTGGTCAACCGATGACCTATCCACTGGATAGATCATCAGTACATGATCTGTGGGGGTCCAACAACCGGACCCTGCACCGTTAAGCCGCTCGGGCTGTCTCCGAGCTCCGGACGCAAATGCCGGAAGCAGTTGGCTCCGGCCACTGAATAGCGGCCGAGCTGCAGTACTGGGCATTCACGTGAGTAGGAGCAGAACTGCAGTTCGGTAGCACAGCCGATATGCTATGCATGGAGCCAACTGCTTCCGGCTCCATACATCGCATAATGGGCCATAACATCCGGTGCTCGGAGTCAGCCAGAGCTGGCTTAACGGTGCTTGGTCTGGGTGTTGGACCGGCACCGATGATATACTGATCACCTATATGGTGGATAGATCATCAATTGTTCAGTAGTGGACAATACCTTTAATGCCAGAGGAGGTTTTAATCTCTGCAGTAATTGAGTGGCCAGAGTGCTTATGACTTTTATGCACTATGCGCCTAAGCACTCAGCGACCCCACTCTGTAACTTAATGTAACTTCATGGCTGAGATGCTGTGGTTCCTAAATGCTTCCACTTTTCAATAATTCCCCTCACAGTTCATTGTGGAATATCAAGGAGGGAAGAAATTTCACAAACTGACTTGTTGCAACGGTGGCATCCTATTACAGAACCACGCTGCAATTCAGTGATCTCTTTACAAACATTTGTGAAAGAATGGGTTGTTCTAAAGGCTGACAGCATGGCCAGGTGCTTGATTTTATACACCTGTGGAAATGGGACTGAATGAAACACATAAATTCAAATATTAACCCCTTCCCGCACCTTGACGTTAATGCACGTCTATGTGTGCAGTAAGTTCGCGCACCTTGACGTGCAGTAACGTCTGTGCTTTGACAGTTAACCGGTATATTAAGAGCCATATTTGTTCTGTATTATTAAGTCCTAAAATACTGTATGGATTGTAAAGTGTCCCCATATGTATATACACTACCGTTCAAAAGTTTGGGGTCACCCAGACAATTTTGGGGTCACCCAGACAATTTTGTGTTTTCCATGAAAACTCACACTTATATTTATCAAATGAGTTGCAAAATGACTAGAAAATATAATCAAGACATTGACAAGGTTAGAAATAATGATTTTTATTTGAAATAATAATTTTCTCCTTCAAACTTTGCTTTCGTCAAAGAATGCTCCATTTTCAGCAATTACAGCATTGCAGACCTTTTGCATTCTAGCTGTTAATTTGCTGAGGTAATAGGGAGAAATTTCACCCCATGCTTCCAGAAGCCCCTCCCACAAGTTGGATTGGCTTAATTGCGTACCATACGGTCAAGCTGCTCCCACAACAGCTCTATGGGGTTGAGATCTGGTGACTGCGCTGGCCACTCCATTACAGATAGAATACCAGCTGCCTGCTGCTTCCCTAAATAGTTCTTGCATAATTTGGAGGTGTGCTTTGCGTCATTGTCCTGTTGTAGGATGAAATTGGCTCCAATCAAGCGCTGTCCACAGGGTATGGCGTTGCAAAATGGAGTGATAGCCTTCCTTATTCAAAATCCCTTTCACCTTGTACAAATCTCCCACTTTACCAGCACCAAAGCAAGCCCAGACTATCACATTACCTCCACCATGCTTGACAGATGGCGTCAGGCACTCTTCCAGCATCTTTTCAGCTGTTCTGCTTCTCACAAATGTTCTTCTGTGTGAGCCAAACACCTCAAACTTCGATTTGTCTGTCCATTTTTCTAATCTTCCTCTGTCCAATGTCTGTGTGCTTTTGCCCATATTAATCTTTTCCTTTTATTAGCCAGTCTCAGATATGGCTTTTTCTTTGCCACTCTGCCCTGAAGGCCAGCATCGCGGAGTCGCCTCTTCACTGTAGACTTTGACACTGGCGTTTTGCGGGTGCTATTTAATGTAGCTGCCAGTTGAGGACCTGTAAGGCGTCTATTTCTCAAACTAGAGACTCTAATGTACTTGTCTTGTTGCTCAGTTGTGCAGTGGGGCCTCCCACTTCTCTTTCTACTCTGGTTAGAGCCTGTGTGTGCTGTCCTCTGAAGGGAGTAGTACACACCGTTGTAGGAAATCTTCAGTTTCTTGGCAATTTCTCGCATGGAATAGCCTTCATTTCTAAGAACAAGAATAGACTGTCGAGTTTCACATGAAAGCTCTCTTTTTCTAGCCATTTTGAGAGTTTAATCAAACCCACAAATGTAATGCTCCAGATTCTCAACTAGCTCAAAGGAAGGTCAGTTTTATAACTCCTCTAAACAGCAAAACTGTTTACAGCGGTGCTAACATAATTGCACAAGGGTTTTCAAGTGTTTTCTAATCATCCATTAGCCTTCTAACACAGTTAGCAAACACAATGTACCATTAGAACACTGGAGTGATGGTTGCTGGAAATGGGCCTCTATACACCTATGTAGATATTGCATTAAAAACCAGACGTTTGCAGCTAGAATAGTCATTTAGCACATTAACAATGTATAGAGTGTATTTCTGATTAATTTAATGTTATCTTCATTGAAAAAAACTGTGCTTTTCTTTCAAAAATAAGGAAATTTCTAAGTGACCCTAAACTTTTGAACGGTAGTGCATGTATATATATATATATATATATTTTACATATAAATATATCTATCTATCTATCTATCTATCTATCTATCTATCTATCTATATATATATAGATATATATATATATATATTATATATATACATACATATGTGTCTCATGAGCCAGGGCTGTAGAGACACAACCCTGGTTATGAATACAGTATAAACAAAGCAGGACAATTAGTATTGTCCTGCTCTGTTCTTTAACGATGGTGACATTTCAAATTTCCCGCACGCACGCGATCTCGTGGGATTACACGCGGATGCTCATAAATCGGCCGGTGATACATTATCACTATAACGACCCATGTTAGCCGGGGCAAGCGCCACTCGTCCCTCTCTGCGAGCGTACCGGCAGGGTTAAATAGCCCTGCGTCAGTATGCTCAGCAGCAGAGACTACCTCACCACTCCACCAATGAGGAGCAGCTGGGACCTGCCTGCCTCCCACACCACCAACGTCAGCTCACCTGTCCTGCGGTCTCCTGCCCTGCGGACCTGCACCACCAAACGCTGAGTATCATAGCGTAGCCACGGCTACAATTTAAACTCTCCCTCTCTCCCTGTCTGTCCCTGTTAACCCTTGCTGCCCTGAGTAACCCTTAATGTCCCTGAGTTACCCTTGCTGTAACCCTTGCTGTCCCTGAGTAACCCTTGCTGTAACCATTGCTGTCCCTGAGTAACCCTTGCTGTCCCTGAGAAACTCCCTAAGAAATTCTTGCTGTCCCTCAGTAACCCTTGCTGTAACCCTTGCTGTCCCTGAGTATCCCTTGCTGTCCCTGAGAAATCCTTGCTGCCCCTGAGCTAACTCCTTGCTTGATGAGTTAACCCTTACTACCCCTTGCAGTCCCTGAATTAATCCCTTGCTTCCCTTGAGTCCCTAAGTTAACCCTTGCTGACCTGCTCATCCCCTGTTGTATCCCTGGTTAACCCTTGAAACATTTATCCCTTCCCATTGTTAATCCTTTACCTGATTAACCTTTAGCATACAGGGACAGTTATATTAGGAGGGAGTGGGACAGATGTAGTGAGCATATGAGAATTACAAGTAACTTATGTGTATTGTATTGTAATGTAACTTCTATGTATGTTTAGGTAAGTGGGTGGCCAATAGATTAGAATTGTAATACTGTGTTTATACTGTACTGTGATTAGTTACTGTATTTTATATATGAGAGTGATTACTGTATGTTAATAAATATTACCTTTTACTATACGGTCTTATTCCATTAAGTAGCAGCAAAAGCAATTAGAACGACGTTAGTATAAAGGAAAGGTAGGGAAACTAGACATAACCCGACTGACCCTGATTATAAAGGAGCTAGTAATAGTGGGTGACACGAGAAGGTGAACCCTGCTATTACCTCACCCCCTTTAACATTGGCGAGCCAGCCCAAACTGTTTTCAATTTATTTCTGTGTTATGTACAATAAAATTGTGTTAAAACTTGAACGTCTTTTATTTTACTTTGCGGCGCGCTGCTCAATGGCGACGAATCGTCGTGCGAGCGAACAACACATACAAAAGCGTTTGCAGAAATATCAACGTCGGTGTCCTTCCGGTGAAGTCCAGCTGATCGGGAAAAGGCGTTCCGGAAGAAAAGGACCTTTTTCAAAACAGCGGGGGACAAGGAGGACAACACAGACGGAGATGACTTCTGGAACAGTGAGTATGTATTTCTCCACACTGAAACACCTCGCTAAAAACACTACATTTAATCCAGTAACACCCATGACATAAAACTTGGCAGGAAAGCTGTGGGCCTTTCTGCCGGACGAGGCTTATGCACATGACAAGATGTGCATTAGCAAGAAGAGCGCTTTTAATAAAACCTCTAAACAGCTCCACATGCTTGCTAAACTGATCTGTGTGTATGAGGAGACGTAGAAGCCTGATCACTCAGAAATAAAGAGTGATTCCCCAAATCTGCACTGCCAGTGTTGTGCCAGTGCCAGTGTTGTGTCAACAATTTGAAGCAGGTTTGTGCTTTGCAGACACAAATGGCAGAGAATGCCCAATGTAGAGATAAGCACATTTGCATGCTGGAATTGCAGGTGATAGATTTGAAAAATTGTGGTGATGATATAGATGCACAGCTGACTGGGTCTTATGCTGTGATCAATGCATTTAAGGTTAAGGCGGCATCTACGGATGCGATCATTACCAAGTTGAATGATGAGCTTGCTATTAGGTCACAATTGGTTGCCAGTATGAAAAACATAAAAGATTTCTTAAAAATGTTACCAGCCTTGTCTTTTTCAAGGCCTGATTCTGCTGTGAGCTTGCCCTCTACAGGACAAAAAGGGGGGAGAAGAAAGAGTGATGGATCAGATGTACCAAATCGTGATCCCATCCAGAAACCTGAAGGTAACACTGTTACGAAAGTGTTACGCAAATGTAAGCGTACGATATTTAGAAGTGCGTCCCTAGGCATGCAGAAATTTAAAAGATTATGCACTGGGGACTGCCCTAAGTCCAGCAGAGCATGTACTGTTAAATGTTTTGCATGTGCCGTCTCAGGCCATATTGCGAAGTACTGCGAGTCTTTGGGTACTAAGAAATGTGGTCCTGTTAAATGCTTTAAATGTGGTCATATTGCTAGGAACTGCCACGGTATAAGCAACCATGGAAAGCCCAGCAAAATGGCAATAGAAAATGGCCACGTTATAACAAACGGTGGAGTTAGACAAAATGGATGCATAAGAGTCTCCTTACAGCTGTTACGTAGGGTTCGTGGACCCACTGGGCCATACCGCCTCGGCGGTGTGGCAGCTGGCCAACAGAGCGCAGGTCTCAGTCTATAGTTCGTATAGCGTACCTGTGGCAGCTCGGACAGTAGTAAGACAGGCTCGGCTGGGACTAGGCAGCAGGTAGATGTCAGGCGTGAAGTAGTAGGACAGGCGTGGGATATAGCACAGCACGACTACATCACAGCACGGCACATGACCAGGATAGCACAAGATACAGGAACAGGGAAGACTGGGAACTGGAAAACACTAGGAGACCATTTGCTTAGACAAACTAGGATACGACAAACAATGCTTAGGCATGGAAGCAAGGGGCTGGGCCCTTCTTATAGTCCAGGGCACTCATGGGCTGATTTCACATTAAATTCTGGAGCGCGCGCTGCCCCTTTAAGAGCGGGCACGAGCGTGCGCGTGCACCCTACGGGACCCGGCCGAGGTGAGTGGAAGTTAGCGCTGGTGTGTCCTGAGGAGGAGACTGGGGCCAGCGCTCGCAAACCCATGGCTGCGGCCTTCAGGAGGTGAGTGAACCTGACGGCCTGCAGCCATGGACATGACAGTATCCACCTCTTACGCCCCATCTTCTTGGGACCAGAACGGGAGAGAAACTTCTTCAGAAGGGTAGGAGCATTGAGGTTCTCCTCTGGCTACCAGGACCTCTCTTCAGGACCGAACCCCCTCCAATCCACAAAATAGAAAGTCTTTCCTCTCACTTTTTTGGTGTCCAAAATCTCTTTAACCTCGAAGGTGTCGGAAGGGCCGCTGGAGGCAACCGCAGGGCTGGAAGTCTTGGTAAAGCAGTTTAGAACCACCAGCTTCAGGAGGGAGACATGGAAGGAGTTGGGGATCCTGAGGGTAGGAGGCAGCCGAAGCTGCAGGATCTCGAAGGGTCCGAGGAGCCTAAGAGCAAATTTGTACGACAGCACCCTCAGTCGAATATTCCTGGAGGACAGCCAGACCTTCGTGCCAGGAAGAAACTGAGGAGATTCTCTTCTCCTTGTGTCTGCCTTCCGTTTCATGCGGTCGACCGCCAGTAGGATGGAGGATCGAGTCTGCTGCCAGATCTGCAGAAAGTCCCTAAAAGCCATGTCAGCAACTGGTACCTCGAACGTATCAGGCACCGGGAGAGGAATTCATGGCTGTTGGCCATAAACCATAAAGAACGGTGTATTCCTTGTGGACTCGCTGGTGTGATTATTGTAAGAGAATTCAGCCCAGGGGAGCAACTGCACCCAGTCATCAGGCTGCTTGGAGATAAGGTGGCGTAAGTAGTTCTCCAAGATCTGATTGATCCTCTCGACCTGACCATTGGACTGAGGATGGTAGGCCGAGGAAAAATCCAACTTTGCACTTAGGAGTCCGCAGAGGGCTCTCCAGAACTTTGAGGTGAACTGATCAGACACAATATGCTGCGGCAAGCTGTGCAGGCGGAAAATGTGTTGGATGAAAAGCTTGGCCAGTTGAGGAGCAGAAGGGAGAACAGTCAGAGGAACGAAGTGGGCCATCATCGAAAATCGATCCACCACCACCCAGACAGTACTGCATCCAGCAGAGAGAGGCAGGTCAGTGATTAAGTCCATAGCTATATGCTGCCAGGGAGCATCGGGCACAGGCAATGGCTGGAACAGGCCAGCAGGTCTGGAGTGAGCAACCTTGTTAGCTGAACACACTGGGCAGGAAGAAACAAAGTCCATAATGTCCTTGGGCAGCGTGGGCCACCAGAAATGACGGGCAATCAGATCTTGGGTCTTACGGGTCCCCGCGTGACCTGCCAGTCTAGAGGAGTGTCCCCAGCGGAGGATTCGCCCTCGGTCAGCCAGGCACACAAAAGTCCTCCCTGGAGGAATGTCCCCAACTTGCAGGGGATTTACAGAGATAATGCAAGAAGGATCAATAATGTTCTGTGGAAATTCCATAGTGTCTTCTGTCTCAAAAGAAGTGGACAAAGCATCGGTCCTCAAATTCTTGTAGGCCGGTTGACAATGGAGCTCAAACTGGAACCTGGTAAAGAACAGCGACCACCTGGCCTTACGAGGGTTCAGCCGTTTGGCCGTCTGTAGATAAGTGAGGTTCTTGCGGTCCGTAAAAATCAGGATGGGATGAGCTGTGCCCTCTAGTAGATGTCTCCACTCATCCTTGGCAAATTTGATGGCCAGTAACTCCCGATCCCCAATCGATTAGTTACGTTCTGCGGAAGAGAAGAACTTAGAAAAATATCCCCATACCATTGACTTACCCTTGGAACCTCTCTGGAACAGGAGTGCACCAGCACCAACAGAGGATGTGTCCACCTCCAACGGGAACTGTAGAGAAACATCAGGATGATGGAGGATAGAGGCTGACGTGAAGGCACTCTTCAGGCTGTTGAATGCGGATTCTGCTTCAGGAGTCCAAACCTTGGCGTTCATGCCCTTCTTGGTGAAGTTAGAGATAGGAGATGTCAGTGAGGAAAAGTTTGGAATAAACTGTAAAAATTGGTGAATCCCAGAAAGTGCTGTATGGACCTCAAGCCTTGAGGGCGTGGCCATTCCAGGATGGACTTTACCTTTTCAAGATCCATCCTGAGACCTCTATTCGAGACAATGTAGCCCAGGAAGGGTTGAGCATCTTTTTCAAACACGCACTTCTCCCTTAACCGCAGCAAAACTTGACGGGCATGTCTCTGATGCGTCATAGGATCTGGAAAAAACATCAAGATGTCATCAAGATAGACCACAACACAAACATAGAGGAGGTCACGGAAAATGTCATTAACAAACTCGTGGAAGACCGCGGGAGCATTACACAGGCCGAAAGGCATTACTAGATATTTATAGTGTCCATCATGCAGTCTTCCATTTGTCACCCCGACGAATCCGTCTTAGGTTGTAAGCCCCACGCAGGTCTAGATTGGACAAAATCTTGGCACCACGTATACGATCGAACAGTTCTGAGATCAGTGGCAACGGATACAAATTTTTCACTGTGATCGGGTTGAGACCCCGGTAGTCAATACAAGGACGCAGGGAGCCATCCTTCTTTTTGACGAAGAAGAACCCGGCTCCTGCCGGGGAGGAAGACTTCCATATGAAGCCCCTCTCCAAGTTCTCTTTAACATAGTTGGACATGGACAGAGTCTCTGGCAAGGTGAGAAGATATACCCTACCACGGGGGAAAGAATGCACCAGGAATCAGCTCGATAGGACAGTCATACGCCCGATGTGGGGGCAGTGTCTCCGCCTCCCTTTTGCTGAAGACGTCCGAAAATGCAGCATAATGACCAAGCAATCCTGCCAATGACCGAGGCAGAGGAGGCTTAGCCGAACTTATCTGCACCAGGCAACGGCTGTGACACTCGGAACCCCACTGGAGAACCTCTCCAGAGTTCCAGTCCAGGACTGGGGCATGTAGTCGGAGCCAAGGCAGGCCCAGCAGCACAGAGTTTACGGCCTTGGATAGGACATAGAATGATAGAAGTTCGGAGTGGAGAGCTCCCACTTGGAGCCTCAGTGGCTTGGTCACATCTATTACTGGGTCTGGCAGAGGTAGTCCATTTACTGATGCAACCATCTCTCCAAAGGGGTAGTGGGTAATTGAAGAAGGTCCACCAGGTCTCTACAAATGAAATTAGCAGCAGATCCAGAGTCCAGATACGCAGAGACCTGATGTGTTTTCTCACCGGACACCATGGTCACGGGTATGGACAATTTAGACGGGAGTCCTTCTTTGCCCAAGGTTGTCTCTCCTACCAACCCTAGGCTTTGGGGTTTTTGGGGACACAGATGCACAAGACGGCCTCCGAGGCCGCAATAAAGGTAGAGTCCCGAAGTGCATCTGCGTTGTCTCTCCTGGGTAGATAGCTTACATTGGTCCACCCTCACAGAGTCTTTAGGAGGATCGGTATCTGAGGACAGCAGCGGTTGCTGCAAAGTAGGGACCGGACTAGGAAGACCTCCCTCCCGACTAATCTCTTGGAGCCGTTCTCGGAGCCTTCTATCAATCCGGGCGGCCAGAAGGATGAGGTCATCCAGGGTAGACGGCAAGTCTCGAGCGGCAAGTTCATCCTTAATTTTAGGAGACAGTCCATTCCAGAATTTAGCCACCAGGGCCTCATTGTTCCACAACAGTTCTCCCGCCCGTGTGCGGAAGTGGATGGCGTATTTGCCCACGGAGATGTCTCCTTGGCGTAGGTTCAGCAAGGAAGTAGTAGGACAGGCGTGGGATACAGCACAGCATGACTAAAGCACAGCACGGCACTTAACCAGGATAGCACAGGATACAGGATACAGGAATAGGGATCACTGGGAACTGGAAAACACTAGGAGACCATTTGCTTAGGCAAACAAGGATAAGACAAACAACGCTCAGGCATGGAAACAAGGGGCTTCTTATAGTCCAGGGCACTCATGGGCTGATTTCACATTAAAGTCCGGTGCACGCTGCCCCTTTAAGAGTGGGCGCGAGCGTACCCTACGGGACCCGGCCGAGGTGAGTGGAAGTGAGCGCTGGCGTCTCCTGAGGAGGAGACTGGGGCCAGCGCTCACAGACCCATGGCTGCGGCCGTCAGGAGGTGAGTGAACCTGACGGCCCCGTTTGATTTCATTTGTGTTTTCATTTTGTGGTTCCTTCACAGATTCTATTGTGGTGTATCCCTGGTTGTCAGTAATATGTATTTATACTATATAGGTGTTGCCTGTATTTATAATGCATAATTAGAAAACCACTGCAGAAAAACAACTGGAGAATTAGCAATTGGATAGTGGTGTATTTCCACCTAATGTTTTAACTGCTCTCTATTAAGATAATGTTGAAATTGTTATTATACTGTGAACTCAGGTTGAGAGGTGCGAACAGGTAACATAAGTTCATGGTGTAGTGTTTTATGTTACACATTTTATGTTACACTGTGCACCTATACCTGGGGGGTTCAGACAGGTAACACAACTTCATCTGAGGTCTAATGCAAGTGCAATTAAATACAGCAAATATAAGTATAGCTGATTCGTTTGTGTTTAACTGCAGTGTTCCTTTAGGAAAGTTTGGACAGGGGGAGGTAACCCTGGCATTACACCCATATCTTGATTTTAAGATAATGGATTTGGTAAGACAGGGATATAGTTCCACAAACCTGAGAATTGTAAGAAACCACAAAAACAGTGCTTCATCCACAGCTCCCCTCGGACATCCTGACCTACACCTGTGAAATGAAGGACAACCCAATACCCTCTTCAAACTTAAAATACATAGGTCAAGGATATTGGTGCTGGTAGGAAATACAGAACGTTTCATATACTATCCACGCGACTAACTGCACCAAAAGAGGCATACTCCTCCCAGGAGCACACTGTACCCTTAATCCCGAATTAGGTGTTGATGTAATGACAGGGGGGTAGGGAGACAGACAGTGAGCCCTAATCTACCCACCACTCAGTCCCTGCCTACTTGCAATGACCCGCCCTAGGCGACGGGGTACAACTGGGCGACGGTCCCTACGCTCAGTAGGTGCACGACAGACAAACAGACAAGGGGACACAAGCAAGGGAAATGGGGCAGTTGCCCACGGCAACACCGTGAGCAACAAGAGAGGTGAACGAGCCGAGTCAAACCAGGAATGTACGAGGTACCAAACGCAGAGCAGGAGAGTAGTCAGTAAACCGGGGTCAGTATAAAGCAAGGTCAAATAGCTAGGAGCTGCAGCAAGGCCAGGAAACCACACGAGAAGAATCACAAGCAAAGGAGGAACAGGAAAGGCAGGTATAAATAGACAGAGGGCGGGAGCTAGCTCCGTCTGGCCAAGCTGCGATAGGCTCTCCCACTCCTAAGCCTGCCATCCTGAGTGGTGGAAGATGGAGTCAGTCTCAGAGACATAGAACCAGGTGCAGACTAATTACCCATGGGCGTATACACAGAAATTGTGCCTGGCAGATCCTTTACAGTACCTCCTCTTTTATGAGAGGCCACCGGACCCTTTCTAAGTGGACCTGGTTTATTGGGGAAACGAAGGTGGAACTTCCTGACCAATACCCCAGCGTGAACATCCCGGGCGGGTACCCAAGTCCTCTCCTCAGGCCCGTATCCTCTCCAATGGACCAGGTACTGGAGGGAGCCTTGGACCATCTTGCTGTCCACAATCTTGGCCACCTCGAATTCCACCCCCTCAGGGGTGAGAACGGGAACAGGAGGTCTCCTCGAGGGAGCCCAGGACGGGGAGCAGCGTTTAAGGAGGGAGGCATGAAACACGTCGTGTATACGAAAAGATGGGGGCAACTCCAGTTGGAAGGAGACAGGATTGAGGACTTCAATGACCTTATACGGCCCTATAAACCGGGGAGCAAACTTCTTGGACGATAACCACACCAGATCCCCGACCATAAACTAGGGGTTAGCAGAACATCTTCTATCAGCCTGAGTTTTTTGTATACTCTGGGACGCCTCTAGGTTCTTCTGAACCTGGGCCCAGACTGTGCACAGTTCCCGATGAACGACCTCTACCTCGGGATTGTTGGAACTACCAGGTGAAACGGAGGAGAACCGTGGATTAAACCCAAAATTACAGAAAAAGGGGGAGACCCCTGACGAGTTACTGACCCGGTTATTAAGGGAAAATTCGGTGAGGGGAATGAATGAGACCCAATCATATTGACAGTCAGAGATAAAACACCTTAAATATTGTTCTAGAGACTGATTAGTCCTCTCAGTTTGGCCATTAGTTTCAGGATGGAAGGCAGAGGAGAAGGACAGATCAATCTCCAACTTTTTACAGAAGGCTCTCCAAAACAATGAAACAAATTGTACCCCTCTGTCCGAAACAATATTGACAGAGACCCCATGGAGACGCAGGATGTGTTTGACAAACAAGGTAGCTAACGTCTTAGCATTGGGTAGTTTCTTGAGGGGCACAAAGTGGCACATCTTACTGAAGCGGTCTACTACCACCCACACCACCGACTTGCCTTGAGATGGAGGCAAATCAGTGATAAAATCCATGGAGATATGGGTCCAAGGTCTCTGGGGAATGGGCAAAGAACGTAGTAAGCCCGCTGGTCGGGACCTGGGAGTCTTGGACCTGGCACAAACCTCACAAGCGGCGACGTAGGCCTTAACGTCTTTAGGCAACCCAGGCTACCAATAGTTTCTGGCAATGAGGTGTTTGGTACCCAGGATGCCTGGATGACCAGATAGTGCGGAGTCATGATTTTCCCTAAGTACCCTTAGCCGGAGTTGCAGGGGAACAAACAGCTTGTTCTCAGGAAGATTCCCGGGAGCTGAACCTTGATCAGCCGCAATTTCAGAGACTAAATCAGAATCAAGAGAAGAAACGACTATACCAGGAGGCAAAATACAAGCAGGATCTTCCTCCGAAGGAGGGCTGGCCATGAAGCTACGCGACAGTGCATCGGCCTTAATATTTTTAGACCCAGCCCTATAGGTAACCAAAAAGTTGAATCTGGTAAAAAATAGCGCCCATCGAGCTTGTCTCGGGTTTAGCCTCCGGTCAGATTCTAGGAAAACCAGATTCTTGTGGTCGGTAAGGACCGTTACCTGGTGCCTAGCCCCCTCCAGGAAGTGGCGCCACTCTTCAAATGCCCATTTAATGGCTAAGAGTTCGCGGTTGCCAATATCATAGTTACTCTCAGTGGGCGAAAACTTCCTGGAGAAGTAGGCACAGGGACGGAGATGGGTGAGGGACCTGGTACCCTGGGACAAGACAGCCCCCACTCCCACCTCGGATGCGTCAACCTCCACGATAAATGGCTCCATTTGGTTGGGCTGAACCAGCACAGGGGCCGAGATAAAGCACTTCTTAAGGACCACAAAAGCCTGGACAGCCTCAGGATGCCAGTGGAGGAGATCAGCACCTTTGCGAGTGAGGTCCGTAAGAGGCTTAGCGATGACCGAGAAGTTAGCAATAAATGCATGGAGCCAACAAGGAGTTCAAAAACAGGGGAAGTTAGCAATAAATCTCCTGTAATAATTAGCGAACCCCAAGAAACACTGTAACGCCTTCAGGGAGGCAGGTTGGACCCATTCCGCCACAGCCTGGACCTTGGCGGGGTCCATGCGGAATTGATGAGGAGTGAGGATTTGACCAAAAAATTGTATCTCTTGCACCCCAAACACACATTTTTCGGTCTTTGTTTCCCCGAAGGACCTGGAGCACCTTCCTGACATGCTCAATGTGGGAGGACAAGTCATTGGAAAACACAAGTATGTCATCAAGGTACACTACAAGAAATACCTACAGGTAATCTCTTAAAATCTCATTTATGAAATTCTGGAAGACCGCGGGGGCATTACACAACCCAAAGGGCATGACGAGATATTCGAAATGACCTTCGGGCGTGTTAAACACAGTCTTCCACTCATCCCCCTCTTTGATGCGGATAAGGTTATACGCCCCCCGTAGATCAAACTTAGAGAACCATTGGGCCCCCTGGACTTGATTAAAGAGATCAGGAATCAAAGGAAGGGGATACGGGTTCCTTACAGTGACCTTATTCAAGTTACGGTAGTCAATGCATGGCCTAAGACCACCATCCTTCTTCCCTACGAAGAAGAAGCCAGCACCTACCGGAGAAGTAGAGGGGCGAATGTAACCCTTGGCCAGGCATTCCTGGATATACTCTCTCATGGCTTCACGTTCGGGACAAGAAAGGTTAAATATCTTACCCTTAGGGAGCTTAGCTCCTGGTACCAAATCGATAGCGCAATCGTATTCTCTATGAGGAGGTAACACTTCGGAGTCCTCCTTAGAAAAACATCGGCGAAGGACTGAACAAACTCAGGTAGCGTGTTCACCTCCTCAGGGGGAGAAATGGAATTAACAGAAAAACATGACGTCAAGCATTCATTACCCCATTTGGTAAGCTCCCCAGTATTCCAGTCAAACGTGGGATTATGCAACTGCAACCAGGGAAGGCCTAAAACCAAATCGGACGATAACCCCTGCATCAACAGTACAGAGCACTGCTCCAAATGCATGGAGCCAACAAGGAGTTCAAAAACAGGGGTATGCTGAGTAAAATAACCATTAGCAAGAGGAGTGGAGTCGATACCCACTACCGGGACAGGTTTAAGCAAATCAATCAAAGGCATAGCTAGAGACATAGCAAATTCCACAGACATGATATTAGCAGAAGACCCTGAATCCACGAAGGAACTGCTGGTAGCAGACCTACCACCAAAAGAGACCTGAAAGGGAAGCAAGATTTTACGTTTCATATTTACGGGAAATACCTGTGCGCCCAAGTGACCTCCCCGATGATCACTTAGGCGCGGAAGTTTTCCGGCTGCTTATTCTTACGCCTAGGACAGGTGTTCACTTGATGTTTGTCATCCCCACAATAGAAGCAGAGACCATTCTTCCTGCGGAACTCTCTACGTTGTCAGGGGGACACGGAGGCCCCGAGTTGCATAGGTACCTCCGAGTCTTCTGTGGAAGAGCGAAGCAACGGGACCTCGGGATGCATCATGGGGGAGTCAGAGGGGAAAACACAAAACCGTTCAAGTTGTCGTTCCCTGAGACGTCGGTCAAGTCGTACCGCTAAAGCCATAACCTGGTCTAAGGCGTCAGAACAGGGATAGCTAACTAGCAGGTCTTTCAGGGCGTTCGACAGACCCAACCTAAACTGGTACCTTAAGGCAGGGTCATTCCACGGAGAAGCTACGCACCACTTCCTAAAGTCAGAGCAATACTCCTCCACAGGTCTCTTACCCTGACGTAAGGTCACCAGCTGACTCTCGGCAAAGGCAGTCCTGTCAGTCTCGTCATAAATGAGTCCGAGAGCAGAAAAGAAACGGTCAACGGAGGAAAGTTCAGGGGCGTCAGGAGCCAGGGAGAAGGCCCATTCTTGGGGCCCTTCCTGGAGCCAGGACATAATTATACCCACCCGCTGGCTCTCAGAACCTGAGGAGTGGGGCTTTAAGCAAAAGTAGAGCTTACAACTCTCCTGAAAGGAAAGAAAAGTCCTCCGGTCCCCTGAGAACCGGTCAGGCAACTTGAGGTGGGGTTCAAGAGGTGAGGTGAGGGGTACTACCATGGCAGCGTCAGGCTGGTTGACCCTCTGAGCCAGGGCCTGGACCTATAGGGAGAGACCCTGCATTTGCTGAGCCAGGGTCTCAAGGGGGTCCATAATAGAGTGAGGGACCAGGGTAGCCTAGGTATATCGGCTTGTGATTATGTAATGACAGGGGGGTAGGGAGACAGACAGTGAGCCCTAATCTACCCACCACTCAGTCCCTGCCTACTTGCAACGACCTGCCCTAGGAGACGGGGTACAACTGGGCGACGGTCCCTACGTTCAGTAGGTGCACGACAGACAAACAGACAAGGGGACACAAGCAAGGGAAATGGGGCAGTTGCCCACGGCAACACCGTGAGCAACAAGAGAGGTGAACGAGCCGAGCCAAACCAGGAATGTACGAGGTACCAAACGCAGAGCAGGAGAGTAGTCAGTAAGCCGGGGTCAGTATGAAGCAAGGTCAAATAGCTAGGAGCTGCAGCAAGGCCAGGAAACCACACGAGAAGAATCACAAGCAAAGGAGGAACAGGAAAGGCAGGTATAAATAGAGAGAGGGCGGGAGCTAGCTCCGTCTGGCCAGGTTGCGATAGGTTCTCCCACTCCTAAGCCTGCCATCCTGAGTGGTGGAAGATGGAGTCAGTCTCAGAGACATAGAACCAGGTGCAGACTGATTACCCATGGGCGTATACACAGAAGTTGTGCCTGGCAGATCCTTTACAGTTGATGTGGAGGATCAGAAGGGAAGAACTCCTGTGACCCCTGAAAAAAGGCTCGACATCCGTCCATACACCCCTGTGAGACTCCAGACGATTCCTCTTGGGTTTGGCATCGAACTATGAAAGCTCCTGCTAGACTTCAATGAGGAAGAGTGATAATCCTTCACACACTTGTGGCGATTATGTACGTTGAACTGTTCTGTGCGTACCGACGAATGAAAGGACTGTCCCCCAAAGAGTGAGTATGTACGTGTAGGCGGGCATATATTTACAGCCTGTAGTCACCCCATTTACATGTGTACCTTTCACATGTTTATGGAGGAGTAGTAAGAGATGCTGTTTGAGCATAAATCTCTATATGTACATATACCTATGGTTTGTAGGGGAATATTTTTGTATGTTTGGTTATTTTTTCACTTTGTTTGTATGATTGGGTAGTGTGTAGGTACCCTTAGGGACAAGTAAGGTATTCACACACCCTTGTAGGTATTTGCCACCTCAACCTGAGAACTGGTATGGTCAATACGATGATGGATTGAATATCAGAGGGGAAATGGAAGGCGATACTCCACCCCACAGTAGATTCCTGGGTACTGAGACATCATCTCCTCCTCGGGGATGTTAGCCTGCAATGAAAGAGACCTTGATATCGGCCCAGAAAGATTTTGTCGTCTTCAATCAAGATGCTGGAAAGATTTGGAAAAGTATCGGATTACGTACAAAGGTAGTTGAAAGGCGGGCTAAGCCATTCCAAGGCCGTGTGAGGGCACAAGTAGCCTTACATGGGTCAGCATGCTAAAATTGGATTGGCCGCTGGAAAGACCTGCTGACGCCGCTAAAGAAAGATCAAGATCGAAGAAAAAAAAAAGGAGATCCAGGAATTTGAGCTTCGTTCTATGGACTATGCTATGGACTTTGAGGCTTCGTTCTATGGACTAGGAGATTCAATTTCAACTTTGTTCTATGGACTTTGAGGATTGGTTCTATGGACTAGGAGATTTCATTCCAACTTAATTCTATGGACTGTGAGGTTTTGTTTCTTTGGACACTAGACTCCAGAGTCTGAGGACTGGCGGGAAAGTGTCCTTGAGGAGATAGGTGATGTCGAGTATCTAGGTCCAATAGTATACTTCCTTCCATCTCAGACCATTACCAGTAACCAGGGAGGTTGAGGGGGTAAATAGAACCCCACAAACACTTCCCCAAATTGCATTGTCGAGTCCCCGACAACAGGGGGATTGTAAAGGGAAGTGTCCCTATATGGCCCTGGTCATGAATACAGTATAAACAAAGTTTGGTAACGATGGAGACAAGAGATACTGTTGATTTCCTGTCTCCATTTCAAATTTCCCGCGCACATGCGATCTCGCGGTATTACGCGCGAGTGCGGGTGCTCATGAGTCGGCCGGTGATACATTGCATCAGTACGCTCAGCAGCAGAGACTACCTCACCACTCCCCCAACGAGGAGCAGCTGGGACCTGCCTGCCACCCACATCACCAACGTTAGCTCACCTGTCCTGCGGTCTCCTGCCCTGCCTACCTGCTCCGGCTCCTGCCTCTGCTCCCCTGCACCTCCAAACGCTGAGTATCATAGTATAGCCATGAAACATCCAATGATAGGCAGCACTCCAATGTCAAGGTGAAAAAATAGCGTTAATAGCCCTCGTGCGACATTTTGGCTCAATACAAGGAGCCTTTCTCAAACATGCTTGAGAAAGGCTCCTTGTATTGAGCCAAAACGTCGCACGAGGACTATTAAAGCTATTTTTTCATCTTGACATTGGAGTGCTGCCTATCATTGGTTTTTTATTGGATATGGAACTGTGATCGGGTTCCCTAGGCGTGCACCCATCTATACTCTTAAAGCTGGTGCTGCTGGACGGTGGACTTCCTATATAGTGTAACCACGGCTACACTTTAGACTCTCCCTCTCTCCCTGTCTGGCCCTGTTAACCCTTGCTGCCCTGAGTAACCCTTGGTGCCCCTGAGTCTCTGTGTTAACTCTTGCTGTGCCTGAGTAACCCATACTGTCCCTGAGTAACCCTTGCTGTAACCCTTGCTGTCCCTGAGTAACCCTTGCTGTCCCTGAGAAACTCTTGATGTCCCTGAGTAACCCTTGCTGTCCCAGAGAAACCCTTGCTGCCCCTGAGCTAACCCCTTGCTGCTGGAGTCCCTGAGTTAATCCTTACTACCCCTTGCAGTCCCTGAGTTAACCCCTTGCTTCCCATAAGTCCCTAAGTTAACCCTTGCTGACCTGCTCATCCCCTGTTGTATCCCTGGTTAACCCTTGAAACATTTGCAGGATATAAACTTTCATCTCGATGGTACTATGTTCCGTTTAGACTCCATGTTATGTTCCCCAATGTCTCATCTCTTTGCTGGTGCTGCGGGTCTTCTGAAGGGACCCTTCTCCATACCTTCTGGGATTGTTCAGTGTTGTCTCATTTCTGGCAGGAAGTCTGGAGAATAACCTCCTCTTTCTCTGACCACATCTCATCTCAGCGGCATTCCTTTTCCAATATACAAAAAGTCTATTCTTTGACACTTAGTTAACAGTGCTCGAGCTTGTATACTTATCCTGTAGAAAAGTACGGAACCTCCCTCTCTCAGATTCTGGTTTTATAAAATAGAGGAAATTAAGCGCATGGAAGACCTTACATCTCAGTTGACTAACAGACCTGGTAGCTTCTCCAAGACTTGGTCCCATTGGATTGTCTATCAGGCTCTCCAGAATATAGGACCATCATGGTCAGCTGAAATTTCAGAAGTTTTTGAATTGTATTTTGGATCATGTACCTTTGTGTTCCCCCTTTGTCCATTCCTCCCCCTCTTTCCTTTTTCTTTCTCTCCCCTGTCCTTACCCCTCCTCTGTCCCTAATGTTGCATATATGATTTTGTAAATTGTTTGGTGCAATATCTTGGGCCTATGTGCCCTTGTCCCTTCCCCCCGTTTTTCTTTTTTGTTCCCTTGCTTGATATGTTCCTTGTTTGAAAAAGCAAATAAAGAAAGAATTTACAAAAAAAAATAAAAAAACCTTGAAACATTTAACCCTTCCCATTGTTAATCCTTTACCTGATTAACCCTTAGCGTACAGGGACAGTTATATTAGGAGGAAGTGGGACAGATATAGTGAGCGTATGAGAATTACAAGTAACTTATGTGTATTGTATTGTAACGTAACTTCTATGTATGTTTAGGTAAGTGGGTGGCGGTATAGATTAGAATTCTAATACTGTGTTTATACTGTACTGTGATTAGTTACTGTATTTTATATATGAGAGTTAATAAATATTACCTTTTACTATACGGTCTTATTCCTTTAAAAAGCAATTAGAGCGACGTTAGTATAAAGGAAAGGTAGGGGAACTAGGCATAACCCTAGTGACCCTGATTATAAAGGTAGTAATTAGTGGGTGACACGAGTAGATGAACCCTGCTATTACCCCACCCCCTTTAACATGAATCCTCTATTTTTTTCTTGCTCTATATATTTCTTTCGGAAAACTTCTACTATATTAAAATTTCTGACTTTCCTAGCAATCGTACAACTGTATATATTTTGTCTTTGTTATTTATAGTACTGTGCAATTAATAGTCTAAGACTACATTTGATTTATTTAATTCCCAGTCAAAATGACAAAGTAATTAATTTTTTAGTATTAGAAAAAGAAGGAAATATATTTTTCAGAGTTAGACCAAAGCCTTCAACACTATTTATATTAAATCTATCAGCATTTATTTTTACATTGACTTTTGTGCACCCTATTTCCACTTTTACATACTTATAACCCTAAGGCCTCATGCACACGACCATAGCCATGTGCACGGCCGTGATTTTCGGGTCAGCCGGGGGCGGAGTGTCACCCGCAAGCCGCTCGCAAATCGCGGGCCATGCACATGGTCGCGGCCATTATTTGCTACGAGCCTGTACCGTAGAGCACGGCCGTAATAAAACTTGCCTATTCTTTCTGCGGTCCGGGCTCCTGGGCCATGCACGGACCGTGGAAGGCCCCATAGGAATGAATGCCGCAAAAGCATGTTCGTGCGCATGGGGCCTAACATGAATGACTTACAGTAGTGTCCTTCTAACAATACGTGTAACACCAGTTGTCACTGACATGTTACCTTTTAAAAATGCATTCGCACAAGAAAATATCTAAACACACTTTGCTGCCTTGCAAATTTCTATATTGTTTGTGTCTAAAATGGCTAAAAGAGGTATTTATGAAGAGATTAATGAAAAAAAATTCCTTTACATAATCAAAGGGAAAGTTAAAGGCATGGTGTTGCCCTAAAAACATGTTTTTTTTTTAAAAATTAAACATTTAGTGTGTGGGTGATTAAACATTGTTCAAATTTTTATTTATTTTTTTGGCACGAGCCATGTAATATTATAAATTATTTCTAATTTATAATACTACCCATTTTTGGCCACTAGATGGGGCTGTTCCCAAAATTGCAGCATTGCAACATTGGGTTAAAAGCCCTCGCTCTAGTGAGCTCTCAGCATCCCCCCCTCCTTTATCCTGGCTAGTGCCGGGATAAACGAGGGGTTTGAAAGGTTTAACCTGCTACACTGCGTGTCGCCATTTTTTGAGGTAACCCACAGTGTAGTAGGTTTACATATAGTAGTAAACACACACAAACACTAACATACATTGAAATCTCTTACCTGCTCCTGCCGCCGCGGCTCCCTCTGGCCCGTCCGCTCCGTTTGCTGCCGCTGTTCCATGTGCACAAGTCCGGAAGCCGCGACCGGAAGTAGTAATATTACTGTCCGGCCGCGACTTCCGGTCCACAGGAAAATGGCGCCGGACGGCGCCAATTTCGAATAGGACTGTGTGGGAGCGGCGCATGCGCAGTTCCCACACAGACGCCGTACACGGCAGTCAATGGGACGGGAGCCGTTCGCAGTCCCTATGGGACTGTGGCTGCCGTGTTCCATGTCTGTGTGTGTCGTTAATTGGCACACACAGAAATGGAACAAAAAATGGCAGCCCCCATAGGGAAGAAAAAGTGTAAAAATAAGAAACAGTAAAACACAAACACACAAATGAATATAAACGTTTTTATTACAGCACTAACATCTTTAACATATAAAAAAATTATTTGCGATGACACTGTTCCTTTAAAGGTAAATGAGTAGAAAAAAATAGGACGTTCCAAAACTGGAATTCAAAAATATATGCAAAGATATAGAAAAAGCAAAGGAACACCTGCAAGACCACCAAATCTGTTACCAACAGGAGAAAATCAAGATTCACTCTTGCCTCAGATCTGAAAATATCCACAGGTATTTCTGAGCTTCCTCCCACTTTGTGGAGACAGCTCAATGATATGGATGTGGAGTAACTTTTTATAGATTGATGACCCTATATTTGTAATCTAGAAGATAAAAGAAGGCAGTATGTAAACTATTCGATTCAAACCATGTCAAACATAGTGAAGTAGTGCACATTTGTGGGTGTATATAACATCTTGATTCCATGATTATTATTATTATGATTATTATTTTTATTATGATTATTATTATTATGTTAAATGAAGGCATCAAGACTGCTGAAAAGTATAACAAAAATGTACACATATCATGCTGTGGGAAAATGTTAAATTGGGAAAAATCGTTCAACAAGATAACAATTTCAAGCACACTAGAGCCCAGCACTCAAACATACTTAATATGTTTAGAACCTAAATCTCTAAGATAATATGCCCAACTTCTAAGACAATCTTTGAGACTTTTATAAGAGGCAAGTTTCTTTTGAAAGCATTTCTGCGAAAAGGAATGGAAGCTGTAACAAAGGCAAAAGTAAGGCACACAAAATATTGACAAATGTAATGGTTTGACTATTTAGGCATAGAACACATAGAATGTGTTAAGTAGAGGATGAAAATGTAATTTCCCTATGAGACATACGTAGAGCTTTTTGTGCTACCCAATTATCCATATAGTCCTCAATACAAGTCTGCAGGTTATAATAACTAAAAGTTGACAACCCTGAAGTTTAAAGAGTATGAGTGACCTCGACTATCATAATGATTATAACATCCTCCAGTAATGGAGACATGTGAGTATTACAACAGAGAGGGTCTAGAGCCATAATACTAGCCTGAAAAACCGGTCTGGTAGATTCTAGGCATTTGGAAGAGAAGATGCCAGGAAATGTTCTCTACATATCACTGGGCCTTCTCTCACAGCTGAGATAGTTGGTGTCTGCATCCAGACACTGAGCACCAGGGGAAGAAATGATGGCGCTGTGCTTAGTATCTTGGCGAATGTACGGTATTAGGCCTAACACTCTTGCATCACTTGGCATTCTGTTTGTTTTTTTAAATGCATTTATTTCTGAAGTACTTCGTATAGGTTTCCTCTAGCTCTCCTGGGCTTCCTTTTCATTTCTGCCTACATATCTATTTGGTCTTACACTGTTCTGTTTTTTTTCCAGGGGCCATGACATTGTTCGTGCTACTTGATGTTTATGAAGAACAGGGGTGCTGCATGAGTGCTGCTGCTAATCATAAAGGGGGCATCATAATGCATCCTCTTAAACAGGCAGGAAAGCGGAGACCTACACGGCTGCTCCTTGTTCTAAACTTTATCCCAGCACTAAAAACTGTTGTATCACTTAAATGATTGACAGCATCCTGCTAGTGTAACTTTATTTTTCTTAAAACTCTGGTTTGACTGTGATCACGCATTGCCAACTTCTTAGAAGTCTAGAGAATTATCTGCACATCGAAGGCTCACATATTATGTAACAGTATAAACTTATGTCTACACTTTTTTTCCCTTTGAAATGAGAGTTCAATATTTGGTTTTCATTTATTCTATTTCTTTTCAGTAACCACCAGCACTCTGATTTCAGAAATCTGTCTTTTCCTTCAGGTGTATGATAAGAATTTAATTCCAAAGATGTTTTTACTGATGACAGAAACATGATGTCATTGTTGTAATTTAACTTTTTGAAACCTAGTTTGCTTTGGCTTAATTTAAGGCAAAGGTGCATGGGCAAAATATATGTCAAAATTAAACATTCTGTTGTTCCAATAGTTCATTGTATTCTGATACATTAAGATCTAAATGGTTTCAATGACATTTATTTGTTTAAATGACTATATTCTCTCATGATACTATTGTTACATAGTTACGTAGTTACGTAGTTACATAGTTAGTACGGTTAAAAAAAGACACATGTCCATCAAGTTCAACCAAGGAATGGGAAAGGGAAGGTAAAGATTTCTACACATAGGAGCTAATATTTTTTTGTTCTAGAAAATTATCTAAGCCTTTTTAAAGCCATCTACTGTCCCTGCTGTGACCAGCTCCTGCGGTAGGCTATTCCATAGATTCACAGTTCTCACAATAGAGAAGGCTTGTCGCCTCTGCAGATTGAACCTTTTTTTCTCCAGACGGAGTCAGTGCCCCCTTGTTTTTTGACGGGATTTTACATGGAACAGGATTTCACCATATTTTTTGTATGTGCCATTAATATATTTATATAAGTTAATCATGTCCCCCCTTAGTTGTCTCTTTTCAAGGCTAAATAGATTTAATTCTTTGAATTTTTCCCCATAACTTAGATTCTCCATGCCCCTTATTAGCTTCATTGCTCTTCTTTGTAGTTTTCCCAACTCCAGGGCATCCTTTCTATGAACTGGAGCCCAGAATTGAACTGCATATTCTAGATGAGGCCTCACTAATGCTTTGTAAAGTGGTAATATTATATCCCTGTCCCGCGAGTCCATGCCTCTTTTAATACACGACAATATTCTGCTGGCCTTTGAAGCAGCTGATTGACACTGCATGCTGTTAGTTTATGATATACAAGTACACCCAGATCCTTCTCAACAAGTGACTCCCCCAGTGTAGCTCCCCCTAGGAAATATGATGCATGCAGGTTGTTGGTACCCAGATGCATAACTTTACATTTATCTACATTAAACTTCATTTGCCAAGTGGATGCCCAAACACTCAGTGTGTCAAATCAGCTTGCAATTTACGAACATCTTCCATAGACTGAACAATACTACATAGCTTGGTGCCATCTGCAAAAATAGTAATATTGCTATTAATCCCATCCTCTATATCCTTAATAAATCTAACATGTTTGCCACTTCTAGAATCAGATTTGTCTGCAATCTTTTATGTAACAAAAATTAAAGTAGTGGTGCAGTTCTTGACATGAGTTTACCACCAGTAAATTCTGTCATTTCACACAGTTCAGTGAATTTTCCTACTGGAAAATCACATTTAACAAAACATATCCACAGATCACGTTGTCTCAACCTGTCACTCAGTGCTTATCTTTGTTAGATGTCACTCTGTTATTTCCCACCACACGAGAATTCACTTGAATGGAGCTGTTCCCTGCACAGTGGGTGGCTGATAACGTCATTGTGAATGGAAAAAAATGAAGGGGCCGCAGTGCTAGTTTCATTCTCAAGATCGGTGGGGGTCCCAACAGTCAGAGCCCAACTGATGAGAAAGTGATGGTATATCCTAGCGATATGCCATCTCTTAATGTGATGGGAATAACCCTTCAACCCTCTGCCTATAATATATTTTTACTAGTCTGGAGATTAAGCTTTTGGCCACTAGATGACAGCATGACAAAATAAAAAAATAAACAATATAAAAATTTAAAAATAAATATGTAAAAAAATTGATATTTTGATGATGTACTTATCAGAATGTAAGATGCCATTTGCAATCAAATAAACAGTGAACTATTGTTTGCTTTTGAAATCATAACAGTAGGGGGAATATACAGTATCTTACAAACATATGTTGTATTGTATAAAGAATGTGCACATGAAGTTGTAGATCACTCTCTGTTCAATTAGGCGCAAATTGAATAACAAAACGGCATTACAAATCCACCAACAAAGTCTAATATATTTGATCCCTCATTCCATAAAATAATATTTTTATATTTTTTTAAAAGGACCTAACCACGGGCAGCAAGATTTATCGACAGATGCCCTCATTCCATTAAAGAGTGTCTGCACGTTCAAAAATCTTTTGATATGTCATAGAGACAAATCACAAGTTTTGATCAGAAAGGTTCGGGTGTTGAAACTCGCACCGTTGTTGAGACGAAGGTGCACAGCGCTGAGCTATGTGCTTCTGCACCTTCGTTTCAGCAATGGTGGGGGTCTCAGAAACTTGACCTCACCGATCAAAACATCTGATATGTCTCAATGACATATCAAAAGTTTTTTGAAAGTAGAGTTACTCTTTACACTATGTTTTACAATAAAGCGCTGCTGAGTTTTAGAGAAATTATAGTTTTAATAAGTGTTGGGCGCCCCTCAGGCTTCTCCTTGGCTCAGCTCATCTTGATTGGCAGGTCTTTCCCTATTTGTGCATAGGAAGAGAACTGCCAATCAAGCTGAGCCGGGTAGGGAGAAGCCAGAGGGGAGCTGCCCAGCGAACAATTCTCCCAGAGCCCAGCATTTCTTAAAACTATGGTTTCTCATACACGTCACAGCCTTTAGTGTATACTTGCAAGTTATATTACAGCTGTATAAGATACCAAATGTATGAAAAATAAAATACAAATGACTCTTCATATGCGATATGTCCATTGTATTTAGTTACAATCAATTAGATATACACTGTTTTATATAAATATATATATATATATATATATATATATATATATATATATATATATATATATATATATATACATATATATATATATCCTTTTTACTTGAATAATTAGTAACCAAAGAAAAAACAAATGAAGGGGAAATAAGGCATTGAAGAGGTGTGGATACATTTCCGTCCTCTCACAGGACCTTTTTTAAGCTTGAAAAAGGTCCTGTGAGAGGACTGAAACATAGCTTATCCTTTGAAACATGGAACAATAAACCACATTTTTGTTTGACATCAACCTATTGGAGTGCTGCGATAATTTTTTCACATATCTATCTATCTATCTATCTATCTATCTATCTATCTATCTATCTATCTATCTATCTATCTATCTATCTATCTATCTATCTATTTATCTATCTATCTATCTATCTATCTATCTATCTATCTATCTATCTATCTATCTATCTATCTATCTATCTATCTATCTATCTATCTATCTGTCTGTCTGTCTGTCTGTCTGTCTGTCTGTCTGTCTGTCTGTCTCTCTGTCTGTCTCTCTGTCTGTCTGTCTATCTATGAATCTATCTATCTATCTATCTATCTATCTATCTATCTATCTATCTATCTATCTATCTATCTATCTATCTATCTATCTACAGGGGCATAGCTAAAGGCTCATGGGCCCGGGTGCAAGAATTCAGCTTGGGCCCCCCTACCACTCCCCAACACCACCATCATCAGACCCATGCGCACGCCTATGCCCAGACGCCTTGCCCAACAGCCCCCATAGTATAATGCCCCCACACAGTATAATGCTCCCATAGCTGCCCCCACACAGTATAATGCCCCATAACGTATAATGCCCCCCCATAACAGCCCCATACCGTATAATGCTCCCCATAACGTATAATGCCCCCCATAACAGCCCCATACAGTATAATGCCCCCCATCTTATCAGCCCCATACAGTATAATGCCCCCATATGTGCATAATAGAAAAATAGCAATTACTTACCTATCCCCGTTCCCACGTCGGGTGGAGGATCCTTCGCCTCCTCCGGTGTGTGCTATGAGTGACTCAGCGCAGGCAGGCGCGATGATGTCGCTACATCCCGCCAGCCTGCGTCGAGCCGCTCAGGGCACAGGGAAGCTGGATCAAGGAGATGTCAGCTCCTTGCTCCAGCATTGAATGGAACCGGGACCTCGGTGAGTGACTCACGACCCCCCGGAGGTCTTCACACGAACCCCCAGGGGGACGCGACCCACAGTGTAGGGATGTCACGATACCAAAATTTGGACTTCGATACCGATACTTTGTTTACTTTGTGAACAGTAATAAAAAAAAAAAAGTTATTTTGTTTTCTAATGTGAGGCGCGTGGTGTGATGCTGAATTTTGAATGTGCCTCACATTAATAGTAATTAACCCCATCATGTTTCTCAGTCATAACGGGTTAATGTGTGAGGTACATGACGGGGTTAATTACTATTAGGCCGGGTTTACACGAGTGTGTGCGTTTTGCGCACGCAAAAAACGCAGCGCTTTGCGTGCGCAAAAGGCACTTCACAGATCCGTGTGTCATCAGCGTATGATGCGTGGCTGCGTGATTTTCACGCAGCCGCCATCATAATGACACTCCGTTTGGATGTTTGTAAACAGAAAAGCACGTGGTGCTTTTCTGTTTTCATTCATCCTTTACAGTGCTGTTGCGCGAATCACGCTGTTCGCACGGAAGTGCTTCCGTGTGACATGCGTGGTTTTCACACACCCATTGACTTCAATGGGTGCGTGATGCGCGAACAGCGCATAAATATAGGACATGTCGTGTGTTTCACGCAGCGGACATACGCTGCGTGAAAATCACGCACCTGTCTGCACGGCCCCATAGACTAATATAGGTCCCTGCGACGCGCGTGAAGATTACGCACGTCGCACGGACGTATAACACTCTTGTGTAAATGAGCCCTGAATGTGAGGAACATGGAGGTTCAATTCATCATCGCACCTCGTGCCCAACAATAAGTGATAGAAAGCAGTTTTTATTTTATTTTTTTACAGCGCACACATCATAAATGATGCAAAAAAAATGTTGTGCAGGTTATTACGGCCGCGCCAATACTGAATGTGTATGTTTTATGTATTGAGACTTATTTTAATGTTTATTGTAAAAAATGTGAATGTGTATTTTTTTTATTTAGCATTACTTTGTTTTTACTTTATTTTTAAACTTTAATGTACTGGCACATATCCGATATATGTCAGTACATTAGCCTGTGTACTGATAGTACACAGGCAGTTGTTAGGACATATCTAAGTATGCCCTAACAGGAAATATGGTAGGACAGCCCTGGGGTCCTTCAATGGACCCTGGGCTGTCTTCCCATATATGGTATGGCCCGCGATCCAAGGGAATCCCCCCTCCTCATTCTCCCCTGAATGCTGCAGTCAGCTTTGATCGCAGCATTCAGGAGAATAGTGGCGGAGATGAGCGGTTTCTCTGATCTCCGCCGTTATAGAGCGGGGCTGCGGCTGTGTAATACAGCCATATACTGTATTGTGTTGTATTGTGCAGTTTGCGGTGGAGAGAGGAGGGGGGGGCTGTGATTTAACGCCCCCCCCCTCTTCACCGCAAAAAGCACAATACATTACAAGACATTACATTACAAGTTACAACACAACACATTACATCACAATACATTACATTCCAGACTGCAGCTTACCTGGAGTCCTCCGCACCGACTCTTCCATTCCACTGTCTGGAGGCCGTGTCACTAAGTGTACCATGTGACCGTAACCATGAAGTGCCGGCTTCACGGCACAAAAGATTTCTTTAGGAAGCATACTGTATGGCAACGGGGGTCTGTGGGCCCCCCAGGCTTAGGGGCCCAGTCGCAACTGCGACCGCTGCGACCCCTATAGCTACGCCACTGTCTATCTATCTATCTATCACAACCTCTAAAACATTTGGGGGCGCATTGAGGAAACATCCTTTGAAGATTTACTGGGACCAAATACCATCTAATTATAATGTTGTAGTCAGGGCCGGCCTTAGGATAGATGGCGCCCTGTGCGAAATTATGTTTCGGCGCCCCACCCCATCATAAAAAAATGCCCCATAAAAACAGTATAATGCCCCCCACGGTATAATGCCCTATATAGTGCCCACACAGTATAATGCCCCTTTAGTGCCCCCCATACAGTACAATAATAATATAATATATCATAACCCCTTCGAGGACACAGTATTTTGTCCTCTAATTGTGCCCACACAGTATTATGCCCCCTGAGTGCCACACACAGTATATTGCCCCCTGTAGTACCTCTACACAATATAATGTCCGCTTAGTGGCCCCCACACAGTATAATGCCCCCCTCTCCTGGCTGCCACACACAGCACCCCCCTTGTAGATAGAGCCTCCCGTAGATTGTGCCATACAGCCTCCCTGTAGACAGTGCCATACATCTCCCCACCTCCCTCTTGTAGATCGTGCCATACAGCCCCCACCTCCACCTGTAGACAGGGCCCCAAAACAAAAAAATTGTACACACCTAGGCCTTTTTGGGCTCGAGGCAGCACTGGAAAAATAAAATTTCCTCAGGGCACCCCTACCTGGTTTGCCGACGTACTGTGCAGACAACCTGTCATTTACGCGTCGTCGTTTGACAGCTGTCAAACGACGACGCGTAAAAATACAGCCTCGTCAAAAGAAGTGCAGGACACTTCTTTCAGACGTAATTTGAGCCGTTCTTCATTGAACTCAATGAAGCACAGCTCAAAATTTACGGCTGTCAGAGAAGCCTCGCAAAATGCGAGGAGGAGCATTTACGTCTGAAACGAGGCAGCTGTTTTCTCCTTTTTCAGACGTAAAAGCCTGCTACCGTGTGCACATACCCTTAGGGTATGTTCACACAGCATTTTTTGTAAGGCAAAAAAAATCTGCCTCAAAATTCCTTCAACAATTGACAGCGTTATTTGACTTTCTTTTTGCGTTTTTTTAAGATGTTGAAGATGTTGCAAAAAACGCAGGCAAAAAGCTCCAAATGAGCGCTGCAGGTATTTTTTGTCTCCTATCCATTTCGATTGGAGCTCATAGGTGGAAACCACTTGAACACCATCAGCCCCCACTCACAGTAAAATAACATCAGCCCCCCACTCACAGTAAAATGACCATCAGCCCCCCACTCACAGTAAAATAACATCAGCCCCCCACTCACAGTAAAATGACCATCAGCCCCCACTCACAGTAAAATGACCATCAGCCCCCCACTCACAGATTCCCCTTGTAGGTAGTGCCACAAAGCCCCCGGTAGATAGTGCCACACAGTCCCTTGTAGGTAGTGCCACACGGCCCCCTGTAGGTAGCGCCACACAGCCCCCTGCAGGTAGTGCCACACAGCCTCCTTGTAGGTAGTGCCACACAGTCCCCTTGTAGGTAGTGCCACACAGTCCCTTGTAGGTAATGCCAAACAGTCCCCTTGTAGGTAGTGCCACACAGCCCCCTTGTAGATCATGCCACACAGCCCCCTGTAGATAGTGCCACACAGCCTCCTGTAGATATTGCCACACAGCCCTATTGTAGGTAGTGCAACACAGTCCCCTTGTAGGTAGTGCCAGACAGCCCCCTAATAGGTAGTGCTAAACAGCCCCCTGTAGGTAGTGCCACACAGCCCCCTGTAGGTAGTGCCACACAGCCCCCTGTAGGTAGTGCCACACAGCCCTCTGTAGATAGTGCCACACAGCCCCCTTGTAGGTAGTGCCACTCCACACAGCCCCCTTGTAGGTAGTGCCACACAGCCCCCTAGTGGGTAGTGCCACACAGCCCCCTGGTGGGTAGTGCCACTTCACACAGCCCCCTTGTAGGTAGTGCAACTCCTGAAGCGGAATCCCCATCCACAGCATTGCCGACTCTGTGACCAGGGATTCCACTCCAGGAGAAGCCCCTGTCATCTGTCTCCATCACTGGCTTCTGGAGTGGAATCCCCGGTCACAGAATCGGCAACGCTGTGCACGGGGATTCTGCTTCAGGAGTTGCCCCTGATGTCACTGTCTATATATGGAAAGAGACATCAAGTGCTATGTCCAGGATTGGAATCCCCAACCGCACGGGGATTCCACTCCTTCAGCGAGCTACAGTGGCCCTGGTAGATAGCAGAACAGGGAGATACCTCCATGCTCTGTTATAATGGTGTCGCTACCGCCGTAGCAGCCGCAGCGGCTGCTAGCGGCGCCGCCATCCATGAAGGGGCCCGTCCCGACGGGCAGCATGGGCTCCCTCATGCCCGCTGTCGCCGATAGCAGCCGCTTTGGGTGCTACAGCGGCAGCGACGCCACTGAGTGAGGAAGCGCCCGGGCGGAAAGGCGGCTGCTGAGTTGCCGGGCCCGGGCGCTCCTAAAACAAGCAGGGGAAGGGAGCCAGCACAGCGCCACCTTCTACCTGCTGGAGTGATATGCAAAGGCACAGGTCGCCAACCCCTAAGGCCGGCCCTGAGTACAGATAACACAGTAGATGTTACCTGCAGTCCTATGTAACACCCCAGATAACACACGGTGATAACTCTCTGAGTACAGATAATGTAGTAGATGTTAACTGCATTCCTTTGTAACACCACAGATACCAGTGTGATAACTCCCTGATTACAGATAATGTATTAGTGTTACCTGCAGTCCTATGTCACACCACAGATAACACACAGTGATAACTCTCTGAGTACAGATAATGTAGTAGATGTTACCTGCAGACCTATTTAACACCACAGATAACACAGCGTGATAACTCTTTGATTGCAGATAATGTATTAGTAGTATTAGGTAGTGCCACACAGCCCACAGCCCTCTTGTAGATAGCGCCCCCCCCCCTTCTTGTAGATAGCACCACTGTAGCTCCCTGAAAGAGCGGAATCCCCATGTGGCCTTAGCAGTCCTATGTAACACAACAGATAACACAAAGTGGCACGTGCCATATTGTTGGAATGCACATCTGCCATAAATACACGGATAGCGTTAAGAGGTTAAAGTGGTTGTCTGGGTTGAAACATTTTATGTAGCAGCAGGAGAGGAGGGCTTCAAATAAAAAAGGAGCCCATACTTACCTCTCTCCTCCCAGACATTCCTGCGCTGGGCGCTTCTGTCATCTCTGTTCTGTGTGTAGAGTGGTGGTGTACTGTCTAGATGATGTCGCCGCTGTATACAAACAGAGAACAGAAGTGACTGGAGTCGCCAATGTAGGTACGTCTGGGAGGAGAAAGGTAATTATAAGTTGTTGTTTTTTTTAATTTTAACAACCCCTTTAAAGGCTATGTAAACCTTTGAATTTTTTTTCTATTAAAAATTATTTTAACTTTTGGAGATACAGAGCAGCTGTATCATGTGCTGAGACCTGTATCCGTCAGATCAGAAGCACTGACGGGTTCAGTGATAGTGGGTCCTGCGTGTCTCTGTATCTCTGTGTCTCTGACACTCAGGACCCGCTGACCTGACAGATTCAAGTCTCAGCGCTAGATACAGCTGCTCTGGATACAGGATACAAGATACAAAGCAGCTGTAGCTCGAAAAGTAAAATTAATTTAATAAAATGTAATTACAAAGTTTCACCAAAGGGCAAAAAGTGGCCAATGTGCACTATGAAAACACTGAATTCTGTGCCTAATTGACATTTATTAACACTTTAGTGTCATTCAGTTCCACCATGGTGCCCATTTGCCACTTATTGCCACTTTAGCGTCCTTCTGTTTGGAGGCCCCTTGATGCCCATTTGCCATTTACTGCCCCTTTAGCACCTTATGTCACTGAAGAACAATAAAGGGGAAAGAAAATGGCAAATGGGCATCAAGGGGGCACTGAACAAAAGGACACAAAAGGGGCAATAACTGGAAAATGGGCACCAAGGTGGCACTGAATCCTCTGCCCACTTGCTGTTATTGCCCTTTTTAGACCCCCATCAGTGCCCCTATTCATTTAAAGCCCACACTCAGTGACTGACCTGCTGGGCTTCTCACAAACATTGCCCACTGGTGCTGCTGGAGCCACACTGGAGAAAAGCGTTTCTTCGGTGTCCCCACCAGCCCAGGAAATGCATAGGCAGATAGCGCAGTATCTCCTCCCTGTCTTGCGTCCTGAATGATGTCATCACGCCTGTCTTGTCATTCAGGACGCAGATCAGGAAGAGTGCTCCTTCTGCAGCATTCTTTGACCCGTCTGCGTCCTGATGGGAACGGGTTTTCACCCACCCACCTACCTAGTGAGTATGGCCTTTTTTGTGGTTTTGAAGATCAGGAAGAGTGTTTGCATTACTGAATAGAGAATACATCATGTGATCACAACGACCAATCACTGCAGAGGAAGTGACTTCACTATGCACCAATGGTCATCACAGTGGACGGCAATTCAACCATAGAGGGGATTTTTGGCAGCCGGATTTGAGGTCGATGCAGTTAGTGAGTGGCACCTGACCCACTGGCGCTCCGAGTAATGGCCACGGCGCGGGGCATGCACACCCGCTGGCGCCCCCCTTACAGCATGGCGGCTGGCACCCTGTGCGACCACACTGGTTGCACATACCTAAGTCTGGTCATTGTTGTAGTTACTGTAGCTACCACTTAAGAAGCATTAACCCCGGTATGTCCTGGTGTGGGGGGTGATGTTTGGAGCGCGCTCATGCACTGAGCGCGCTCCATATACTGCGGGTGTCGGCTGTGTTTTACATCCGACACTCAGGACTAACTGCCAGGAGTAGCGATCGTGCTGTTCCTGGATGTTTAACCCTTCAAATGCTGCAGTCAATCGCGACCGCAGCATCTGAGGTGTTGAAGAGAGGGAGGCAGCCACCTCCGACTGCTCTTCGCCCCTCCCGCAACAAGATCGGGGGGTGACGATGGCTGTTATGGCAGCCCAGGGGCCTAATAAAGGCCCCTAGGGCTGACTTCACTCTTCCTCTGTTAAGACCTGCCTGCGGCAGGGCTTAACAGATGCCTGTAAAAATGACAATATACTGCAATATGTTGGTATTGCAGTATATTGTACCAGCAATCTAACAAATGGTGGTTAAGTCCCCTAGGACTAATAAAATGTGTAAAAAGAAGTTATATAAAGTTTTTAGTAGTGCAAAAAAAAATAACAAAAAATAAAAAGCACCCTTTTCCCATTTTTCCTCTAAAGTAATGTAAAAAAAAAAAAAAGTTAACAAAATTGGTATTGCTACGTCCGTAAAAGTCTGAACTATTACAATATAGTGTTATTTAATGCGCACGGTGAAGGCCGTAAAAAATAAAAATTGTAAACCGCCAAAATCGCAGTTTTTTGGTCACCTTAGCGCCCAAAACTTTTTTCATAAAGAGTGATCAAAAAGTGGGGCGTGGCTTGCCGTGGACCGGAGCGGACGCATCTCTGCAGAGCTCCTGATTAAGCCGAGTGCAGACCGGGGATTACCCTCCTCTGACCGCGGACAGCGGCTCTCCGGTAGGTGTATCGACACCCCCGCACGGCCACGCTCAGGTTCAGACCTCCCCGGCCTCACTGGGCCGCCGGACATCTTGCGGCCTAGCGACACGAGTGAAGCCGCGGCCTCGATTACTAGAGGCGCGGCGGCCGCGCATCAGAGATCCCCGCCCGGAGCACTCACCGGAGCCCCTCTAGGTCTGCCTGTCAGCCCTCCGCCCTCGTCCTGGTGTGGAGGACTTGGAGAAGGCTGCTTTGCCGACCTTGTTTCGGCCGTGTCCCGCCGCTGGACTTGCGGCCTACCGCGGGAGGAGAAGCCGCGGCCTCGATTTGGGCCTCCCCGCTCACGGACGAGCCCCCCCCCCAGTCCCCAGATAACGGACACCCCGCTGGAGGCCTCACAGGGGGAATCCTGGGCACCTGTGGCTGAGCTGACCTGGAGGTGAGAGGGGACCAGAACTAACGACCACCCTTCTGGCCTACTTATACCCTGCACCTGGCTGAGGGGGTCAGCTGCTGTAGCCAGCGTGCCCACACATATCAGGCCCTTAACTGCCATACCTGGGCCAGACCGGGAAACACAAGGGGCACCCTACGCATCTGCACCCTGCTCCACCTATATTGCACTGGAATATCCCTGCAGCTCCCCAGCACATTGCCATCTGGAACCATACTGTTATTGTCACTATACTATTATATGGATGGTACTAATTTCTGAGGAAGCCCTCTTGCCCACAGATTTGCACCTCTTGAGTAGGGGACATACCACCGTATCTATGCTGCATTAACTTGTCCACTCTTCTCGGATCGGCATCCAAAAAGCTTTACCATCAGCAATGAAACCTCCATAACCTTACACATGGTCTAACTACCTGATTCTACCTACCCGCAGACCTAGCTGCTTGTATGATGGTCAAGATTGGGCAACAAAAAGCAAGAGACGCTTCTGTACAGTCTAAAGCAACAAGTCTGGATAACTTTGTTAAAAAGCCTCAACTTCCAAACGCCAGAGATCACCTCTCCATTACCGCTGGACACGAGAAAGTCATGTCTGTTAAGGCCCAGGCTGCAAACGTAGCAGATGCTGACAGCGACATAGATGACACCGCGTCTACCAGGGACTTGCCCGTCTCCAGATCTTTTATTAGCAGGGTTCTGAACAAGGCACTAGAACCGGTCGTCAAAGAGCTAGGTGACATCAAACAAGAAGTCCGCCAGATTGGCAACAGAGTCGAGCAATTGGAGTCTACACAAGCCCACCTAATCCACCACGCAGAAGCTTCCACGTCCTCTTTTACCGCCTGTCAGACCCACCTGAACTCGGTCATGGACTGGCTGGAAGACCAAGACAACAGAGGGCGCCGTAATAACTTGCGCTTGAAGGGCGTATCTGAATCAATTCCGGACGAATCCTTGTATACCTCGATCAAACAAATTTTCGTTAAAATACTTGGCGACAGCTACCGGGATGAAATCAACATGGAAAGGGTTCACAGGGCTCTACGAGCCAGACCTAAGCCCCAAGAGCCTCCACGTGACGTTATTTGCCGCCTTTTTAGCTCAAAAGTCCGAGATGACATCTTGAAGCATTCGAGACTTTGTGATTCCCTCTTGTGGGAGGGTTCGAGGATCTCCGTCTACCAAGATCTGTCAAGAACCACGTTATCCAAACGTCAAATTCTGAAACCCTTCACGGAGGTCCTCCGACGCAACAACATCGCATACAGATGGCTTTTCCCCTTCGGCATCTCCTTCATGATTGAAGGTAAAAGATTCACAGTTCGGAAGCATGCGGACCTAGAGGTCGCACTGGTGGCCCTGAAAATTCCTGACCTGGAGGTTCCGGACTGGGCGATGGTTCAGAACCTGTCCGACCTGCCGCCGTTGCCCCCTCACACACCCTGGGAAACCGCCAACCCACGCAAGACGAACAGGAATCGCAAAAGATCTGGGAAGCCGGCGCCTGAAAGAGTCTCCATGGACACTACTTGAAGGATCTGGGAAATCGGCGCCTGACAGAGTCTCCATGGACTCTACTTGAACCCCTCGATTTCCAGGAGCACCAGCGGCTCCATGTATCCTTTTTCGTCCTTTTTCATAATAAGGCTCTTGTTTCCTTGTATACGCAGTTACGAACCGCCACTTTTTTTTTGTAACCTCGTTATATGCAACCTGCGGGCTCACACCCTTTCCAGAGTGATTTACAATGTTAGACCATTACATACTTAGCTTTAATGTTATTTTGAATGTTATCATTGCATAGCACTATCCCAAACCTACTATTTTGGTTTACCGATCTGAAATGTACTGTTATTATGGTACATACTTTGCCTAACTCCAGGCTTTTGTTTTGTTTTGTTATATCATTTTGTTTTGTGATACCAGTTTTAACCCTGTCTCTCCAAATTTTCGAGATGTTATTTGTACCCGCTGAGATACTGAAACTTCCATACAAGAAGGTGATGCCTCTATTTACTGTCCTCCAACTGTCTATTTCTCACCGCTATGTCACTTGGCCACCTGGTGGCGCTCTCCCTCTGTCTCCACCACTTATGCTTATCTATGACTAGTTCAGATATTTGTGTAACCTCCCTCAACACCAAAGGCCTGAATGGCCCCAGGAAAAGGAGTCAAATTTTAGCGCTCCTGAAAAAGGAGAGGGCTGACGTCATTCTTCTACAGGAAACCCACTTTAAACCCCAAAAGCTACCCACGCTCACACACTACCACTACACAACCTGGTTCCATAGCACTCATCCTTCCTCCTCCTCCAAAGGGGTTAGCATAGCTTTTAAGAAGAATGTACCCTACATCCACTCAGTGTCTAAATCTGACCCAGAAGGTAGATTCCTTTTCATTAAAGGAACTCTTGCTGGCTCGCCCGTCTCCTTTGCGAATCTATATGCTCCTAATCAGGGTCAGACCCAATGGTTAATTAAAACATTAAAGTTATTTAAAGAATTTGCAGAGGGACTTATGGTGGTGGGGGGAGATTTTAATGTTTCACTAGATCCCCTACTAGATACGTCCTCTGCCAGGTCACCCATTGCGCATTCTTCCCTCAAAAGAATTAGAAGCTGCCTCCAGCACCTGAACCTGATAGATGTCTGGCGACTACATTTCCCTACTACTAAAGATTACTCCTTTTTTTCCCATGTCCATGGGTCCCACCATAGGATCGATTATCTCTTTATCTCCAGTAGACATCTACCTATGGCAACTGCCCCTCGCATAGGCTCGATAACCCTATCTGACCACGCCCCCATCTCCCTTAACCTCAACATGGAGAACCTGCCCCCCAAGGCGTGGACTTGGTCCTTGAATGAAACCCTTTTAGATGACCCCCGCAATGTAACTTCCCTATCTGCCCATCTTGTCGACTTCTTTCAGAGAAACGAAACTCCTGACATCTCAATGCCAATTGTGTGGGAAACGCACAAAGCCTTCATCAGAGGGGAGCTCATTGCCCTTGGTGCTTATTTAAAAAAACAAAGAGGGAAGGAGCTCGACTCCATACTCTCGCAGATTTCTGCTCTTGAGAGAGTGGGTAAACGCTCACAAGCGCTTGAGATACAGGGGAATTTGAGTGACTTACGGAAGAAGTTGAAGGATTTACTTAATATTAAGTCAGCAAAAATTTATCAGCACTGCTCTTTCAAATTTTATGCGCACGGGGATAGAGGCTCCAAAGTCATGACCAAACTTCTTAAAAAACGTACGGAGCTGTCCTTTATCAAAGACATCAAGACCTCCTCTGGTTCTCTATCTTCTGATACTGGAGATATAACAAGGGAGTTCTTGCAATACTATACATCCTTATACAACTTGCCCGAACCGTCGGACTCGCACGCTCTCACGGAACAATTTCTCCAGCATATAAATCTTCCCTCCCTCACGGACGTAGATAGAGACGCTCTCACTCAGCCCTTTACATTAGACGAACTGTCCAAAGTTCTTTCATCCATACCCAATGGTAAAAGTCCTGGACCTGATGGCTTCCCCATTAGCTACTATAAAAAGTTTAAACAGGTATTGTTACCCAAATTCCTTAATGTATGCAATAGCCTTTTGGAGGGCTCTACGCTACCGCCACAGGCTTTGGAAGCACATATTACCCTGATACATAAAGAGGGTAAGGATAGTGCTGAATGTGGAAGCTATCGACCCATCTCCCTCCTTAACACGGATCTCAAGTGGTGGGCAAAACTTCTGGCCAACAGACTCAATCCTCTCCTCTCCCGCTTAATCAACCCCGAACAAGTGGGGTTTGTGCCCGAGAGAGAAGGCAAGCATAACACCACCAGACTTCTTAACATAATTCATCATGCTACACAGAAGGGGATCCCTTTAGTCTTACTAGGGACCGATGCCGAGAAGGCTTTTGATAGGGTCAGGTGGTCCTTCATGCTTGCCACTCTACATAAATTTGGCTTTCCTGACAAGTTTATATCTGCGATTTTCTCTCTATATACTACGCCCAAGGCTAACTTACGCTTGAATGGCACAATTTCACCCTCCTTTAGCATAAATAACGGAACAAGGCAGGGCTGTCCCCTTTCCCCAGCCTTATTCATCCTCACCTTAGAAACACTCATTCAGAAACTCATACAGACTACTGATATCTCAGGCATACAACTGGGGAACCACATCCACAAGACAGCTGCTTTTGCAGATGACCTCCTGCTGCTGGTCACTAACCCTAAACAAGCATTCCCCTTAATACTGCAAGCCTTTAACTCCTTCGGTTATGTTTCAAACTTCAAAATAAATTATTCCAAATCAGAAGTCCTCAATGTTTCAGCGCCACTGGCGGATATATGTGATGTACAAAAGCTAGCCCCGTTCCAATGGCCGCAACATAGCATCAAATATCTGGGCGTTAAGCTTACTAAAAAATCCTCCCAACTCTATGCCGCAAATTTCGTCCCCTTGCTAAATAAGATTAAAACCCAGTTACATTCCCTGCGGATCCCCTTCCTATCTTGGGTGGGCAGGAAAAACTACCTGAAGACTTACATTCTTCCCCAAATCCTATACGTGCTTCAAGCCATGCCCATTCACCTACCTAATACTTTCTTTAGCTCCATCAAGTCTCTATTCTCCAAATTTCTCTGGAATTCTAAAAAGCCACGACTAGCACATAGACACCTGATTCTCAAATCCAGCTCTGGGGGTATGGGCCTTCCGGACATTCTCACCTATTATAAAGCCGTACACCTGGGTAGGTGGGTCTCCTTGAACAGGACCAGAGACATGTCTCCAGTCCTAGCTGCGGAAAGAGCTCTTCTTTCTCCAGGTCTACAAGCTCGACTCTGGTGCCCTTTTTTAAAAACGGGACTTACAAACTCTATAAGTCCCACAATTAAAGGCACCGTTTTAGTATCCCAGAAATTTTTCTGCGACTGCACTCCGGTGAAAAAAACACTACCACTTACACCGCTCCACCTACTCCCGATACTCACTAATTGCACAGCTGTCCCTGATACCTACTGGTCCTCTTTAAAATACAATACTGTAGTCGATGTTTTTGGTGAGGGGCAAGTTCCCACCTTACAATCCCTTTTGCCTGCAGATACTCATCCACCCATCCCCTTCTTACACTCCTTAGGTTTCAAAGAAACAAGCAGCCTCTTCCTGAAGATGTTTCCGGTTATCTCAGAGCCCTCCTGGTTGGAGACATATTTGCTGCTACCTGCTCTTCCTAAGGGCCTAGTCTCTAAAATATACTCTGGCTTGGTTTTAGATGGCTCTCCTGCCAAACCCAGCTTTCTTCTGGCCTGGGAGAAGGAACTGGAAGTTATCTTCAGCAGGGAAGATACGTCTTTTATTCTAAAGCACGTATTTGGCTTCTCTAGATGCGTTAAAATTCAGGAGAACTCCTTTAAAACCACAACCAGGTGGTACAGAACTCCAGATTTTTTGTACAAAATCAATCTGATTCCAACCAACCAGTGTTGGAGGTGCAATGTGGGCGTGGGTAGCATATCGCATATTTGGTGGGACTGCCCCTTGATCAAGCCCTTCTGGGATAAAGTGTCTGACACAATCCAGAAAGTAACGAAACAAGCGCTCCCCCTCGGGGCTCCTCTAGTCCTCCTATGGGCTCCATCTCAAAACTTCCGCCCGAAGCGTAATGATCTGATAACTCAAATGATTACAGTGGCTAAACTACTGATTCCACTCCACTGGAAATCATCCGCACCCCCGACTTTCCGTGAGTGGTTAGATAAGATGGACTCTGTTGGCAGGATGGAGGAGCTCTTGAGCTGGGAACTCAGAAAGCATGAAGACTATCTGAAGGTGTGGTCTCCGTGGCTGACTTTTCGGGCCTCTTGTCCCCTCCCAAACTGAGCTTTCCCTAGCCCCTTAGGATCTATGGGAGGTGGCTAGTGTAGTTGCTCTTAAGATTGTACAGACCTCCTCCACATGGGGAGACCGTAACAATACCCCTTCCCTCTCAAACCTTGCAAGACATTGGTTTTCTCTCTCTGTATCTCTTTCGTATCTCATTTTCTCTCACGCTCTGACATGGGTACCCAGTTTATTGTTACTAACGTTACTACTTTATTGTTTATTGTTTCTCTTCCTGCATGATCATTATTGAACAGAACTTCGGCCTGCGTGCCGTGAGATTTATCTGCGATTTCCCGTGATCTATGTGCGGATGCTTTTCTTTTATACTGTTCATCTTGTTGTATATTTTCAATAAAACAAAGATTTGATAAAAAAAAAAAAGAGTGATCAAAAAGTCACATGTACCAACAAATGATGCCAATAAAAACTACAGCTCGTCCCGCAAAAAAATAAGCCCTCACACCGCTCAATGCACGGAAAAATAAAAATGTTACGGCTCTCAGAATGTGGTAAAACAGAACTATTATTTTTTTAACAAAAAGTTTTTTGTTTTTTTAAAGTAGTAAAATATAAAAAAATCTATATAAATTTGATATCACCGTAATCGTATTGAGCCACAGAATAAAGTTAAGTTGTCGGTTTTACCACACGGTGAAAGACGGAAGCCAAAAAATTTCAGCCCGCAAATATTTTTTTTTCAGTTTCCGAGTACATTATATGGTACTTTAAATGCTACCAATAGAATCTACAATTCCTCCTGCAAAATATAAGCCCGTACACCGCTCTATTGACGGAAAAATAAAGACGTTATGGCTCTTGGAATGCGGGAAGTGAAAAATGAAAATGAAAAATAAAAAAATGGCTATGTCCTTAAGGGGTTAATAGGGATTTTGTCTGTTTGCAAAAATAGTCATTTACACTCTTTCCAGGTCCCTTTCCAATGCAGAAATTCTGGACAGAGGAGAAGAGACAACAAATAGTGAAGACATGCTGATTTAAAAGTAGATGATTTGGGAAAAACTTCTGTCAAAATTCGTAATGGTTCTACAAAGTGCCGAATCTGGTTATATTGAAAGTCCAAACTCCGGGGCTCCTGGTATCTGTTGGAAATAGTCCAAAGAGCAAATTCTTGTCGGGTGCAAAAAAGTCTCTGCATCCAAACGATGTAAGATGGCAATCTTGCACAGAAATCAAGTGACCGCTTTTCGTCTGTCCCCTGCTGCATCCATTTCTGCATAGCCGCTGTATTGAAGCCATTGGTTGAGAGTAAAGTGTATGGATAATTTGGTGAAAGTAAGGACCACAACCCCATGTATTTAGTGGAAATAGTAAGTATTCCCAATTTAACTAATCCAATGCCTCGTGTAGATTAAGTGACAGGAGCATACCTTGTCTGGGGCCTGTCACATTCCAATTGGATTGCAATATTGTAATTCAGTCTAATAAAAGTCTAGTATGATCTGAGAAATACCTATTAGTGACAAATCCAACCTGGTCCAGATAGATATACTTAGCTACAAAGGAATTAAGTTTTAAAGGGTAACTAAACGTTCAACAAACTTCAAACTTCATAGTGACATGTCAGATGTTTTGATTGATGGGGGTACAAACACTGAGACCCCCACCAATAGCTAAGACAAAGTGACAGAAGCGCTCGTGTGAGCGCTGAGCCGCTTCGTTTCTGTTCCACTTTTTGCAGAAATCGATGTAGCGGTGTACGGACTCAATAGAAAGTCTATGAGCCCGTACACTGATACATCAGCTTTCTGGATAAAGCCGAACAGAAACAAAGCAGCTCACAACTCACACGAGCGCTTCTGCTGCTTCGTTTTAGCTATTGGTGGGTGTCTCAGTGCTTGAACCACCACCAATCAAAACTTCTGACATGTCACTATGACATGTCAGAAGTTTGTTGAACGTTTAGTTACCCTTTAAACGTAAAGTTTTAGTTAAAAATTTCAGATCAGTGAAATCTGACGGTAATTGCCACAATCTTTGCCTAACGCAAATATGAGCTTGTGACATTTCCGCAGTAATTTGACCACCCTTTCTAATAATTAAAAAGAAGGGTCAAATGGGTGAACCATGAGCTTAGAAATTTTTTGATAATATGTATTTGTATATTCACCCAAGCCAGGTGCTGAATTAGATTTTATCAATTTTATCACTCCAAACATCTCAACTGTAAATTCTTACAGGTTAAAGCGTTCCTCTGGGAAAGAGAGTAAGGGGAGTGAAGAAAAAAATGTGAAGCTTTGGTCTGCGCCAAAGGATATGGAAAGAAATATAGCTTAGAGTAAGAATTCTTATAATATAGCTGTGGGAGACTGTGACAATAGCCCCTTAGATAGAAGTTTTGGTATGGCTGACAATTGGATCCAATGATTGACTTTACATGCTAGCATGCTTCCTGGCTTATCTCCTTGGTATAACGTAGTTTAATGGAATTAGGGCATCTGTCTCTAGATCAAGCCCTCCGCGCTTAAGGCAACATAATCATGCTGACAGGTTCCCTTTGAAGGAAAGGAATTGAGCGGACTTTCCCTTCTCCTTGTCCTGTTAATCCCTTAGCTTAATAAGGCTATCAGATTGCAAATTCAACTTAATCTACACTGGACCACAGTTTCAGATTTTAAATGTTTCCAAAAACTCTACTTTGAAATGCCACAATTTTTGCTGTTGGTCAGAGGCAAAGTTTAAATTCTTCTTGTCATTCTCACTAGCTCTTCCTTTTAGTTTTGTATGATTGTTACATTAAATAGGTAGCTTTATTTAGTGGATATAGCATTGCAAGGATTGTAGTGCAACCTTCCAGCAAAACTATACATAATATTTTTCACCTACTCTAGCAAAGTGGCCATAAAATTGTTACAAAATTTCAGCAAGTATGCATTATCCTAGGAAACAAAGAGATAAACAATACATAGATCACAGTGTTATTATATCACTTATGAGTGGGGTTGAGGATTGACCACATTTTTATTTGCACAAACCACTTCCTATAAAATTCTCCACATAATCCCTTAATACATGTTATTTCATACTTCTGTAACATATGATCTAGAGCCACTGAACATAAGAAACTCAGAGCAAATAGTAAAAGTGCATGTCTTCTGCACTGGTTTACCACAATATAAAAATATCAGCCTTATTAAAATATCAGTGCTATTTTTGTGTTACTTTACTTTAAAGCAATCATAACAGGGCCATTGCAATAAAGTAAAAATGGGGGCTTTGTCCTGTACCCAACAAAGAATTAGAGCAAAGGCACAAAAATAGAATCTAATAATATAGCCTAAATAGGAAATACTAAGAGGCTGCTGAGAGCTTGTCTTTGAGCCAGGGGCGTTGCTAGGGTCTTAAAAGATATGGGGCACAAGCCCCCAGACATATATTTACCCCCCCCCCCCCAAAAAAAAAATAAATGCATTTTTACATCCATATCGGAGATTGCATATCTATAAGACTAAGGCTCCTATAGCTACACCGCTGGATATAATTGGATTCATTGTCTCAGCAGCCAGTATCATACATGATAGGCTTAGATACATGGCCCCAGCAGACAGTATCACACACGATAGACTTAGGGCTCATTCAGACGAGCATGAATGGAGCTATTCACACATGCGTGAGTTTTCACTCAGCGAGTGTCCGTTGCGTGACACTCACTGCATGTCCTATATTGGTGTGTTTTCACGTACCTAGTCGCCCATTGAAGTGAATGGGTGCGTGAAAACCACGGACAGCACTTGGATGCACAACCATGTGCTGTTCGCGTTTCACGCATCAATGACATTTAAAAAAAAAATGCTTGCAAGTGCGTGAAAAACACATGGCACACGCAAAGCACACTGATGCAAAATGCAATGCACATGGACAGATTTCCATGCGTTTTTTTTAAATCTGTCACGCTCATGTGAATGTAACCTTAGATACAGGGCTCCAGCAGTAAGTATCCTTGTACTAACCCACAGGGACAAATTTGGCATTTCTGGAGCCCCAAGCAAAGTTATGTCTCAGGGCTCTAATCAAAGAAACCTGTAGGGAGTTCCCCACACAATGGCCCCTGTATGTAGTGTCACAACACCCTGTATGGCTACACAGTGCCATGCAGTCCCCTGTAGGTAGTCCCACATACTCACCTTCTCTCAGCAGACAGTATCATACATGGCCCCAGCAGACAGTATCACACATGATAGGCTTAGATACATGGCCCAGCAGACAGTATCACACATGAGAGGCTTAGATACATGGCCCCAGCAGACAGTATCGCACATGATAAGCTTAGATACATGGCCCTAGCAGACAGTATCACACATAATAGGCTTACATACATGGCCCAGCAGACAGTATCACACATGATAGACATAGATAAAGGCCCCCAGCAGTAAGTATCCCCATACAAACATATGACCACCCCAATATGTATGTACATGTGTATATTGGAGACAGCATATCTGTAACACCCTGACCCTATAGCTATGGATAAAAAAGTGCCCCTTCCCAAGCCGGTAATGCTAGCATGCCGCTGCTGTGTTATATCTGGCTGGTTTTAAAAAAAATTGGGGGGGGGGGGGGGAGGAATCCGACGTCGTTTTTTCCAATTATTTATTTTAAAAAAATAATAATAATTAAAAAAAACGACGTGGGGTCCCCCCAATTTTTTCATAACTAGCCAGATACAACATAGCAGCAGCAGGCTGGCATTACCAGGGTGTGAAAGCCCATTTTTTTTTGGCTTTCCTAGTCTAATAACATCAGCCTACGGCCGCCCCAGTATCCTACCGTCTCCACAGATGGTCAGGTGCTGGATCGTACACGGCTCTTCCCGGCACCTCTGGTGGCGGTGGGTACTGGCGTAATAATGGGGGTTAGTGTTAGCCTTTTCACCGGCTAATATTAGGCCCCGCCTTAGTAATGGAAGCTGTCAATCAGCCAGTGGCCATTATTACGGCGGTAGTAATAGAGTTTAAAAGAAAATACAAAGACATGGAAGAAATATTTTATTGAAATAAAAAAAAAAACACACAACACTCATTAACCATTTTATTGAAAATAAAAAAAGTAATCATCGAAGTAGTCCACGAATCCGAGGTAGTCCAGCATCCGAACCTGTAAAAAAGGACAAACGCACAAAAAAAATGTGTAACACATGTGGTAGGCTTAGATACAGAGCCCATGTGTGATACTGTCTGTTAGACCATGTATCTAAGCTTACGAGAAGGTAGGCTTAGATACAGGGCCCCAGCAGACAGTAATCTTATACTGTATAAGATTACTCTCTGCTGTGGGCCTGTATCTAAGCCTACTATGTGGTAGGCTTAGATACAGGGTCCATCAGACAGGATCAGACATGGGCCATGTATTTAAGAATACCGTGTGGTAGGCTTAGATACAGGGTCCAGGTGTGACACTGACTGTTAGACCCTGTATCTAAGCCTACCACAAGGTAGGCTTAGATACAGGACCCTAGCAGACAGTAATGTTACACTTACCATACTCTTCGGCTCCGGGTGCAGCGGATGTGCTGACACCATCTCGCGTCGAGACCTCATGCGTGGCGCACAGCGTCGTGACATCATGACGTGAGAAGACGTCAGGACTTCCGCTGCACTCAGGAAGTAGGAGGGTCATTATAGTGTCACCACTATAGTAACAGGGGCCCATGTATTTTATTACATAGGCCCGAGTTACTATGGTAACTTTTTATAGACGCGGTGCGGGGGGCCATACGTATCGAGATATTCTCAGGCTTTGCTTCTAGTGAAGAATATATCCTTACATACGGAATCCGATGGAGCATCCCACAATTTTTTATCTGTCTGATTTTGTATGGAGTTTTTATACATAGGCATAACAGATGTGTCTACCCTTAACTTTCCCAAATTTCATGATGGGCTCCAGTTTCTCATGACACAAATTTAACAGATTATTGTGACATGCAGCAATACACATCACAACCCATGGGTGGCCCCATATAGACACATATAGCATAAACAACTCCCAACAGTATAACAAAATTGTGTGTTTTAACTCGCGCCACTCATCTCAGAATATGTGGAGCCAAGAGGAATGGTAAGGAAGAACACATATGTATAGTAAGAGCTCATACAATTTTATGGGCATTGTACATAAAGCACAGAGATAAAATCTAATGAACGTGTGCATGAGCCCTAATGTTGATATTCCATATGTAATCTCGATTAAGGTGACCCTGCAACCCTGATCACAATTGGACCAGGCCTAGGGGTTCCGTAAGGATGAGTGCACCATATTGGGCTCCAAATGACTTTTCTACGTTTTCTGCTGCCTCCAATGTAGTTGATTGTCGACTGAGTTATTTGCAATCCTGTAATCCCTTTGCAACTCACAGAAAATCGCTCAGTTGATGACCACCTTTTGTAAACAGTGATTGTTATGTTTACCTCAAAGAAGGATTTGGAATACAGGTGAGATACATCTTCCTAATTCAGCAAACTGACCAGGGTTTGCAAAATGCTTTTGGTGTCCAGTCCTAGTGGCTCATGCACACGACCGTAGCCATGTGAACGGCAGTGATTTTCGGGTCGGCCGGGTGCGTACTGTTCGCCGCGAGCCGCCCGCAAATCGCGGGACATGCATATGGCCGCGGCCATTATTTTCAATGAGCCCGGACCGCAGAACACTGCCGTAATAAGACAGGTCCGTTCTTTCTGCGGTGCCGGCTCCCGGGCCGTGCACGGACCGTAAAAACTACTGTCGTGTGCATGGCCCCATAGAAATGAATGGGGCCGCAATTCTCCCGTGGATTTTCGGGGGAATTGCGGCTGCAAAAGCACGTTCGTGTGCATGGGGCCTTAGTGTTTCAGGCTGGATACACATCCTAATTATACGTGTTTTCGTAGAACATTTTTATACTTTTGCCTTCCGAAAATGTAATGATATAGAAGACCACAGTTGACACTAAAAAATTTTTTTTTAGTGTTGAAAAGGTCATTTAAGAATGAAAACATTTCTTAGAAAATCCAATGCATGTAGTATACTTAATGAAAATGAGTTAAGAGGATACTTAGAATAATAGTAGAAAACACATCTAACTTTCCTACAATCATGAGACCTCTAATTTGTCACATTGTTAAATGTGTAATATGACTGCTGATTGTTTTTCTTTCTTTCTGTCTTTTTTCCGTGTTTCATCTGGATCTTTGATGTGTATTTTTCTGAAGTAGATGCTGATTTGTATACTGACTTTCTTATTCCCAAACCACCCAGTTTTTTTTTATAAAATGATTTCCAGGAATTAAAAAGTGGTTTCAAAGGAACATTTGGATGGAAGCATTAATGTTTTCTGGCCCTGCATAGGGCTCCAGTCAAAATACTCATATTTCTAAATTAGTTTATGTTTCACTGATATTTTTTGTGTAGCACTGCAATTATCTTAATATCCTAATCTCCTTTTTACCCTCTGTTTGTTCCAATAGCTTGTGCCCATAGTAACGGATACTTGCAACAAGGAACAATCTGGATTTCATAGTTCGGTTTTATTGACCATGTTCACTTAAGATCTGAACATTCAAGTAATGTAAACTCATCATGGTACATGACAGGGAGGAAAGCTAGGTGTGGCTCATGTTGAGCTGTGAAAACCAAACATGTATATTTGTTCAATGGTTATATATTTTAAAATCAGAACTGACTTTGAGTCCTCTTATTTTTTCCCAAATGATAAATTCAATATTGAAAGTAAGAAATTATATTATGTTGTAACATATTTTAAGAAGATTTAAAGAGATTGTTTGACAATGACTACCCTTGTACAAATGCCCTATTAGAGCATATGGATATCATAGAGGTAGTTCCCCAGCTTGGGACTGCCCTCTATGAGGCAGAACACAGAGCTGCTTTGTAAGAGCAGCTCCTGCTTTGGCAAACACAGCCCATCCATGCATCAAATGGATGTGTCAAGGACTTTAGAAGATTTGGAGTCCAGTGGCTAAAAACTTCAAGTTGGATGGATTATAAGTAGTCAAGTAACAGTCCAGGATCAGGAAACAATCCCAGTCCGGTACATAGTTAAGCTGCAATAGTTTGTAGCGTGAGGCAGAGGGTTAACAGGAGACACAAGTTCGATACACAGATAAGTGGCAATAGTTTGTAGCATGAGGCAGAGTTGTGGTCAGGAACCAATCCAAGTTCAGTACACAAATAAGCAGCCACAGTTTGTAGAGCGGCAGCAAGGAACTAGACTACAGACAGAAAGCTCAATAGTTTGTCAAAGAGGAAGTGCAACATCTAGGCTTAAACTCAATGGTGACGGAAACCTAGCTAATGGTTTCCGTTTGTCAACATTGTGACAGGGTTCCGTCGTTTTGATGGAATCAATAGCACAGTCAACTGCGCTATTGGTTCTGTCAAGAACAACCGAACCCTGTCACAACGGTGACAAACGGAAACCATTAGCTAGGTTTCCGTCAACATTGAGTTCAACAGTGAGGGAAACGGAAGCTAAGGTTTCCATTTGCCTCTCCGTTGAGGAGTTAACACGACAGAACCCTCCGGCGGTACCCCTCAGCGGAAAGGACAAGGACTATGAAGAGGAAAGAATCAAGAGAAGCTACACAATAGATTGATTAGTGGAGCTGAATGGCTCAATGAGAAAAGCTACGGCCTGGGACCAGGGCCAGATTAAGACTGCCAACAGTATGGAGCAGTTATTTATGATGGGGACCCCCAACCAACTAACACAGGGTTCTCCGCGACAATGCTTCTAGGCATTTGAAGCTTAGTACAACCTATTATAAACTGTCCCCCACAAAATAGAAGCCAGAGTGCTTGAGATATTAAAAGTCCACCAAGTTAAACATTAAAAGCAGCGACTTACATTTGATGTCCATCATTCTTCGCTCTGTACCCATAGATGGTGGGTGGCATGTAGTGAGTGTAGATTTGTCTCTGCTAAGTGATAAAAAGAAATGCAGATAGCATTACACTCATTGCTGGCTGGGCAGGTTGCTCTCATGAAACATAAGCATGGTTAAACCAGGTGTCTTAAAAAGGACACGCTATGCTAGAGGTCACAAAGACACCAGTGAGCAAAAGTAAAAAATACATTATATATAAAATATGTATAATAATGTTTTCTCATTTCATACATTTATGGCATAGCCACAGCTAAAAAAAAATTGCTCAAAAACTGCCAGAAAAAAAAAGTGACATCAACCTAACACAATATATAAATCATCCCCTTCCTATCTAGTACAGTGTTATAAATAAGACAATTGACTACTCACCAGTTGTAAACTACACAAAAGGGACAAGTTGAATTCTATGCCCAATGGGCAGCCGGCACACAGGAGATACAGGTAGAAGTAGCTTGGAATCTACTCCCACCATGTAGAGTTGTCAGGTTCTTCACGTCACCTAAAGAAAAAGTAAATACGTTAATACAGCTGCTTTTCAATACATTATACAGTTCCTAACCTGCCCCACCTCATGATTTACTTACATAGCAGCATCCTCTTCCATTGCACCATGCCAATCAAGTATGAGCCCATTCCCCAAAATGACTGTCTACATATAGGTTCATCATCTACTCACCAGTTGTAAACTACACCAAAGCGACAAGTTCAATTTTATGCCTGCTGGTGACGGCGGGGCGGTGCAAGCATCAACTGTGGACGGGGCAATGTCAAATTAGCATTTGCGGCCTGTGACGGGGCCCGGCCGGGAGACTATGTATATTAACATAATATGTATCTATACCAGGGGCGATGTTAGGGTCTTATAAGATCAGGGGCACAAACCATGCACCACCCCCCAAAAAAAAGATATATAGATCTAAAAGACTATGAACCCTATAGCTACACCACTGAATAGAATTAGATACATTGTCTCAGCAGATATTATCAGACATAATAGGTTTAGGTACAACAGTTCAGCAGTGTCACACAATTCGTTTAGATTCCGCGGCTCAGCAAACAGTATCAAGATAAGATTAGATACAACAACTCAGCAGACAATATCACACAATAGGTTTAGATACAACAGTGGATCAGCAGACAGTATCACACATTGCCCCCTGTAGATAGTGCCACATAGTGCCCTATGTAGACAGTGCCACACAGTGGCCCCTGTAGCTAGTGCCCCACCTCCCTCTGTAGGTAGTGCCACACACTTCCCCTGTAGGTAGTGCCACACACATCCCCTGTGGGCAGTGCCACTCACATCCACTCTAGGCAGTGCCACACACATCCACTTTAGGCAGTGCCACACACATCCACTGTAGGTAGTGCCACACACATCCCCTGTAGGTAGTGCCACACACATCCCTTGTAGGTAGTGCCACACAATGCCCTCCTTGTAGATCATGCCACACCACCTGTAGCTAGTGCCGCACCCAACTTGTAGATAGACACAGAGCCCCCCTTGTAGATAGTGCCACACACTGCCCTTGTATATAGTACCAAACATCCCCCCTTGCCACACAGCCCCCCTTCTAGATAGTGCCATACACCCCCTTGTAGATCGTGCCATAGACCCCCCTTGTAAATCGTGCCATACACCCCCCTCTTGAAAATCGTGCCATACACCCTCCTTGTAGATCATGCTATACACCCCCCTCTTGTAGATTGTGCCATACACCCCCCCTTGTAGATCATGCCATACACCCCCTTGTAGATATTTCCATACACCCACCCTCTTGTAGATCGTGCCATACACACACCCCTCCATGTAGATAGTGAAACACACACCTCCCTGCATATAGCGCCCCCAAGAAATAAATTTAAAAAAAACTGTACTCGCCGAGCGCAGGCCGTTCCCGCGATGAAACGAGCTCCAGCTTACTCAGCCACATTAGGCCTGAAGCGTACGTCAGCTCGATGATGTAATCGCACCTGCGCAGGGATCCAATCCCTGTGTTCTATAGGTTGCAGTTGTGTTATTATTGGTAATTTGGTAATTGTTATAATAGTGAGTTGTGTTCAGTAATAGTATGCAGCTAATATTTAATCTGGTATAGGGGTATGATTTAATACCTGTATATGCAGGTATTGGGACATATGCTTTGGGTCTTGCAACACTTCTGGACGCGCTAGATATCAGCGATGCAGTTCTCTGCACACCGCCTTCTGAATTTACTGCATTATTGATACAATAATTCAGCATTTGGGGCCCCATTTTTTTTACATTGCCCATGGTCATACTTTGTCTAGAACCAGCCCTGTTGCAAGAGCAGAGAAAAAACTTTTCCAGAATTTGGAAGAAAACTGTACCCCTCGATTAGGGACCACATGATCTGGAACGTCATCTAAATGAAATACTTCCCGAATTATTAGTTCAGCAGTTTGTTCATCAGTGGGTATTCCCTTGATTAAAATACAAATGGGCCATCTTTGTGAAACTGTCTACAACAACCAAGATGGTAAGGTCTACTACAAAATTCATTGAAATTGAACCCCAAGGGTGAGATAGAATGGGTGGGGGGCTATAGCAAATCTAAAGGAGAAAAGCGTGGAGTTTTATTTTGAGCACAAACTACACAAGAAAAAACATATTTTTGAATATCCTTCTTAAAGCTTGGCCACCAATGCCTAAATGTCCAGCCAGCTTAGAATCAGACTAATTTTAGAACATCAAGTTGTGTTGTTTTTGGTACATACAAACAAAGAAGTTGCATCCAGAATCCATCTTTGAAGAAGAGATTGACGTTCCATGGTATATTACTTAGTGCCACCCTGCTACCGCCTTGTATTTAGTGCCACCCTGCCCCCTTGTATATAGTGCCACCCTGCTCTCCCCCTGTATGTAGGGCCACCTTGCTCCCCCCTTGTATATAGTGCCACCCTGCTCCCCCTTGTATATAGTGCCACCCTGCTCCCCCCTTGTATATAGTGCCACCCTGCTCCCCCCCTGAATATAGTGCCCCCCTGCGCCCCATAAATATAGTACCACCCTGCCCCCTCTTGAATACAGTGCCACCCTGCTCCCCCCTTGAATATAGTGCCACTCTGCCCCCCCTTGTATATAGTGCCACCCTGCCCCCCCTTGTATATAGTGCCACCCTGCTCCCCCCTTGTATATAGTGCCACACAGCCCGCCCACACAAAAAATATTATACTTACCTTGCCCCGTTCCTGCGGCGGACGGAGCGCTGCACAGGCTCCGGTCGGGACACATGCGCAGACGAGCGTGATGCATTGATGTCATCACACCGGCCTGCTCAGGGAGTCTTACCAGCACCTTATCGGCTGCAGAACTCAGCGCCGATTCTAGAATTTCTGCTGCCTGAGGCGAAAATTTAAATGGTGCCCCCCAAATTTTGATTGACATCACCCTGGCTGTTTTACATCACTACCACTTTCTCAAACTCTTGCGGATGCGACGTTGCCTTGTACTCCACTGGCATGCGCAGTGCATCGATGAAGCCGGGCAGAGTACACCTCGCTGCACGGTGCGTGCCCAAGTAGTACAAGGCAATGGCGCATCTGAGAAAGTTGTATCAGCCAAAGGAATGTCAATCAAATGTGGAAAGGTAGGTTTGGAGGCAGGACGATGTGACTCTTCAGGATAGCAGAACCGCCACATGACACTTTAATGAGTAATTAGCATATAGTGTACGCCGTTTTAAAAGTTTATTGTATAGATTTTGCTGCATCTGAAAAAAACATACATTTGGAAATATTGTCAGGTGATGTATTACTGCATGGTGGAAGTTCAAGGGGTTAATACTACCAGACAGGTTCCCATTAAATATGCAATGAATTGAAAATAATTCCATCTGCCTTGCAATTTTGTTATTATAAATATATCCTACATAATTACAGAATCAGAACCAAGCTCATACATATATGCAGCACCAGAGCCCAGCTCAATACATATATACAGCACCAGCACAAAGCCCAGTACATATATAAAGCACCAAAACAAAGCTCAGCACTTAAATACAACACCAAATCCAAGTTCAGTACATATATACAGCACGAGAGCCAAGCTCAATATATATATATACAGCACCAGAACCAACCTCAGTACATAAATACAGCACTAGAACAAAGCTCTGGCATATACACAGTACCAGAACCAAGCTCATACATATATACAATACCAGAACCAAGCTCAGTACATAAATACAGCCCCAGAACAAAGCTCATTACATATATACAGCACCAGAACAAAGCTCAGTACGTAAATACAGCACCAGAACAAAGCTCAGTACATATATATACAGCCCCAGAACCAAGCTCAGTACATATATACAGGCCCAGAACCAAGCTAAGTACATATACACAGCAGCAAAAGAAAATAAAGCTCAATTTAGTGCAACCCCGGCCGTATTGGTTTGTAAGGCGTAACACTATAGCTCCCAGCATGGCCCGAACAATGGATATGCTGGGAGATGCTGTTTCACAAAAAAAATCATACCATAATCAAATCCCCCATTGTACGCCCTTCTCTCCAGAGATGTCTGCACATATGGCCATCCTGTTCCACAGTGACCACCAGGGTGCGCTCGTGAGCTCAATCCAGACTTAAAAAGCCAAAGCGCACGCAGGTGGGAGACTGAGCTGATTGCTCCCAGAGCACCCTGGGCTATAAGAAGGGCTGTGCCCCTCCCTGCAATGGCTGAGTGTTGTTTGTCGTATCCAAAGTTTGTCTTTGCAAATGGTCTCCTAGTGTTTTCCAGTTCCCAGTGTTCCCCGTACCTGTATCCTGTATCCTGTGTTATCCTTGTCAAGTGCTGTGCTGAGCTGTAGTCATGCTGTGCTGTATTCCACGCCTGTCCTGCTACTCCACGCCTGACGACTACCTGCTGCGTAGTCCCAGCCGAGCCTGCCTTGCTACTATCCGATCTGCCACAGGTACCCTATACGAACTATAGACAGTTACCTGCGCCCTGTTGGCCAGCTGCCAAGCCGCCAAGGCGGTACGGCCCAGTGGGTTTGACGAACCCAACTTGACACCCATAATCTCGCTGCAGATCATATAGTGACTACATTAGTGATTAGAGGCAGAGTAAACATTTACATTAAGTGACTCACCGGGGATGTCTTAGATTCTAGTTGTTCTTTTTTTCTTTTCTTCTCCATCCGGTTCAGACCTCTATGATGACTTCTCCCGGCCACAGCCCATTTCTGCAGTTTTCCGCTCAGATGTCTTCAGCTTCCTTTGTTCCCGTGGAAGATAAGCGCTGACAGATGTGTCTGACTTATTCCCCTCCCCCACTGTAATAAACATGCACAAACGGCTGATCTTAGAATGCATATTTATGGAAGAGTTGAGAGAATGTATATGGCCACCATAGGAGTATACATCTCAGCAGTAAGTTATAAGAGTAAAGCACACTTGACATGCCTTTCAAGAGCTCATAAATTCATCATGTGTTGTCATACATTCTCCAAGTTTCCTATAATGCTAAAACCAGAGACATAGATGATGTGCCTCATTGCAAAGGTTTTACCAACAGTAAGCCCACAGTCTACCCTCCAACATCACATACTGGTAAACATGACAACACTTTATATATGATTTCGATGTACTAAAATAATTATAGTATATTTGTTAGTAAGATAACTGTTTTGCAGGTCTACACAATGATACATTTTTTATTATTATTATTATTATTATTATTATTATTATTATATACTGTATATTCTTGCTCCTCTGGTTCCTTCAGTTCCACTGTTTTTGTGGGAACTTATGTGTCCTTAGGTGTTAGGCTTAGTTGTGACTGCAACTCATGAAGCCCCTACTACATTCCATCTTTACATTCAATACAGCATAACTTTTCCCCAAATCAGTATTTTCTGAAAACACTTTTGTAGAATGTTGCTGATATCTTAATACAGATGTAGTTTAATTTAAAAATGGAGATCACAGGGTCATCCTTGTTTGAAGCCGTACCAACTTTGCACTTTGCTCTTTCATAATCTTTTCCAGATTTTTCAGGTTTGCGTACTTCAATAGGATCATTATTTATCCCATAAAATAGACTCCTAGTTGATCTATACTGTTATCCCATACCCTTTTGAAATTAGTAATGAAATCAGTTTACATGTGATTTGATACTAATATAAGTGAAGTTTCATATTTTTTATGACTGTATTTACAAAATTGTAAGCTAAAAGTTTTACATAAGGCAGAGAATTAATCAAAAATGTTTGTGGATAACATTGAGATATACATCTACTATTCGTATCTATTTTCAATACACATACCAAACCACCCCAATAAAATGTCACTTAAGAGGCGAACGCACCCAGTTACTCTTGTGAGTATGGTGGGCATATAGCACTGTAAATGGGAGTTAAGACGGCTTTTAAAAGCATCAGAAAATGCTCTACTATATATAATGAGGAGGGGATACACTATATAGCACTTTTTGTAAGATTATTCTAAGGGACGGTTTATAAAGACAATTGCAAAAAGTTTATTCTGCATCTCTCGTGTTACGTATGCTGGTCTTGCATGCTATCTCTGAATGAGAACTGTCAATCATTACATAATCATAACATCATTTGTTTGGTTCACTAAGTAATGTATGAGACATCAGGGAAGTAAGGGAGGAAGGGAGAAAGTTTCTGTGCGTCATTCGAGTTTCAAATATATGTATATTAAACACAAGAATGTGGATCACATCAATTTACCCATAGGGAAGCCAGATTACAAACACCTTAATTCAGAAAACCTGAAATTTGTGCAAGAGTTATAAGCAGAGAAATGACTGCGAGTTTGTTCACTAAATGCCTTTTATAGTACAGTATGGAAACGTAACCCTTTTGCAGCCAGGGGATCATTCCATATTTACATCTCAGGAGGTGCTATGATATTTTTTTTTTATATAATGAGTTATATCATCATGCATCACTAATATATTAAATGAAAGGAAAGAAAGTTTAACTTACACTTATTATCATTATATTTCCTCATTTACAAATTTGATAGATTCAGCAAATAACCAGAAATAGTGCAAAATTTTCAGAAACATTTTCAAATTTAGTTTATTACCTACAGTGGTTGTGTTAACCTCGTAGTCGGCTACATTTAATTTCAGAGATACCTATCTGGCATGTCCCCTGCGGCACTCCATCTGGCAGGAATCGATGACCCGCACTGCAGTGCTCCATCTACCCAGCCAAATTCCTTGCTTGATTCTCAGCCCTGGTGGTAAGTTTCCTGGTATTTTTTTCTTGTTGTTTCCTATGATTTCCTGTAATTAACACGGCTTTGAATTGAATTGATTTTTTTTTGATAATCCATGCACCGTCCTCTGGCCTAACCCTGACCTTGCCTCCTAATACAGATTTTTTTTTACCTCACGTTGCCTGCCCGTTACTAACTCAGATACGTTTTGACCACTATATTGATTATATCCGCAATCTGCTGACTGACTGTCCATTAGGGACTATTCTGGGGACCACAACGTGGGAATTCTTACAGCAAAGTCTATACCACCTTGTGGGGTTTAACGGTCGGTAAAGAAGGGGAGATTCCTTAGACTCTGGATTCCAGGTTAGCCTGAGACAACTCATTAACAGTTTCTGACATTCATTTCCTTGCCTGCTGCCAAACTTTTCCTACGCCGGAGCGTAGTTCCATTTCTAACAAGTTTGCATAGTATCACTGAAGTCTGTTCCGCTGTGCTTCTCTGCCTAACCGCTCCTAAGCCATCGCCCGAGATCCAGGGATTGGCGTTCAGGTACGCATTTGGGCTTATAGTCAACTATGGAGAATTACACTTAATACAGTACAATACAGTAGAAAAGAAAAGAAAATGTGTTCTGCCTGATTGCATGTCAAAAGAACACGCTTTTGACATACACTGGGCCACTTATAGTCTATGAATATGTTTGGGGTATAAATCGGGAGCATTTCTCAACATGTACTTCAAACAAGGAAAAAAGTGCACGTACCCTTAATTAGAACAAGCAATTTTACAAGTGGTGGTCAAACGTTCTATATGACTGTATATATTTACAGCCTAAACAGTAGTTTTCCTAGTGGTTTTTACAGTAATGAATACAATTGTTTATTTAATGTGAAGACTGGTGTACAGATGCAATTACATATATAGTTAAAGTAGACATGGACATGGGGGGAAAGCAGTCACATTTACCAGTGAACTATCTTTTACATCTGTTTTGTTCAGTAGCAGTTTATCCCAGTACCATAGATATGCTGCAGAAGTCCATCAATCTAGACTTAACTATTTATTATTTAAACATGTAAAGGAAATATTTGAGACATAAGATATTAAAACCAACTTCAGTGACACAGAAGCTATAGCTTTCACTCTTTACAGTGCTTAACCAGAGATATCTCTCGATCTCTGGCACTAAATATATGAATAATTGAAAGGGAATATGACATTTTTTGGTGTGGGAAAAGTTATGTAGTGGAAATAACAGCTGTTAAATGCTAAAATATAAAAATCTCTGCTTGGACTATAATAGTAAAGAGAAGAAGCACATGTACTTTCTGTTACTCACTGTGTGGGTCAAAGTAATTTTACTCCTTAGACAGGGATCTATGAACAAGGGCCAAGACAACGTTTATTCACACCTACAGTAGATATTGTTACTTAGTTGCTAGTAGCAATAGCCATCTCTAATTTTTATATATATATATATATATATATATATATATATATATATATACACACCCACACAGTGGCGTAACTACCGCGGTAGCAGTCGTAGTGGCCGCTATGGGGCCCGGGGCTTGGGGGGGCCCGTGCCGCCAGCCGACATGCCCCCCCATATGCCCGGTGGAGCACTATCTATAGGGGAAGCTATATGTAGGGCAGCACGGTGGCTCAGTGGTTAGCACTATTTCCTTGCAGCTCTGGAGTGCATATGTGGGCACTATCTACAGGGGCTTCTATGTAGGACACTATCTACAGGGGCTTCTATGTAGGTCACTATCTACAGAGGCTCTATGGGGGTCACTATCTACAGGGGGCTATGGGGACACTATCTACAGGAGGCACGGTGTGTGTGTATGTGTGTGTGTGTGTGTGTGTGTGTGTGTGTGACACAGTGTATGGTACTATTATAATCAGGGACACAGTGTATGGTGCTATTAAAGTTAGAGGTGCAGTGTATGGTGCTTTATTATATTTAGAGGTGTTGAGAATTTTAACTTTGTTTATAGGTGCAGAAATGTTTTAAAAGTGAGAAGCTGATGACATCCGAGCGGAAAACTGCAGAAATTGGTCATGGCCAGTAGAAATCCATCATAGATGTCTGGACCGGAGGGAGAAGAAAATAACTAGAATCTGAGACGTCACCGGTGAGTCACTTAAGGTAAATGTTTATTCTGCTCTAATCAGCACTGTAGTCACTGTATGATCTGCAGCGAGATGACTATGATATGGTTTTTTTTTTTGTGAAACAGCATCTCCCAGCATATCCTCACCATTGTTCGGGCCATGCTGGGAGCTGTAGTTTTGCGCTGTACAAACCTATACGACAGGGGTTGCACTAAATTGAGCTGTATTTGTTCTGGTGTTGTATATATATGTACTAAGCTTGGTTCTGATACTGTGTGTAAGTACTGAGCTTTGTTCTGGTGCTGTATATACGTATGAGATTGGTTTTGGTGCTGTGTATATATGTAATGAGTTTGATTCTGGTGCTGTATATATGTACTGAGCTTGGTTATAGTGCTGTATTTATGTACTGAGGTTGGTTCTGATTCTGTATTTATGTACTGAGGTTGGTTCTGGTGCTGTATATATGTATGGGCTTTGTTCTAGTGCTGTATATATGTACTGAGTGTAGCGTCCATGGCCGCAGGCCGTCGGGTTTACTCACCTCCCGACGCCCGCAGCCATGGATCTGTGAGTGCTGGTCCCCATCTCCTGCCTAGGAGACGCCAGCGCTCACTTCCGCTCCGTTCGGCTGTGTCCCGTAGGGTGCGCGCACACGCTCGGGCCCTGCCTTAAAGGGCCAGCGCGCGCAAATAGGAGGAAGTCATCATCATCAACTCCCACGATTTCCTGGTCAATAAGAAGGCCCCTGGCCTTCTAATCCTTGCCTGAGCGTTGTTAGTTTTCCCAGTCTGTCTTGCAAATGGTCCCTTAGTGTTTCCCTTTCCTGTTGTTACCCGTGCCTTGCTCCCCGTTCCTGTTTCCCGTGCTTTGCCTTAGTATCAAGTCGTGCCACGTCCTGTGTCATCTGCCACATCCAGAGGAATCTGCCACGTCCTGTGTCATCTGCCATGTCCAGAGGAATCTGCCACGTCCTGTGTCATCTGCCACGTCCGGGGGAATCTGCCACATCCTGTGTCATCAGCCACGTACGGAGGAATCCGCCACGTCCTGTGTCATCTGCCACGCCCGGAGGAATCCGCCACGTCTGGCGCAACTTGCGGCTCCTGTGTCATCCGCCACGTTTGGCATTATCTGCTGCGATCATCTCCATCAGTGCCAGAGCTGTGGCCACCATCTGGACTATTCAGGTACCCTTGTGCGGGACATTGTATTTCTGGGGTGTCCTGTTGTTTGGCCAGCTGCCTCCCCGCTGCGGCGGTACGGCCTAGTGGGTCCACTAACCTGCTCCGTGACAGTACGCTCAGGCCATGGACCCCGCTGGTCAACCTGAGACTTTGACAACACAAGCCATGCTGGCCGAGATGGAGGATCTCCAGTCACGACAAGACCAACTCCTCCTGTCGGTGAACGCCATAGCCCATCGGTTGCTCGCTCCAACCACAGTCATCACCGCACCAGTTCCTGCGGTTCCGCCTGCTACACTTCCTGTCTGTACTGGTACCAACCCCCTGTGTTTCTTGCCGCTACCTCCACGCTATGACGGAGATCCGAGGTCCTGCAGGGGATTTTTGAATCAGTGCCTGATCCATTTCAGACTTCATGCCAGGTCCTTGCGTTCGGATGACGTCAGGATCGCCTTCATCATCTCTCTCCTTACTGGCAAAGCCCTGGCATGGGCTAATCCTCTGTGGGAACATCAGGGACCAGAGACCTGGGACTTTCAGTGCTTCTTACGGACCTTCCGCTCGATCTTTGAGGAACCTGGGAGAGGTTCTTCGGCTGCTGCATCCTTGCTAACCCTACACCAGGGAGATCTCACCGTGGGCGAGTATGCCATTCAGTTCCGTATCCTGGCTGCTGAAAAGACCTGGAACAACGAGGCATTGGTGGCTACATTCTGGCAGGGACTGTCTTCAGGGATCAAGGACGAGCTGGCTGCTCGCGATCTGCCATCTACCCTGGACGATCTTATCCTACTCGCCTCCCGTGTCGACATGAGGATCCGGGAATGTTCCCAAGAGGTTCTCCGGGAGAGAGAACTTCCCAGGCTGGATTCTGCTGTCCCGCAATGCTCCTCAGTCATCCCACCAGAGGATCCGATGCAGGGTAATTATGTCAAATTGTCTACCCAGGAGAAACAACGCAGACGCACTTCTGGACTTTGTCTGTATTGCGGCCATGGAGGCCATATTGTGCGTCTGTGTCCCCAGAGGCCAGAGAGACCCCATTGCCTAGGATTGGTTGGAGAGACAACCTTAGGTGGAACGGAATCTGACAGAGCATTCGGCTCCAAATTGACTATTCCTGTGACCCTAGCATCCGGCGAGAGGACGCATCAAGTCTCTGCCTATCTTGACTCTGGCTCTGCTGCAAATTTCATCCAGAAAGAGCTTGTGGATCATCTTCAGCTGCCCACAGTTCCCCTGGAGACATCTTTGGCTGTTGCCTCAGTTAATGGACTGCCTCTGCCTGATCCCATCATCTCTAAAACCAAGCCGTTGAAGCTCCAGGTTGGAGTACTTCATTCTGAATTTATTTATTTCCTTGTTTTGCCCAAGGCCATAAATCCTGTTCTGCTGGACCTGCCTTGGCTTCGACTACATGCCCCAGTCCTGGACTGGAATTCTGGAGAGGTTCTCCAATGGGGCTCCAAGTGCCATGGTCGTTGTCTGTTGCAGATCCATCCTGTCAAGCCTCCTCTTCCTCAGTCCTTGGCGGGACTGCCTCCCCATTTTGCTTAGTATGCAGATGTTTTCAGCAAAAAGGAGGCTGAGACGCTGCCTCCACATCGGACTTATGACTGCCCCATTGAACTGGTTCCTAATGCCTCTCTCCCCCGTGGACGGATATATCCTCTCTCATTGCCTGAGTCTCTATCCATGTCGGCCTATATCAAGGAGAATCTGGAGAGGGGTTTTATACAAAAATCTTCCTCCCCGGCCGGGGCTGGATTCTTCTTCGTTAAAAAGAAGGATGGATCCCTTCGTCCCTGCATTGACTACCGGGGCCTCAACCTGATCACAGTCAAGAACTAATACCCGTTGCCACTCATCTCTGAGCTGTTTGATCGCATACGAGGGGCTAACATTTTTTCTAAGCTAGACCTGCGTGGGGCTTACAATCTAGTCAGGATTCGCCGGGGTGATGAATGGAAGACGGCATTTAACACCCGGGACGGGCACTACGAATACCTAGTAATGCCCTTCGGACTGTGTAACGCTCCCGCAGTGTTTCAGGAGTTCGTTAACGATATCTTCCGGGATCTACTCTATGTCTGTGTTGTTGTTTATCTCAATGATAATTTGATTTTCTCCCCAGATCCGACGACTCATCGGAGGCATGTCCGTCAGGTTCTACTACGATTGAGGGAGAATAATTTATATGCGAAGTTGGAGAAGTGCGTCTTTGAGAAGAGTTCTCTGCCCTTCCTGGGCTACATCATCTCGGATCAAGGCCTCAAGATGGATCCTGAGAAAGTGAAGGCTGTCCTGGAGTGGCCACATCCCCAAGGCTTAAGGGCCATACAGCGGATCCGGGGATTGGCCAATTTCTACCGGCAGTTTATTTCTAACTTCTCTTCTCTGACGTCTCCCATCTCGACCCTTACCAAGAAGGGTGTGAACGCCAAAGTGTGGACTCCAGAGGCAGAGTCCACATTTATTAGCCTCAAGAGAGCCTTATATTCAGCCTCGATCCTCCATCACCCTGACGTATCTCGGCAGTTCTCACTGGAAGTGGACGCTTCCTCTGTTGGTGCAGGTGCACTTCTGTTCCAGAGGAGCTCCAAAGGAAAGGCAGTAGTATGTGGCTACTACTCTAGACTGTTTTCTTCTCCTGAGCGCAATTACTCCATTGGAGATCGGGAGCTGCTGGCCATCAAATTGGCTCTAGAGGAGTGGAGACATCTTCTGGAGGGCATTGCTCACCCCATCCTGATCTTCACCGACCACAAGAATCTTACTTACCTTCAGTCCGCTCAAGGACTGAATCCTCGTCAAGCCAGGTGGTCGATGTTCTTCACCCGTTTTCTGTTTGTGCTCCACTACCGTCCCGCGGACGACAAGAATGTGAGGGCCGATGCCCTGTCCAGATCGTTTGAGACGGAAGACTCGGTGGAGTCCCTTCAGACCATCATAGACCCGTCCTGCATTGTCACTGCTAATCCTCTGCAGGTTAGAGACATCCCTCCTGGGAGGAATTTGTTCGGTTGGCAGACAGGAGAAGAATTCTCCGCTCGGGACACAATTCTAAACTTGCTGGGCACGCTGGTGTCCGTAAAACCCGAGACCTGATTGCTCGTCACTTTTGGTGGCCCACGCTACCTAAAGATGTTCTGGACTTTGTCTCTTCTTGCACGGTGTGTGCCTCTAACAAAGTGAATCACACCAAGCCTGCCGGCCTGCTTCAACCTCTGCCTGTACCCAATGCCCCCTGGCAGCACATTGCGATGGACTTCGTCACAGACCTTCCCCCCTCAGCAGGATGTAACACTGTCAGGGTGGTGGTGGATCGGTTCTCTAAGATGGCTCATTTTATCCCGCTGACCGGCCTACCTTCTGCTCCTCATCTGGCGAGTCTCTTCTTTCTACACATCTTTCGCTTGCATGGCTTGCCTCTACACATCGTGTCAGATCGGGGTGTTCAGTTTACCTCTAAGTTCTGGAGAGCCCTCTGTAAACTCCTGGATGTGAGTTTGTACTCTTCCTCTGCCTATCACCCCCAGTCTAATGGGCAAGATGACAGGATCAACCAGATCATGGAAAATTATCTCCGCCACTTCATCTCTTCACAGCACGATAACTGGGTACAGCTTCTTCCATGGGCCGAGTCTTCTTACAACAACTACACAAGTGAGTCCACCACCTCCACTCCGTTTCACATCGTGTACAGTCAACATCCCAGAGTCCCTCTTCCTGCATCAACTTCATCTCAGGTACCCGCTGCTGACTCTGCATATGGGGACTTCCTGCAAATCTGGCAACAGACCCGGTCCTCTATTTTGCTGGCGGTAGATCGCATGAAGCGAAAGGCAGATACTAAGAGAAGAGAGCCGCCTCAGTATCTTCCTGGGACTAAAGTCTGGCTGTCCTCTCGGAACATTCGCTTGAGGGTGCCTTCATACAAGTTTGCTCCCAGGTTCCTTGGTCCTTTCGAGATCCTGCAACAAATCAACCCTGTCTCCTATAAGCTGCGGCTGCCTCCTACCCTCAGAATCCCTAACTCCTTCCATGTGTCCCTCCTGAAACCAGTGGTCCTGAACTGCAACAGCAAGACGTCTAGTTCCACAGTTGCTCCCAGCGGTCCTTCTGATGTATTCGAGGTAAAGGAGATCCTGGACTGCAAAAGGGTAGGAGGAAGGACTTTCTATTTGGTGGACTGGAGAGGGTTTGGTCCTGAGGAGAGGTCCTGGGAGCCAGAAGAGAACCTCAGCGCTCCTGCTCTTATTGAAAAGTTCCTCTCTCACTCTGGCCCCAAGAAGAGGGGGCGTAAGAGGGGGGATACTGTAGCGTACATGGCCGTGGGCCGTCGGGTTTACTCACCTCCCGACGCCCGCAGCCATGGATCTGTGAGTGCTGGTCCCCATCTCCTTCCTAAGAGACGCCAGCGCTCACTTCCGCTCCGTTCGGCTGTGTCCTGTAGGGTGCGCGCGCACGCTCGTGCCCGGCCTTAAAGGGCCAGCACGCGCAAATAGGAGGAAGTCATCATCATCAACTGCCACGAAACCTGGTCTATAAGAAGGCCCCTGGCCTTCTAATCCTTGCCTGAGCATTGTTAGTTTTCCCAGTCTGTCTTGCAAATGGTCCCTTAGTGTTTCCCGTTCCTGTTGTTACCCGTGCCTTGTTCCCCGTTCCTGTTTCCCGTGCTTTGCCTTAGTATCAAGTTGTGCCACGTCCTGTGTCATATGCCACGTCCAGAGGAATCTGCCACGTCCAGAGGAATCTGCCACGTCCTGTGTCATCTGCCACGTCCAGAGGAATCTGCCACGTCCGGTGTCATCTGCCACGTCCAGAGGAATCTGCCACGTCCTGTGTCATCTGCCACGTCCAGAGGAATCTGCCACGTCCTGTGTCATCTGCCACGTCCGGAGGAATCCGCCACGTCTTGTGTCATCTGCCACGTCCGGAGGAATCCGCCACATCTGGCGCAACTTGCGGCTCCTGTGTCATCCGCCACGTTTGGTGTTATCTGCTGCGATCATCCCCATCAGTGCCAGAGCTGCGGCCACCATCTGGACTATTCAGGTACCCTTGTGCGGGACATTGTATTTCTGGGGAGTCCTGTTGTTTGGCCAGCTGCCTCCCCGCTGCGGCGGTACGGCCTAGTGGGTCCACTAACCCGCTCCGTGACACTGAGCTTTGTTATGGTGCTGTATATATGTCAGAGCTTGGTTCTAGCGCTTTATTTATGTACTGAGCTTTGTTCTGGTACTGTATATATGTCAGAAATTTGTTCTGGTGCTGTATATATGTACTGATCTTGAATGCGGTACTGTATTTATGTACTGAGCTTGGTTGTGGTACTGTATATATGTGCTGAGCTTGGTTGTGGTACTGCATATATGTATTGATCTTGTTCTGGTGCTGTATATATGTCAGAGCTTAGTTCTGGATCTGTAATTATATAGGATATATTTATAATAACAAAATTTTAGAGCAGATGGAATTGTTCTCAATTCATTGTATATTTAATAGGAATCTGTCAGGTAGTTTTAACCCCTTGAACCGCCACCATGCGGTAATACATCACCTGACAATATTTCCAAACATTCCCTTGTAAGTTTTTTTCAGATGCAGCAAAATCCTTAAAATCCACTTTTAAAATGGCGCACACTATATGCTAATTACTCAGAGGGTCCTGAAGAGTCTCCAAACCCAACTTTCCATGTTTGAGGGACATCTCCCTGGCTGATACAACTTTCTCGGATACGCCATTGCCTTGTGGCACTATACACAAGGGGGGGCTGTGTGGCACTATACACAAAGGGGGGCTGTGTGGCACTATACACAAGGGGGAGCTGCGTGGCACTATACACAAGGGGGAGCCGTGTGGCACTATACACATAGGGGAACTGTATGGCACTATTTAGAAGGGGAGGGCTGTGGCGCTATCTACAGGGAGATAAGTGTGGCGCAATCTACAGGGGTCTGTGTGCTGGACTTACTACTAAAGGGGGGCTGTGTGGCACTATATACAAGGGAAGGGGGCTGTGTGGCACTATATACAGTGGGAGCTGTACAGCGCTATATACAGTAGTGGCTTTATGGCGATATCTACAGGGTGGCTGTATGGCACTATCTACAATGGGGAGGTGGGGGCGCTATCTACAAATGGGGTGTTACACTGTCTATAGGCGAGGCTATATAGCACTGTCTACAGGGGGGCTGTATGGCAAATTCTACAGGGGGTACTATTTATAAGGGGTGCTGCTTGTGGCACCCGGTGGGGGCCCGGTCAAGAGTTTGCTATGGGTCCCAGTCTTTCCTAGTTACGCCCCTGCACACACACCACACACACTCAACATTACTTAATATGTAAGTACTTAAGCAAAATTCAGTTTTGTCTATTTTTTTCTCATCTGCAACTAATTCAGTTTGTGAGTTGTCATATCAAATTTTAATATGTGTATATAAAAAAAATCAATCTGTGTGGATTATACCAGTATGTTATCAAGATGATGTGGTGTACTTTCTTTTTTTTTTTTTTTTTTCATCTTTAACTCCCTGGGTAGAAAGAAGTCAAAAGTGTCTGTTTCACAAGTTTGAATATGTGCAAAAAAAAATTGGAACACAAGTTTATAATAGTAGTGCAGTATACACCGTACTCCCCTTCCGCACGCAAAACTGTTGAGGATTACAGTGAAGCTACTAAACAACACCAGGTCTTACCTGGCATTAATCACTACCACTTTTCTTATTGGAAAAGTGTTGTCAAAAAACTTTAAAAGCTATAATAAATCATCTGAGAGCCCAGCCCTTGCGAAACAATTAAAACTTATAGACAAAATATCATAGTTTCTAAAAAAAAAAAAGGATCCAGGAATACACCATGCAATCATACATATAAACTGTGTTTACAATTTATTAAGTTATACCTACCTGGCATTGGCCTGGACCCTCTTTGCATTCAAAACAGGCTTGTATGTCTTGACATTATTTACTTAAAGGGACTCTGTCACCACATTATAAGTGGCCTATCTCCTACATAAGGAGATGGGCGCTGTAATGTAGGTGACAGCAGTGCTTTTTATTTAGAAAAACAATCTATTTTTACCACTTTATGAGCGATTTTTAGCTTTATGCTAATTTGTTTCTTAATGCCCAAGTGGGCGTGTTTTTGTACTTTAGACCAAGTGGGCATTGTACAGAGGAGTGTATGACGCTGACCAATCAGTGACCAATCAGTGACCAATCAGTGTCATACACTTCTCTCCATTCATTTACACTGCACTAGCGATATAGCTATATTGCTATGTGCAGCTACATACACACACTATAACATTACTGCAGTGTCCTGACAATGAATATTCATTACCTCCAGCCAGGACGTGATGTGTATTTAGAATCCTGACACATCTGAATCTTTTCTGTGAGATTTCCAGCAAGGCAAACATAATCTCGCGAGATGACGATGTAAACTGTCATTCAAAACGAGATTACGTTTGCCTTGCTGGAAATCTCACAGAAAAGATTCAGACGTGTCAGGATTCTGAATACACATCACGTCCTGGCTGGAGGTAATGTATATTCATTGTCAGGACACTGCAGTAATGTTATAGTGTGTGTATGTAGCTGCACATAGCGATATAGCTATATCGCTAGTGCAGTGTAAATGAATGGAGAGAAGTGAATGGCGCTGATTGGTCAGTGTCATACACTCCTCTGTACAACGCCCACTTGGTCTAAACTAAAAAACATGCCCACTTGGGCATTAAGAAACTAATTAGCATAAAGCTAAAAATCGCTCATAAAGTGGTAAAAATAGATTGTTTTTCTAAATAAAAAGCACTACTGTCACCTACATTACAGCACCGATCACATTATGTAGGAGATAGGGCACTTATAATGTGGTGACAGAGCCTCTTTAAGACGGATGAAAGCAAAATATGCAGCAGGGATCTCCTTATGCACATGCAAGGCTAAAAATTGTGCAGTGCATATCCTGTTCGGTTTAATACTAAAGAAGGGGTTGCCCTCTTCCTGGAACCATTTCAAGATTAAACCACGCTTGTCACAAGTTGCATTGTCTTCTAGAGCAATGTTTCCCCCTCCAGTCCTCATTTGTCTCCAACAGGTCATGATTTGAGGATATATCATTAATATGCAATTATTGATGCACTGACAATAATTATATGACTTGTGTAAAACTAAGGAAATCCAGAAAACATGACCTATTGGGGGTACTCGATAACCGGAGTTGAAAAACAATGCTTGAGAATGTATCCACTGAAGTCTAGAGAAAAAACCAACAATGCTTAGGTTACTTGTACTGCTTAGGCTCTTTTTACCTCAGGTACATGAGATACATTCTTTCTTGTATACTTTTTTTCATCAAAATTGGAATGAGGCTTAAGGTAAACAGGAAAGGTTCACTAAGGAAATATTAGAGAATGTTTCCCCTCTTCTATCTTCCTTTTGATCTAAAAAGACATACAGAAGAACGAATCTGCCGTACATGATATAAAATGGGCCTTATTTTCAGTTGATAATGTCAGAAGATTATTCTCTATATCATTACCACCCTATTACCTTAAATGTTTTTATCTTTCCAGAACACATAAAAACAATATTAGATATTCATGATATTTTTGTTTTTGTTGTACAACACTGGAACCAAGGGTGGGAACTGGCTGGTTTTTCACAGTTCTCCCGAACCAGTTGTTAAAATGACAGCCTGTTAAAATGCTCGCGGAACCAGTGTGAAGAGGGAGCCTGATCCGGTCCCCCCTACACTCAATTGTAGCCACGTCCTTAGTATGCAGAAACAATTAGACAGCCCTAACTGAAACTGGCGCAGGTAGGATCTAGGGAACCAAAAGTTTCCCACTGCACCATTCGCTGATTGTCCGTGATGCAGATGGTACAATAAGGTCATTGCGCTGTGTGCGCCATTTTGCCAGAGCAGGCGTGGCCAGAAGAGGGCGAGTGTGTGTTACTATCTTCACGGAGCATTGTGTGTCACACTTTCTTCAGGGGCCCTGTGTGTGGCACTATATTCAGGTGGGGCAGTATGTGGAATCATGTGGCTCTGCATGTGGCACTTCATTTTTAGGGGGCACAAAGACAGGCTCTATCTTCAGGGTGCACTGTGTGTAGAGCTGTATTTTCAGATAGCATGTGGCATTGTCAACAAGGGACACATTGTGCAGCACTATGTTTAGGGGCACTGTGTGAGTGTGCTTTATTTTCAGGGGTCACAATGTGTGACATGATTGTATTCAGGGTATGCTGCTATTATATTCATTAGAACAATATATAGTGCTATAAAATTCAGTATATGGAATTGCGTATGATCTGTAAAAGTTGGGATCCAAAAACATCTGGGCAGAAAAGGGTCTGGGACGAATGTAGGAAAAAAAGGAAAGGGGACGAGTCCAATCACAGAAGACATCACCTGGATGTAAATGTCTTTTTGCCTCTTACTGCGTGGGAAAGTACTGTATTCACTATATGGTCTACAGCAAGAACATGGGTGGTACTACTGTTTTTTTTTGGGAAATAGAAACTCCCAGCAAAACCATACCATTGTTCAGGTCATACTCAGTGCTGTAGTTTGCAGATTATCTCTGTACTGAGCTTGGTTCTTGTGCTGTATTTATGTACTGAGCTTGTATCTAGTGCAGTATTTATGTACTGCGTTTGGTTCTGGTGCAATATTTATATACTGAGCTTGGTTCTGGTACTTTATATATGTACTGAGCTTGTTTCTGATGCTGTTTTCACTGTAAGTTCAGAGCTTGGTTCTGGTACCATATTTACTGGATGTTATGATTTTGGTTCTGGTACAGTACTTATGTTATGGGCTTGGTTCTGGCACCATATCTATGTATTAAGCTGGAATCTCATACTGTATCTGTACACTAAACTTTTGTATTCAGGGATTGTGGAAAAAAGCTGGGAGTTTTGTCCTGCACTCCGCACTACTTATCTAAATGGGCTGTGCACACCTATGGCACTGAAACACCACATAAAGGACTATGAATAATGGGTGTGTTTATTATAGCAAGTGGGGGTGGGTAGGTATGTATAATTTTGTAATTGTATACAATGGTTGATTAAAGAGAAAATCCTAGGTGAATTTCCCTCAACCACTAAATTCTCTCCCAAACTGTCTATTCCTGTCAATTGTTACCAGTGAAGGATCGCAGTGTGCCTGCTTACTTGGATTCCGGAGCGGCTGCAAATTTTATCCAGCAGGACCTGGTAGATCATCTTCACTTGTCCACTGTCTCTCTGGAAAAACCTCTGGCGGTCGCATCAGTTGATGGACAGCCCCTGCCGGATCCTATTCTGTGCATTACTAAGCCATTAAGACTACAGATAGGAGTTCTTCATTTGGAGCTAATTGCCTTCTAGGTCTTAACTAAAGCTATTAACCTTCTTCTGCTAGGATTGCCATGGCTCTGCCAGCATGCCCCAGTCCTTGATTGGAATTCCTGAGAGGTCCTCCAGTGGGGAACCGGATGTTTGAACCGCTGCCTGCCTCAGGTTCGTCCTGTCCTTTCTCCACTACCTCAGTCACTCTTTGTATTGCCTCCACAGTTTTCCAGCTATGCTGATGTCTTCGGCATGAAGGAGGCAGAGGTCCTTCCTCCTCATCGTACATATCACTATCCTATAGGGTTGCTCCCTGGAGTCTCACTCCCTCGTGGACGGGTTGACCCACTTTCCTTGCTTGTAACCCAGGCCATGTCGGAGTATGTCAAGGAGAACCTGTTAAAAGGGTTCATCAGGAAGTCTTCTTCACAAGCCGGAGCCGGATTTTTCTTAGTGGAGAAAAAGGATGGGTCACACCGACCGTGCATTGGTTACTGTGGGTTAAACCAAGTCATGGTAAAAAACAAGTACCCCTTGCCGCTTATCTCCAAGCTCTTTGACAGGATTCGTGGAGCCAAGGTTTTTACTAATCTGGATCTTCGCTGGGGCCTATAACCTGATTCGTATACACAAGGGTGACGAATGGAAAACCGCATTTGACACCGAGACAGTCACTATGAGTATCTTGTCATGCCTTTTGGACTGTGTAACGCTCCAGCAGTATTCCAAGAATTCATGAACGACATCTTCCGTAAACTTCTGTATGTCTGTGTGGTGGTGTATCTGGATGACATCTTGATCTACTCACCCGATATGATGACACATCGGAAGCATGTATTCCATGTCTTGTTGCGGCCAAGGGGGAATAAATTATACGAAACTGGGGAAGTGCGTAGTTGAAAAGAGGTCATTGCCCTTCCTGGGCTATATTGCCTCCGATAGTGATCATCAAATGGATCTGGAAAAGGTGAAGTCCATCTTGAAGTGGCCACGTCCTCAGGGTCTACGCGCTATACAGAGATTTCTTGGATTTGCTCGTTTTTATCGTCAGTTCATCCCAAATTTCTCGTTCCTTATTGTTCCCATCTGTGCTTTCAACAGAAAGGGACTGGACGCTAAGGACTGGACCCTGAGGTAAAGTCAGCATTCTCCAACCTCAAGAGCGCCTTCACGTCTGCCTCTGCTCTTCATCATCCTGATGTTACTCAACAGTTTTCTGTGGAGGTTGATGCCTCATCCATTGGTGATGGAGCACTCTTGTTTCAAAAAGGTTCTAAGGGTAAGGCAGTATCCTGCGGGTTCCTCTCCAAACTCTTATCTCCTGCTGAGTGCAATTACTCCATTTGGGATCGAGAAATGCCGCTGTCAAGTTGGCCTTGGAATAATGGCGACATCTGCTAGAAGGGTCTGCTCACCCCATCATTATCTACACTGATCACAAAAATCTTACATATCTGCAGTCTGCACGGCGATTGAACCCTCGTTAAGCTAGATGGTCACTGTTCTTCGCCAGATTTCGATTTCTTCTCTACTTCCACCCTGCAGACAAAAATATTAAGGCCGATGCCCTGTCTCGGTCGTTTGAAACTGACAACTCAGAAGAGGAAGCTCAACATATTATTGATCCTTCTAGGACTACAGTATTGCTGTAAATCTTCTGCAGATCAAGGACATTCCTCCTGGAAAGATTTTTCTCCATCCTGCTGACAGGAAAATAATTCTCCGCTGGGGGCATAATCCCAAATTGGCCGGTCATTCTGGTGCACGCAAGACTCGAGACTTTATTGCTCTTTATTATTGGTGGCCCTCGCTACCTAGAAATGTCTTGGTTGATTTTGTTTCCTCCTGTGCAAATTGTGCCCTAAACAATTCTTTTCATTCTAAACCTTCTGGTCTGTTCCAACCCCTGCCATTGCCTGATGCCTCCTGGCAACACATTGCTATGGACTTTATCACCGACCTTACCCCTTCTGCTGGATGTACTACGATCTGGGTAGTTGTGGATAGTTTCTCCAAGATGGCACATTTGATTCCTTTAACGGGCCTCCCCTCAGCTCCTCATCTGGCAAATCTGTTCATCCAACACATCTTTCATCTACATGGACTACAGAAGGGTAGGAGGAAAGACTTTTTGCCCACGTTCACACATGCCAAAATTTGGCAGAATTTTTCTGCTGCAAATGTTGGTGCAGATTCGATGCAATTACGCAACGAATCTGCACCAACATTTGCATATTTGACAGGTAATTCAGACTTTGCATATATCAAAGCGGACTTGCCACAGATTTCAGTTTTTGCATGGCAAAGGCTGAAATTCGCAGTGAAATTCCGCTGCTTCTCCGCAACATAATGTGCATGCTGCGGAGGGTAAATTCTGCACCGCAGCCTAATTTCCGCACAGTTATTTTCTGTAACGTCTTAACTAAGTTTCCTAAAAATGCATAGAGACAAATGTAAAAAACGGATGCTGCAGAATTCCACGTCTGAACGTGGCCCAAATCTGGTGGACTGGAAAGGGTTTGGTCCTGAGGAGAGGTCTTGGGAGCCAGAAGAGAACATCAGCTCTCATCAAGAAGCTTCTCTTATGCTCATCCTACTTACTGGCAGCCACGACCTCAGGAAACTTTATTCATGCCGGCGTCTCTTTCCCCAGAGACACGGCACACGCGGCTGCAGTTCCACTCTGTGTCCTTAAAGGCTCATCTGTGTTTAGTTCCCCAGTCAATCCCTTTACACCCTGGACTATAAAAAGGGCTCTGCCCTTCCTCTCCTTTTCTGTGCACTGTTGTGTCTACCCATGTTCATTTAGCATATATATATATATAATATGTGGGTCTCCAACCTAACGGATTGGGAGATTGGAAGAGCAGAGGTCTTTTGACCCCAGTTCCACCAGGTGAGGTGTCCAGTAGACTGAATTGAGAGATGGCTTGCTCAGCTTTTTCTATAACTCCTATAGACTTGAGTAGAGAGATTTGTGCACATACGTTGCCACTTCTTCAAGTATCTGTCATTTATGGCTTATATATCAGACATTTAGGAACTTTAAACCAGAATATACATGGAGATAAAGCTGTTAAATATCTGTAATCCAAAACTAATGAGACCTGATAGGTGCCAAATATTCTGGATTATTGGAAGATCATAGAAAAGTATATAAAACCCACTGGTAAGGGTAAAGAATCTTCAGAAATAAACAGCAAACATTACAAATCTTCTATAATCAGAGAATGGTCTTATTCTTCTTTACTAAATCTTCTGCTTCTGTCTTGGGAAAACACTTTATAAACAGTTCTGTGCTGAAATCAAGTGCTGTATTATCCCACTTTCTGGATTATTTGATAGTGGATTAAAGGAATCAATATATATATAAATGATTTATTTATAGTGAATGCAATCATGGGATGCTCATGTATCCGTGCATTGTAAGAGGTCTCTTTGCCTTTTAAAACTTGTCAACTACCGCCAATTACAGAGCAACAAAGGTAAGAAGGATAGTGAGTTACACAGAGGAAGTACAGTCTTAAAATAAAGATCAGTGGAAAATCTCTGAAAAATGATGTAAGAGTAACCTAGGCAGGGATTGGAGTGCGGAGGCTGGAGCAGGGTCTATAAAATCTCTCACAGAACAAGCTCAAGAAGCAAGGATTAGACAGGAGGAGGAGACAGAAACATACTGAGCAGACATCAATTTTCAATCAGTTGAATTCTATTCAAGGTAAGCAGGACAGGGATTACCAATATATAAAATGCATGACTTTATTTATAATAATAATGGTCTATATATTGTATTACAATTTAATTGACATGATATGTTTCTTATGCATGAGCTATATTATTATAATAACTGGTCTGTTAATAATTAACATAAAGCTATGGAATTACTAAAGACTAAAAATAAGCCAATAGCATAATATCTGTGTGAAAGGATATATAACATTATATTGTGTGTATATATAATATATAACAATTAAATTAATCAAAATTATATATGATGATGTACTTTCAATTAATTTATCAAGCTTAGCAAAAAAACATATATGTTGCATTGCCTATTCCAATTGCAGATTCTGATAAAACATTGGCTACACAGTTTACTTATTATGAATTAACGTTTTTAATTGCTCATTAATATAAAGCAGCACAAAGAATGTATCATTTCCAATGTTTTAAACCCATTTAGTTCAAAAAGTATTCTAGGTAATGTATATAATATAATAGAGGAAAAGATACAAATATAATCAATGCGGGTTCTACTCTATATTTGTGGTGCAGGTATTTCTTGATCTTTTTAACACAGTTATTTTGTATAATTCACAAGGTATAGACAATTTAGTAAGTGCAGCAATATAGCAAGAACTCTATTCTTCCATATTTACATAAATACTGAAAAAAAAATCCTTGCTAGGTATGATGATGAAAAAAAAATTAAAATTGCTTTTTTTTTGTAGATTAATATTTATAACATACTGTATATAACAGCCATTTATTTGGTAATTTAGCAACGAACAAGCCAGCAATTTTTAGTGATGTGTGTATGAAGAAATACCTTCCAATAAATATATTTTATGCAGAAAAAATGTCTTTTCAATGTAAACAGGCTAAATATTTTTTTTAATTAAATATTCTTTAAAAATCATACATTTAAATTAATAATAATAATTATTAATTAATATTTTACTTTTTTTTTTTTTTTTACTCAAATCACACAAACAGTTTTAAAGCCAAACACAGGACTCCTGTTTTTACTTAAAAAAAATTGCCACAGAAACTGCATGTGTGATTCCAGCCCTATTCTCTACAATGTATGGTCATGGACATAGAGTAGCTGTTATAGGGATATAACTACTATTATGTTACAACAGTAGGGGGTCATATGTTTATGTAACTATTTTAGTTTGTTTTAATGGTGGTGCTATCGCAGTTGAATTTGTTGCAGTCTGAGGTGAGGCAAAGTCTGTAGGACATCTCACAGACTTTCGTACACGTGCCTTTTTATTTTAACAGAAAAAACTGCTGTACATTCGTCACCATATAGCATTGGCTTACTCACACCACTGTCTTAAAACTATTGGGGCTGTATTTTAAGTAGAAAAAAAATGCCGTAATATGTCTGCCATTTTATCTGACATGTTTACAACACAATTTCATATTTTTTGAGAAATTATTTAATATTTCAAGACATTGAAAAAATGTGCAAGGTGTTTGTGCTCATTATGACAATATGCTTCTTAGTCAAGCATGTATTTGTTTTATTCTTTATTTTGCCATTGTAGATAAAAAGATTAAAAAATTAAAGCAAAAGATAACAATCAAGCATTTAAATAGAAGATTATTATATCTACCCAAGTACCAAGTCATTTTCTGAAACATCTTTTGTAGGGATTTGGAAGAGTAACTTTTAGAGCCCTACATAGCTTGTTAGAAGTCTTTATGAAACCTATTTTGCAATATGCACTTTCAATATTATCTTTTTACTATGCTTGATGAGAAATAAAATTAATCACATACATAGGTTAGCTGACAAACAATTTGGATATAACTCATCTTTGTATAAATTATTTCCTTCATGACTAATGAATCTCCTATGCTAGAGAGCATGCACACAACAGAACGGGTGCCATATGTACAAAGCTTCTCTCGTGTAAAATGCTTCTAGTGTATAATACCCATGTATAAACAGCATCGGAATTTGAATGGAATTGGACAGAAAAAACTGAACAAATATTTATATATGTATATGTATACATATACACATACATATATATATATATATATATATGGAAAATGTACGTGCTTTTGAAGATTAGAAGTCAATGATTCATTCCTTGACCATATAAAAGCATGAGACCACGGGCTGTATATATTTTTACAGGTCAATCATGTATAATAGAGGTACATTATTCCTTATGATACACACTTCAGCTACTACACAACCTCTATTTGATTTGAGTTTGGTTGAGCTTCCTCCCAGTCTTCACCATAGATTTATGGACATGAAACTTCCTTTAAAAATCAGTGAAACTGGAATTTGCTAAGCCAGCCATACATATTAGATAACTGTCGGCGAACAACAGCTGTCTTACCTGACTCCCCTGAGGTGTGTATAATGTTGTTCTACAGAAGCCGGGACACATAATTGTATATACATACTGCTGCTGCTGAAGAACCTCAGGTAAAGAATTTCCTGCAATGCTATATTTAGCCGACTTTTTCTGCAGGATGGGATAAAGTACCTATGTAAAGCCACTTATCTCAGTATAATCAACAGATTCTGATATCAGTATGTGACGTTTATACAAATATTATTTACGGACATGTCAATGGATATTTTCCATTTTCAGCAATAAAACAAAGCAGTAAAGACACATAAGTTTACATAGGACATGTACTATGATCAGAGTTGCAGTTGGCATAGGTCAAAATACATGAAAGATATTTAAAAAACAAAAGTATACATCTGTCAGTGCACCGTAAATGGGCTTTATTTACTTTATTAGGAACGTTAGGCTGTACAGTCCTTTAAAGTGTATCCAGATTAAGGCCCCATGCACACGAACGTGCTTTTGCGGCCCCAATTCCCCCGAAAATCCACAGGAGAATTGCAGCCCCATTCATTTCTATGGGCCCATGCACACGACCGTGGTTTCCACGGTCCGTGCATGACCCGGGAGCCTGGACGGCAGAAAGAATGGACATGTCTTATTACAGCCGTGTTCTCAGGCTCATAGAAAATAATGGCCGCGGCCATGTGCACAGCTCCGCCGCAATTTGTGGGCGGCTCGCGGATGACACTCGGCGGCTATCCGACCCGAAAATGTACGGCTGTGCACATGGCTATGGTCGTGTGAATGAGGCCTTATTGTTTGTGACATCCCTTCACTTTTCCCCCTCACCTGATAGGAGGAATTTTCTCGAAAAATTCAACAAGTTAAGTCTTAATGAAAATTTATATTGGAAAACGAAATTTTTATTTTTGGCTTATTTCATTAACATATTGTAATCCACAAAGTCAGATCCGTACATATACCACATATAAAAAGTTATAATAGTGTCTGCCACAAATGTAAATGTTTATGTTCTACATATACAATACAAAATATGTTTTGCTTTATTGTACCATCAGTTAGGCTTCATGCACACGGCCATTTTATTGATCTGTGTTGTACGAATAGCCTCCTATGGGCCCGTACTACACCTTTGTGTGCAGCGGTACATAGAGATTTTTTCTTGTGGATTCAGCCTTAATCTGTGAGAAACATAAACATGGCATGCTCTATCACATGCTATAGTTCACGGGTATTCTCCCATAGAAGCATTGGTAATAGGGAGGAATACTGTGCCTTAGGAAGGCACAACACTACACCACAAGAAGTGTGTACAGGTCTGTAGGCCGCTGAACAGGGTCCATGCACATAGCAAAGCCAAGTGCATTGACCCCTAGAAGAATGTAAGTCTTCGATCAGGGCTAAACTTGTTGGGTTTTCTCTTTTCAAGCATTATATTGAAGAAAGTTAGCTTCAATTTCAGTTTAGCAAAAATACCTACTATGAGACAAGTTGCAACTTGAAGACGAAATCAGATGGTCACCAAAAAGGAAATACAAGGCACAAGAGATATATGCTGGATATACTATATATACACTGCACCATAAATAAAAACATGTCATGTCCATTAATTTATTGAGGGTTGGTCAATCAATTGATATCTTTTTTAAGATGCTGACCATGGGAAATCTTAGGCTTCCTTCACATCTGCGTTGTGGGATCCGTTTTAGCGGATCCGTTGAAATAAAATAAAAAATGGACAGACTGACGGATGCCAGACTGAATGCAACGGAAGGTAAAATATGTTTTTTTTTACAGATCAGTTTACCGGATTCATCAAAAAACTGGCTCTTTTCTTTCTGTTTGTGTCAGTTTGTCATCAGTTATATTTCGTTTTTAACAGATCCATTTTTATCTTTGCATTTTTCTTGTTTTCATTTTTAGTCTGCGAAAAAATGGATCCGATAAACATAATGCATAACTGATACAAACAGATGACATATCAGTTTGTATTCGTCATCCATTGACTTCAATATTAACAAAAAAACGTAAAGGTCCTTTCCGTCAGGTTTCTGTAATTTGTGACGGAAACAATAGCGCAGCAGACTACGCTATTGCTTCAGTCAAAAAAAAACGGAAACCTGACAGAACTCAGCACAACTGATGTAAAAACAAAACCCATTGAAATCAATGTTTTTTTTTACTGAAACCTTTACTTCCGCTCTTGTGGTCCACTGATGTTGTGCCTTCCGCTAGAACGAAGCCTTACATAAATATTTAAAGAGAAACATAAATATAAATATATAACATATATTAGAATCCACTCAATCCTAAGGGCATGGCCAGACGTGGCGTGTTTCTGCCGACACTGTCCGCATCAATGCCGCACATAATCTGCATTGCAGATTGTGTTGCAGCTTTGCCTAAAATGAGCAGAAAATTGATGCGGATTAGCCATTGCGTCTTCAGGTGAAGAGTACTTCCCTTCTCTCTATCAGTGCAGGATAGAGAGAAGGGACAGCCCTTTCCCTAGTAACAGTAAAAGAAATTCATACTTACCCGGCTGTTGTCTTGGTGACGCGTCCCTCTTTCAATATCCAGTCCGGCCTCCCTGGATGACGCGGCAGTCCATGTGACCGCTGCAGCCTGTGATTGGCTGCAGCGGTCACATGGACTGAAACATCATCCCGGGAGGCCGGACTGGAGGAAGAAGCAGGGAGTTCTCGGTAAGTAGGAACTTAAATTTTTTTTAACACGTTGATCTATATTGTGATCGGAAGTCACTGTCCAGGGTGCTGAAACAGTTACTGCCGATCGTTTAACTCTTTCAGCACCCTGGACAGTGACTATCTTCTGACGTCGCCTAGCAATGCTCCCGTAATTACGGGTGCACACACGTAGTCACCCGTAATTACGAGAGCCCCTTTGACTTCTATGGGCCTGCCGGTGCCGTAATAACGACCCGTGATTACGGGCGTTTTTACGTTAGTGTGCATGGGGCCTCAGTCTGGCTATAGACCTAGAAATACATAGGTCCAGCCAGAATGAAGAAATATCATGTTCGTAAAACCAATACGCTACGCAACACACCTAACATCTGCGTATTTCATTGCGGAATTTTGAATCTCCATTGAAGTCAATGGAGAAATTCCGCAGAGTCCGCAACAAGTCCGCTACACGTCCGCAACAGCCAGTGTATGCTGCAGACACCAAATTCCGCACCGTAGCCTATGGTCCGCAGCGGAGTTTTCCGCAACATGTGAACGAACCTAACTAAAAAGCAGTGGAAAGCAATGGAAAAAATGTCCGCTTCGGATAGGTGCAGCGGAATTCCAGAGCAATTCCGCCACGTCTGGCCATGCCCTTAGGGTATGTTCACACAGAGTTTTTTGCAGCCAGAAAAATGTGATCAGATCAGATTTTGCCCTGCCTGCACTTTCTTTGACACTTTTTTTTGTGGCTTTTTCACAGCATTTTTCAGCCACGGCTATTGAGTGCCGCAGACAAAAAACACTGTGAAAAATGCTTTTGCTGCATCCCATTGATTTCAATCGGAGGTCAGAGACGGAACTGCGAAAAGAAAGAGTATGTCGCCTTTTTTCCCGCAAGCGTTTTTTTTTTTTAAATCAATGGGAAGCGATTTCGGACGTTTTTTAGCACGGTTTCTGATGCAGTTTTCACGTCAAAAACAGTGCGAGAAAACTCTGTGTGAACTGGGCCTAAGCATCCTTATTTCCAAAACATTGCTCGCCTTAATTAATATTGATTTTCTTCCATTAGTATTAGCTATGTATTTGGGTCAGCAATAAGCATTGACACAAACTGAAAATACGCTGTAAAATGCCATATTTTGGGACTTATCTAGCTATTTGCAAATCAAAGCAGGTCAGATGGCATAGCCTGGATTGGTAGATGCATCGATTTTCCCATCGCTACTAATACAGATTTAATGTCTCTGCCTAAACCTAGTTTGAAAAAATATATTAAAGACCAAGGTTTCTGAATATATTTCTATTTACAGTGGCCCCAACAGCCAGACCATGGTATTTTCTGGGCCTCAATATTCGTCATATTACGTCAAAATATTAAAATAGCAACCTAAATTTATGTTACAATTTGTCTCCTGAGAAGAACATTAAAATAAGCACAAAAGGAGTCTGCTATATTGATAAACCAGAGCCTGTGCAGCATTCTCCTGTCAAAACGGAGTCCCCATCCGCAACACACCAACTAGCGCGCCTCACTAGAGAGGCCTACCTCACAGTTTGAGGAGCTCTGTAATAGACTATGACTAACCAACTGCAAGAAAAGTATAGAAGCACATTATAAGCACCAAGATGCAGTACACTAATATGCGCTTCATATACTTTACATAAATATACATTGTAATACTGCTATTTAGATGAAAATTAATGCATTAATATTGAGATAGTTCTCTAGCATATTATTTGTAGAACAGAAAACATAACTCTCTCAAAAAGTAAGGCGTATATACTACTAATAATATTGCCACTAACCTACCACATTTATATATCATATAGGGAATTGTCACCCCCTTCACCTCTCCTCTCACACAAGGTGATAAACACTCTGAATGCACTTCTGGATAAGGGCACATATGGATCACTTTTAGGCAGCCATACTTAAAATTGGAGTTTATATTTCATCCATATTTCAATATATGAACTACGTCGTCTTGAAAACAATTTTATTGTTGAAATCTGTATGTTTCCCTGACATGCCTCTTTCATGCCACTCTCTTTTTCTAGAAGATCATGAACCTCTTCCATTTTCTCCTTATGACCTTTACCCTTAGGGCATGGCCAGAAGTGGCGTATTTCTGCAGACACTGTCCGCATCAATGCCGCACAAAATCTGCAGATTCCTTTGCGCCTTTGCCTAAAATGTGTAGTAAATTGCTGCGGATTAGTCGTTGCGTATTCAGGTGAAGAGTACATCCTGCTGTCTTTTAAAACATTCCATCTCAGTCTGGCTATAGACCTCGAAACACATAGGTCCAGCCAGAATGAAGAAATATCCTGTTCGTAAAACCAATCCGCAACGCAACACACATAACATCTGCTGATTTCATTGCGGAATTTTGAAACTCCATTGAAGTCAATGGAGAAATTCCGCAACAAGTCCGCAACAGCCAGTGTATGCTGCGGACACCAAATTCCGCACCGCAGCCTATGGTCTGCAGCAGAGTTTTCCGCCACGTCTGCACAAACATAACTAAAAAGGTGTGGAAACCAATGGAGAAACTGTCCCCTGCTGATTTCCGCAGCGGACTGTCTGCAGCGGAATTCTACAGCAATTCCGCCACGTCTGGCCGTGCCCTTACAATGCACTGATAAAGCCATGGTGACAAATTAAAAGGACAGGAGCTACTGCACTTGCTGAAGTATTAGGTTTTTCACCTTGACTGTCCTTGACTTTGGCATCTCTTTGTGTCTTTTGTTTCTTGCGGACACCTTTGATTCAACTCTTGGGCTGTGCCCTTCCTCCGCAGTCTATCCAAAAAACTCAACAATCTGAAAGAGACTATCCCAAGCTCCTTGCAGCGCAGTCTAAAGTCCCCTACAAGTATCACAGAGAGAGGCACAGTGGCTAGTCAGACTTTAGTTGTATTTATTTGTTGAACAGATGTAGCCATCTTTATCTTGACTATTAACGCATTAAATACACAGTGGCAAGATCCTTTATCTTGACTTTTTCAATAGCTTTTGTTGTGTGATATAACGCTGCAGCAAGTTATCACAGTCAAGATAAACTTGGCTACATCTGTATGTACTTTATTTGACTCTTAAGACTAAACTTTAATAATTGTGTAATAAACTCGAATTAATATTAATTAAAATAATTAATTCTCTGTTTAGATACACAAGCAGTGAAACTAACCAGCAACCAGCAAGGTTATATATGTGTACCCTTTCTTTAGTCTTTACTGATTTCCAGACAAAAAAAAAAAATACATGTTTTGTGGTTTGTTCACCTCACTGTGACTCATGCCTTTACAGTAAATGGAAACATGGTATCACTAGGAGGGACGTTTAGTGCTTTTTAATGTTTCTCTTGTAAATGTTGCAGATTGTAGAAAGGTATTCCCATTAAACTAGTTTCCCGAATGTTCAAGTTTTTTAAACTATTGCAGAAATATCAAGACAATTTAGTAAGAAAGAGATATTCATTGATCATCTATACCATTTTATACCAAACAAAGTGTATAATAGTGTTAATTATATAAGATGGAACTTGAAAGATTGAAAAACATGTATTTATGTTTAATAACTTATATTAACCTATATTGGATTATAGGTTAGATTTTGTGAGTAGCTACAGCATATGCCAAAGTTCCCACAATAATGTAGATTTTCCACATGCTGCATTAGTAATAGTTAGGGCACATTCAGACGTGGCGGAATTAGGGTATGTGCACACACACTAATTACGTCCGTAATTGACGGACGTATTTCGGCCGCAAGTCCCGGACCGAACACAGTGCAGGGAGCCGGGCTACTAGCATCATACTTATGTACGATGCTAGGAGTCCCTGCCTCTCCGTGGAACTACTGTCCCGTACTGAAAACATGATTACAGTACGGGACAGTTGTCCTGCAGCGAGGCAGGGACTCCTAGCATCGTACATAAGTATGATGCTAGGAGCCCGGCTCCCTGCACTGTGTTCGGTCCGGGACTTGCGGCCGAAATACGTCCGTCAATTAGGGACGTAATTAGTGTGTGTGCACATACCCTTAGGGCATGACCACACATGGCGGAATTCCTCCGCAACTGTCCGCATCAATGCCGCACAGAATCTGCGTTGCAGATTCTGCAGCGGATCTGCACAAAATGTGCAGAAAATTGATGCGGACTGGCCGCTGCGGACTGCAGGAAAAGTGCTTCTCTTCTCCCTATTCAGTGCAGGATAGAGAGAAGGGACAGCACTTTCCCTAGTGAAAGTCAAAGAAATTCATACTTACCGCCCGTTGTCTTGGTGACGCGTCCCTCTTTCGGCATCCGGCCCGACCTCCCTGGATGACGCTCCAGTCCATGTGACCGCTGCAGCCTGTGCTTGGCCTGTGATTGGCTGCAGCCGTCACTTACACTGAAACGTCATCCTGGGAGGCCGGACTGGAGACAGACGCAGGGAGTTCTCGGTAAGTATGAACTTATATTTTTTTTTACAGATACATGTATATTGAGATCGGTAGTCACTGTCCCGGGTGCAGAAACAGTTACTGCCGATCGCGTAACTCTTTCAGCACCCTGGACAGTGACTATTTACAGACGTCTCCTAGCAACGCTCCCGTCATTACGGGAGCCCCATTGACTTCCTCAGTCTGGCTGTAGACCTAGAAATACATAGGTCCAGCCAGAATGAAGAAATGTCATGGTAGTAAAAACAATACGCTCCGCAGCACACATAAGATCTGCGGACTTCATTGCGGAATTTTGACTCTCCATTGAAGTCAATGGAGAAATTCCGCCATGAGTCCGCAACCAGTCCGCCACTGCTCCGCAACAGACAGAGCATGCTGCGGACACCAAATTCCGCTCCGCAGCCTATGCTCCGCAGCGGAATTGTACGCATCGTGTAAACGAACACTGCTAAATTAAAGTGAAAGTCAATGGAGAAACGGCTCCGCTGCGGATTAACGCTGCGGAGTGTCCGCAGCGGAATTTAAGTGAAATTCCGCCATGTGTGAACCCGCCCTTACTGTGGAATTCTGCAACAGACGTTTTTTACATTTCTTTCTATACATTTTTAGGAAACTTAGTTCAGACGTTGCGGAAAATAACTGAGCGGAAATTAGGCTGCGTTGCAGAATTTCCCCTCCGCAGCATGCTCATTAAATTTCGGAGAAGAAGCGGAATTTCACTGCGGATTTCAGCCTTTGCAATGCAATAACTGATATCCGTGGCAAGTCCGCTGTGATATCCGCAACGTCTGATTTACCTGTCAACTATGCAAATGTTGGTGCAGATTCGATGCGTAATTGCCCCTAATCTGCACCAACATTTGCAGTGGAAAAACTCTGCCATGTCTGAACATGGCCTTAGGCTTGGCTCTCTTATTTTCATTCAAATAAATATACATATCAATTGTCTTCTTTATTTTTCGCAACAGGTATCTCTCGATCAATACTTTTTTACCATTCATCCAGTACTTACATATATTTACTGGTGTCTTTCATAATTATTTTAGGGGAGTTAATTCACCACTCTGAAAAATTATTAAGAAATTTAGGTACTGGCTGTACACTTTTTTCCAAGAAGTCATCTTTACCATTGACGCAGCTTACTTAAAAAGTAATTTTTTTTTTATAGCCCATTAACCCCTTTAGGACACAGCCTGTTTTGGCCTTGTGGACACAGATGATTTTTTCAAATCTGACATGTGTCACTTTATGTGGTAATAACTCCGGAACGCTTTTACCTATCCAAGCGATTCTGAGATTGTTTTCTCGTGACATATTGTACATTATGTTAGTGAAAAAATTTGGTCGATAAATTCAATATTTATTTGTGAAAAACTTCTAATTTTAGCAAAAATTTGCAAAAATTTGCATTTTTCTAAATTTAAATGTATTTGCTTGTGAAACAGATAGTAATACCACACAAAGTAGTTACTAGTTAACATCCCCCATATGTCTACTTTATGTTTGCATTATTTTTTTTCACGTACTTTTATTTTTCTAGGAAGTTACAAGGCTTAGAACTTTAGCAGCAATTTCTCATATTTTCAATAAAATTTCAAAAGGCTATTTTTTCAGGGACCAGTTCAGTTCTGAAGTGGCTTTGAGGGCCTTATATATTAGAAAGTCCCCATAAATCACCCAATTTTGAAAACTGTACCCCTCAAAGTATTCAAAACCACATTCAGAAAGTATTTTAACCCTTTAGGCGTTTCACAGGAATTAAGGCAAAGTAGAGGTGAAATTTACAAATTTCATTTTTTTTGCCGAAATTCATTTGTAATAAAAAAAAATCTGTAACACAGAAGGTTTTACCAGAGAAACGCAACTCAATATTTATTGCCCAGATTCTGCAGATTTTAGAAATATCCAACATGTGGCCCTAGTGTCCTAATGGACTGAAACACAGGCCTCAGAAGCAAAGGAGCGCCTAGTGGATTTTGGGGCCTCCTTTTTTTAGGAATATATTTTAGGCACCATGTCAGGTTTGAGGAGGTCTTGTGGTACCTAAACAGTCGAAACCCCCAAAAAGTGACCCCATTTTGGAAACTACACCCCTCAAGGCATTTTCCTAGGGGTATAGTTAGAATTTTGACCCCACAGTTTTTTTGCAGAATTTAGTGAAATTAGTCTGTGAAGAAGAAAATCACCTATTTTTCTGTGGAAACGTAGAATTTTTTCATTTTTACAAGGAATAAAGGAGAAAAAGCCGCCCAACATTTGTAAAGCAATTTCTCCCGATTACGGCAATACCCCATATGTGGTCGTAAACTGATGTTTGGACCCACAGCATGGCTCAGGAGGGAGGGAGCGCCTTTTGGATTTTGGAGCGCAGATTTTGCTGGATTGGTTTTCAGTGCCATGTCGGGTTTGCAACGCCCGGAGGGACCAAAACAGTGGAAACCCCCCAAAAGTCACCCTATTTTGGAATCTACACCCCTCAAGGAATTTTTCTAGGGGTATAGTGAGCATTTTGGCTCCCTCAGGATCTTTTTTAGAGCTAATGTGACCAAAAAACAGCAATTTTGGCGCTTTAAATTCTTTATTTATTACAGCGTTCACCGTGCGCAATAAATTATGTTTTAATCTATTCTGCCGGTCGGTACAATTACGCCAATACCATATGTGTATAGTTTTTTTTAAGTTTTGCAGCGTTTGCACAATAAAATTAAGTTTCTATAAAATAATTTATTTTCTGGGACACGCTATTCTGAGCCGTAACTTTTTTATTTTTTCATCAAAAAAGCTGTGGGAGGTCTTGTTTTTTGCGGGACGGGTTGTAGTTTTTCTTGGTACCATTTTGGGGTAAATGCGACTTTTTGATCACTTTTTATTCTATATCTTGGGAGGGGTGGTGACCAAAAAATAGCGATGCTGACAGTTTTCCGTTTATTTTGTTTGCTGCGTTCACCGTGCGGAAAAATTAACATTATAGTTACATAGTTTGGGCCGTTACGAACGCGGCGATACCAAATATGTGTACTTTTTTTTAACGTTTTCATTTTTTCCCTATAATAAATTACTTATAGGAAAACAAAACCTTTTATTTTTACACTTTTATAAAACATTTTTATTAACTTTTTTTTACTTTTTACACTTTATATTTTTGTTTATTTACTTTTTTTTACTTTTTACACTTTCTTTTTTTGACCTGCAGCTCTGATCGCTGCTAGAATACATTACACTACCTAGGTAGTGTAACGTATTCCAACTGCCAGTGTGACGTCACAGTGACTCTGACAGTTGGTCTACGAGGATCAGCAGAGGCTGATCCTCATAGGCTGACATACATGGCAGACCTGGGGGCCGTTGTCTGGTGCCATCACAAGCATCAGAAGCCCCCACGATTGCATGGGGGCTGCTGATGCGCTACAAACCCGCTACATGCGGAGATCGCAATCGAGCCCCGCATGTAACGGGTTAATTGCCGAAATCAGCGGCGATGAGCCGCTGATCGGCAACACTGGAGAGTGTCAGCTGTCGGGGACAGCTGATCTCGAAGTTCTCGATGCACACTGTCATCAGTGACTTTCTGATAGGCTTCCGTCCATGGCAGACCCGAAAGCCATTGTTTGGCTTCCGTTTGCCATACTAACTATCGGCAGACCCCGCGATTTCGGACGGGGGTCTGCCGATATGCTAGAAACCCCTAAAATTCGGCGATTGCACCCGATCGCTGAATTTAAGGGGTTAATTCGCCGAAATCAGCGGCAAAGGACCGCTGGCCGGCAAGAGGGGAGTGTCAGCTGTCGGCGACAGCTGACCTCCCGGTTCCCGGTGCACACTGTCGCCGACAGTGTGCACCGGGAATAACTCAGTAACTATACGTCCTCGTGCGGGAAGTAACCTCCCGCAACGACGGACAGTTACGTCCTGGTGCGGGTAGGGGTTAACTAGGAGTTGGAGTTGTAATTTTGGAAGTAGGAGGATTACATTTTTAAAATGTTATTCCAATTTCAGACAGGATATGCCATCGATCTCTGATAAATGCAGGTCCCAGTTCTGGGACCCACATCTATATTGAGATTGGGAGTCCCTTGACCCTCATCCCGCTTTTCGTGGAGGCCGCTGGCCGCCAATTCTCGGTGGGGACTAAGTGCAGAGTTGGCCATGGATGCGCGAGGCTCTCTCTATTCTGTTCTATGGGAGCTACGGAAGAGTTACTTTTCATCCTGCTTCCCGAATTCAAATGAGTGCTCCGCCCTGAATATTACACCTACAGCCTGATAACTTGAATATGATATGAAGATCTAAGCTTTAGCTCTTAAAGTTTAGTCGGGGCAGACATCTAAATTCAGGTAGCGAAAGGGTTAAATATCAATGTGCATTCACCATCCTGAAGAAACTAACTGTGCTTGTTAACTTTGCATTTGAAATCATAGGGTAAAAATCCATTATACAATTTTCATATCACAATTAGGCTTCAATATTTTGTTCTTATTATCAAAGCCTTCTACATCGCTGCCATTTGTCTTAGCATTTATATTTATTGTGCCTAGTTATGGAAGAAATATGTGATCATGTCTGTTTCCTTGTGTTTCTGTTTAAGTTGGACAAGCAACAAAGGTTTGACACGTTGTAAATAACAGTCAAGACTGAGCCATAAATGGTATCAATCTTAAAAGGAACATATAATCTAATGTAATAAATACAGGAGCACAATCCAGTAATATAAGCTGTCAACATCCAGTATCCTTTGAGAAAGTCTGTTGCTGTGGATATTTTGACCCAAAAAAAAACGGAATGGAAAAGAATATCTAGATTTTATGCCTATATGTATATAAAAAGTAAACATTGTGAGCCTGAACAGTTGATAAATTAACCTTAATATAAAACTGGATAGTGTCAAGGTTTTTTTTCATCTGATCAAATGAATTAAGACTTCAACTGGAATCTCAAGGTCAAGTTCACACGAATTCCCCAGTTTTTTATTTTAGAAATTTTGGAGCAAATCTCGTTTTTAATTACCACAATTTGTGCAGTATCAGAGCCATGGATGTACTCGAGCTAAATGTTCCTGAACTATATTTTTAGTTCATGTTATCAAATTCTACACAGTCTGCTATGGTTCAGCAAGACAGGGAGCAGTCCATTTCCTTGCATGAGTAGCTACTTGCAGAATTGAATGTGTCAATACATTGTCCCAACAAAAGTCAGGAGAGGTCACAAGTTAGGATCTCCCCAAAATCCCCGAAAATAGCCTCAAAGTCTTAAAATATTTTCCCCAAAATCACCTTTAACCTCAGCATTTTGTTTTGGGCGCCAGGTTGAGGAAATAGAAGGCAGCAAATGATAGGGCTTCCAAATTCTGCACGAGTCTAATTTCAACCACTTAATCAAGTGTCTTTTGTAAGGCAGGTGCTATGGTTTATTTTTGTTAGTATACCATATCCTATTTTTAGAATTTCAGTCTTTTGGATGAATAAACCCAAGCAAGCACATTAAGCCATATTAAATGTGTGTATTTAGGCAGCCCGTTTATTTTTACATCCTCACGTCCAAATAATCAGGATGTGGTTAACGAAGGAGCGATAGAGTCTCTTTATACTTCTACATGCATACAGGCATATTATAAAGCTATTCATGGATTCTCTATTGTAGGTATAACCAGAGCATGAGTAATAATGAGACACACCGAAGCGAAAAACACATGTATGACAATCATATCTTTAAAATGTATTTAATAAGTTATAATTATTTCTTTATCATTTTTCTTAATTTTTTTTAGAATTAAATGCTTATCTTCATTAGCGGTATATACGTGTCCCTTTATTATGATCTGTACCCTTTATTTGTTAAAGGGTTATTCCCAACTTAAACATTTATTCATATGCACAGAATATACCCTAAATATCTGATAGATACAGGTTCAGGCCCTAGACCCGCACCTATCTCCAGAAGGGGGACAAAATATGTTAAAGATTAAAGTTTCAACCACATTTGTATTAAGCATTTAATACAAGTATATAAAGAATTTTGTAGCTCCATGTTCTGAACTAGGGATTATGTTTTAACAGCGGAGTTTACCAATATCTACTAATATGATTGACTTGGCATGCACAGTCAATTATATGTTAGTCCTATTTTACCTGCGTTTAATTGTGGTCTAAATGTCTCTCCAGCAAACAAGTTGATCTAGTTTATTTTATATGTATTCAATCTGCACTTAGTTAGCCTGTAGATAAGAAAGAGCTGCTATAGGACTTCTAATATCACCACTCAGCATCGTCCTGATAATAACATAAAATATCTTGGTAACATATGAAAGTGGATACAGCAGTTCTATGGCTATATTGTACCTCCTGACATAAAGAAAGGCAAACAAATAAGCTTGGGAATCCTGGAAATGTGCGTGTGTTCTGAATAAAAGCAAACACTGATCAGTGCCAAGTGAAGGGATTATCCCGATATCCCGATAAAGAAAGGAGTTGACTCAGTAATTTGCAGCACAAAGCTGGAAAATCCCCCATTAACTGTATCTACCTGCTGTGTCATAATATATAAAGTTAAGACACTCAGATAAGCAGCTATTTTCCGTTTTTAATTAAAAATCTCCAAATCCACAATCATCTTATTGAGGCTTCTCAGTATTATGGGGTCTCCTGTGTCTGCATTTCTTTAAGCTTTATTTTCTATTCTTTTAGAAAATATCACTTTAAATATTATTTGTAGTTTCCACTACATACAGTGGTTTGAGACGAGTGCCCAGTTTAACCGGTTCAGGACTGGGCTACTTTGATCCGTCAGGACCAGACACCGTTTAGTTATTTTTATCACGCGTTAGTTAATGAGCTCTAACTTTTTTATTTGTTGGGGTAGCAACGTGATTTTTGTGATGTTTTTCCGTAGAGAATGCAGTTTTTTTTAAATCATTTTTATACACATCCTTTTTGCTAATTTAGAATTTTTAGGCTTAAAGTTTCTCAAAATAATAGTAAAACAATAAGCTTTTTTAAATTTTAGCTATTTTTTTTTTGGTAATAACATAGTTTTACCCTAAAATAGACCTTTTATTTGTGATCGCCATTGTCTTCTATAAATTGTATTATATTACATGTCTATATTAGGGTAATTGGCTCAGGGGTAGTGTTCCGACAATGATTGGCAGGGGAGAACGTTTTGTTTGGGGTGGGTATTTTATTTGTATTATTATTAATTTTTTTTCCACCTTATTTTACTTTTATGTTATTATTATTATGGTCTGTTCCTCAAAGGTCAGAATAGATATTTTTCTTTCTTCTTTTACACCATGCTTTTCCACTGTAACTGAGGCTGCACGGAAGCCCCAATTACAGGGGAAATCAGCCCTCTTATCATCACAAATAGGGCTGTGCTGGGTCTAGTAAGACCCAGCAGCAGCCTGCCGCTAACGGCATCCCGGCGATCATGTGACCAGTTACATGATCACTGGGACCAATAGAGACAGCGGCGCTGCCGCTGCCTCTTTTCATGTATGCAGCGCTCATTGAGTGCTGTGTAGAAGAGATCAGAGAAGATAGAAGCAGCGAAAGCTGTTTCTATCTTCTCCTCAGGGACCCCGGCAGTCACTGACTGCCGGAGACCCGACATTCGGCTGCCCGCGTCGTCAATAGTCTATGGCGCAGGTTTTAAAGACCCTGACCGCCGGTCGTAAATAAACTGCCAGCGGTCGGGAATCGGTTAAATGTTTAGAAAACTAATTTTCAAATAAAACTCTGTATGCAGCTTTCGTTGGGCGACCCTTCAAATAAAAATAAATTGTCCTAAGTAGAGAACTCCTTTAAAAGGGTAATTCCAGAATCAATACCTATTATCTATTCACAGGATAGCGAGAATGGGGGTCCCGAACCCCCTGTTCCTACTCACTGCTCGACCGCGGTAAAGTCTATGGGAATGACGGAAACAGCAGAGCCCAGTGCTCGTCTTATTCCATCAGTCCAACAGAAATTAAATTGAGTGGCATGCGCATGCTCAAACTCCGTTCCATTCAAGTTCCTCCTCATTGTGGGGGGTGTAGTGAGGAGAATCTGGGGATTTGGGACCTCTGTTCTCGCTATCGGTGAGGTTCCCAGCGGTAAGGCACACAGCAATCAGACAATTTGGAGAATATTACAAAGCTATTTAATACTATTTAAACATTGTGTAAGCAATGGGAATAGACTTTGAGATATCCCAAATCTAAAGTTTGATTTAAATGACCTAGTTTGTTAATTCTCTTGGATATCATTACATTTTTTATGTTGTTAATAAAAACGATGCAGTTCTGAATCCAGGTATTTTACACTCTTATTCCAGACCTACAGTGAATGCCAGTGCCACTGTACACTATGAAAGTTTGAAGATGTGTTAATATGCTTGTAAAATCTATTACAGCAAATGCTTTTCTCAAATATGAGACTTTGATGTAAGTTTTTACTCAATGTGGATGTGGAGCCAGTGACTATAAAAAATATGTTTCCAGAATATATTTTTCCAAGATTAACAAACTGTTGGAAAAAGAAAACATTAGGGGTTGAGTGGGAAGAATCATTTTTGTAACATGTTGCTACCTATGTCTGCATGCCTAAAGTGCAGTCCCTTAAATGTATATATTTTTTTACCTTCTGGCCTAGTTCACACATGGCTATGTTCACATCTGTGTTGGTGGCTCTGTCATTTTTCCCATAAAAATGATGGACAACTCAGTGGAACCCGATGGATAGTATTGTAAGTTAATCCATTGCCTCTACGCTGTACATACCCTAAAAACAGACAAGGTGGCTGCTATGGGGTCCATTGCATGCAATCCCTTAAATGTATATATTTTTTTACCTTCTGGCCTAGTTCACACATGGCTATGTTCACATCTGTGTTGGTGGCTCTGTCATTTTTCCCATTAAAATGATGGACAACTCAGTAGAACCGGATGGATAGTATTGTAAGATAAAGGGGTTCCGTCTGGCACCGCTGGTGTCCATCTAGCAACAGAATATATTCTCAAATATTATTGGTAATTGCAGATAGTTCTAAGATCTAATACTTATGCTACACAATGCTAGTTAACCCATTGACTCTACGCCGTACATACCCTAAGGGCAGACAAGGTGGCTGCTATGGGGTCCATTGAGGGTGGAGGCCCAACAATGCTTCTTCCTCATGGATATATTGAACCTTCGCAAGTATACATCTATCCACAGAAACTGCCATATTTACAAATAAGGAAATGGAGAAGCAGTCACTTCTCTCCTACAATGGATGAGTAAGAGGGTGAACAATCCTGTTACCGAGATAGTACCAGGGGGGCTAAATTTCCTCTTGCTGTGACAGCCAGTCCCCTTCATGTATGCCACTGATGTTATTTCCTGACCATTTTGATGTTTGAAGAATGATTTATGAATTATTTGTGATATTGGCCATTCTCTTTCCAGATGCTGGACTGGAGCAATGTGAGTGTCTACCTTTTCCTTGCTGTTACTATACCGAGGTGGACTGGTCTTGCTGAGGCATCTTCACAGGTAGGGGAGTAAGTACTGTAGAATCGCTTTCATCACTTACAACTCATTCATTGCAGTATGCCTCATATAGTATACTTTTAGAATAAAAATGTTCAGTCTTTAATACGTTGTGCTGGACAAAAAAAACAAGAAATAATTTTTTATTGTATTATAAATACATGCGTTTTGGGATTTTCCTTTACCATTCACATTGAATTTTATTAAACAGAGGTTTGATTCTCCAATTGTTTTGGATGTTGGTCAACGTTCAGTTTCAAATGAAGAGAAGTCAGCAGATCTGGCAGCTAAACTCTTACTTCTGGATGAACTAGTCTCTCTGGAAAATGATGTGATTGAGACCAAGAAAAAAAGAAGTTTCCCCGGATTTGGATCTCCGTTAGATAGAATTTCTGCAAGTACCACTGAAATAAAGGGAAAACAGAGGTGAGTGAATATATAACAGAACATTTAGATACGTTGTAAAGATTATTTTCTAAATTGATATCCTATATAATCAAATACAACCTTATTGTACTACTAATATAGGTACTCTTCCAAAAATTATAGATTTTTTTTCTTTTATTCTATTATTTTAGGCTCTAGACCTATATTACTTATAAACTTTATGATTTATTTTTAAATTTAAAATTTGTCCGTGAAATATGTTGGGCCTCTGTGCTTTTTGGCAAGAAGTTTTCTGGAAAAAAACATAAAGAAGTTTCTGAAAGCTGCTCTACTTTGCCCATAGACTATCTTTAGCAAATGTATGCCAAAAGACTGTCTATTTGGCATAGGTTTGTCAAGTATACGCCAGGATACCTTTGCCTCAACTGTACTGAAACGCATAGACAACTACACTTCTTAATATAACTGTATACAAAAATTTCTATTTTCATGTATATATATATATATATATATATATATATACATATATATATACAAATATATATATATATATATGTAAAACTACTAATATATATATATATATATATATATATATATATATATATGTGTGTGTATATATATATATATATATATATATATATATAATATATATATATAGTTTTGTTTTCAATTAGAGCTAATGGCAGACATATGCAGCTGTAGAGGCAAAAATCTGCAAATGTCTGAGGCATACGTTCAGTGTAACATTTTAAATGGTCCCGCCGGATATAATGCAGCGACGCAGTGTGAACCTTGCCTTACTTGCATATCTATTGGCTGTCATATATTTGTTGTGTGATAATTTACCTTATATAAGGTTGGGCTAACAGACCTCAATTATAATTCTATCCCAACTATATTTTCCCTCACATAGCAATTCACACACGTTTTCTCTATATGATTAACCATCATTTTTTTTACAGTTTAAATTAATTAAAAAAATAAACAAAATGTGCAGCAACATATGCTAGTGCGATCCATTTTTCGATCGGTTGCCACTGACATCATAGGGTAAATCATGACATACCTATTTGTCCCCATTGACTTTAATAGGACAGGAAAATGTGTTTTTGTGGGCCTGGATCTTGTAATTTTTTACCAGTTGAAAAACAGAATGAAAAAATGATGAAACGTAAGGTATATTTGTCATGAGTGTTTTTATCCATTTAGATCATACATATCTTTGAAAAAAAAAAGTAACACACAAGACAAGAACCTAGCCAAACCTATTAGTTTATGAAAGCACAATTCACATACTTAAGTTGTACTTTTCAGCTTCTACCAGAAGAGGGAGTCAAGAAACTGAAAATGTGTAATGATAGCATTGGATATTTGAGTTTTAACAATAGTATACATATAAACTTGTTAAAGAATATACTTTTCCACAAGAAAAAAATATCATAGCAAAGAAATATATTAAATATGTGTGTGTAGCGATAGATAGATAGATAGATAGATAGATAGATAGATAGATAGATAGATAGATAGATAGATAGATAGATAGATAGATAGATAGATAGATAGATAGATAGATAGATAGATAGATAGATAGATAGATAGATAGATACAGAGGTCGCCTTGTCGTGGCAGGTGGGCTAACACTTTTTGATCAAAATGTGCACTAAGAACCTCCATATTTGTAAGTAGATTTAGCTTTAGTGCATATTTATTTATATTTAGTGGTTTAGGTGGCATTAGTGTTGCAGGGTGCTGTCACCATTCTATGATAGATAGATAGATAGATAGATAGATAGATAGATAGATAGATAGATAGATAGATAGATAGATAGATAGATAGATAGATAGATAGATAGATAGATAGATAGATAGATAGATAGATAGATAGATAGATAGATTTATATATAATAAATTTCCTTAATGAATCTAAATTGTTCCGAAATTATTACGCAGAAATACAGATCAAGACCTGAAAACTACATAAAATGGCGTAGCTAGATGTCTTTGGGCCCCAGGGCAAATACCTTCCCCCATTTCCCCCTTGCTTGTTGCCCCAGTAGTAAAAACCTAGCTAGAAGACAATTTTCTATGTATGTTAATCTGCCGCGAAATGAAACAATTATAAAGTTACTACATAATACAACTGTACAAGAAGCAAATATCACCATACTGTTACTAAACAAAACCCAGTATATTAAGGGCAATATTACCAATGATACCGCTATACAAGGGAAAAACAATACTGCCACACCATGACCACATATTACCACCACATAGTGACTTAATAATACCACCATACTGTTACTGAATAATACCTCCACCCCATGACCACATATTACTACCATACTGTTACTGAATAATACCTCCACACCATGACCACATATTACCACCACATAGTCTGTAAAAAATAATACTGCCATTATGTTACTGAATTATAACTCTACACCATGAACACGTTACCACCACATATAGACTAAACAATACCACCATACTTTGACTGAATTATATCGCCACACCATGACCACATATTACCACTACATAGTAGCCCACATTTACTAAAGCTGTTCAATAGCTAGGCAGTGCAAACTTTGACCAGGCAGGCACAAAATGTGCCAAATTTATCACAGTCAATGACCAAGGATTTTTTTGGTTTTCTCACGCATTCCAAGAGTCGCAACTTTTTTTTTTTTAATTCCATCGACATAGCCATATATGGACTTTTTTTTGCGGGACGAGTTGTATTTTTCAACTGCACCATTTTTTGGATACATATAATATATCAATTAACTTTTATTGAATTTATTTTAAGAGAGAATTGAAAATAAGCAGCTATTCCAGCATGGATTTTCACGTTATAAATTTACGCCGTTAACGATGCACCTTAAATAACATGTTACCTTTATTCTATGGGTCGGCACGATTACGGGGATACCAAATCTGCAAAGGTTTTATATGTTTTCTTACGTTTTCACAATAGAAAACCCTTTTAGAAAAAATTTACTTGTTTTTGCATCGCCGCATTCCAAGAGCCGCAACTTTTATATTTTTCCATCCATGTGGCCGTATGTGGGCTTGAGGTGTAGTTTTCATTAGTACTATTTTGAGGTACATGGGGCTTATTTATTAACTTTTATTTAATTTTTTATGAGGGGGAATGGGAGAAAATAAATAATTTTGCTGTTGTTTTTTGCGTTTATTTTTTTACACCGTTCATCCGGCGGCTTAATTAATGTGTTGATTTTATTGTTTGAGTCGTTACAATCGCGGCAATACCATATATGTGTATGTGCTATTTGTTTTGACACTTTTACTGAATAAAACCAGTTTTTGGCGGTTATTAACTATTTAATTTGTAATATTTTTTTTTGTCCCACTAGGGAGCTTCACTTTGCGAAGGCAGACCTGGGGGCCTTTGTTAGGCCCCTGGCGGCCATGGAAACCCAACGGCGCCACGCAATTTCTTTGCGGGAGTGCCAATGGGGTGACAGAGGGAGCGCCCTCTGTCAAACACATTAGATGCTGCTGTCGCTGTTGACAGTGGCATCTAATGGGTTAAACTGCTGGAATCTGAGAGCGCTTCGATTCCGGCAGTTGGGTCAGGAGCCAGGCTGTGTATAACAGCCGTGATCCTGCCGCTGATCGCGTGGGTACAGTGGCAGTACCCACGCGATCAGAGGACAGATATATCCATCCTTATGCGGGAATTAGCTCCTGCATAGGACAGATATAGCGGTCCTTCGTCGTAAAGGGGTTAATCACATTACTTACACCACTTTTAATTTAGTTTTTTTTGGGCCACAATTTTTTTGTGCCATTTTGGCGCACAGTGGCACATTTTAATCCACACCCCTTTTAGACAATCCACGCCCCTTTCCAGCTAATCCACACCCTTTTTGGAACACACCAATTTGTGCCAAACTTTTGCACATTTTTCCACACTTTCTAGACCCAGACACAATAGTAAATCTGTCCCAGTGACTTAATAATAGCACCATACTGTTACTAAATAAGGATCACTCTACAAAGACCAATCTTACCAACATACAGTGACCATATAGTGGTGGATACCAGTCCTACACAAATGCTCTGCAGACCATGTAAATTATTACAGTACAATTACACACAGCGACTCATAGGTGACGTCTTTTAAGATTAGAGTCGTTTGCTTTCCCTTTTCTTCTTCATCCAGGGTAGACCGCCATGGCGACTTCTTCCTGCCACAGTTTGTCTCCGCAGAATTCACAACACAGACATGTATGACATCTTTATTTTTTATTTTTTTCCTAAACAGTAATTAAGCCACACACTGTAAATTGCTCTTCTTAGTTCACCACACAGTAATAGTGCCCTCAAACAGTAATAGTGCCAGCACACAGGGGTATTGTCCCCCTTTGTACCCTTCACAGTAATAGCCCTCTTTTATGCCCCCATATAGTAGTTTTCCTCTTTTGTGGCCCATATAGTTATTAGGTTCCTACATATAGCAGAAAGGGCCCCCATATAGTATTTAGGTGCTCTCATATAAGAGTTAGACCCCCCATATAGGAAATTGGTGCGACAATATAGACGTATTGTGCCCCAATATAGTAATTATGTGCCTCATATAGTATACACTACCGTTCAAAAGTTTGGGGTCACCCAGACAATTATGTGTTTTCCATGAAAACTCACACTTATATTTATCAAATGAGTTGCAAAATGACTAGAAAATATAGTCAAGACATTGCCAAGGTTAGAAATAATGATTTTTATTTTAAATAATAATTTTCTCCTTCAAACTTTGCTTTCGTCAAAGAATGCTCCATTTGCCGCAATTACAGCATTGCAGACCTTTGGCATTCTAGCTGTTAATTTGTTGAGGTAATCTGGAGAAATTTCACCCCATGCTTCCAGAAGCCCCTCCCACAAGTTGTATTGACTTGATGGGCACTTCTTGCGTACCATACGGTCAAGCTGCTCCCACAACTGCTCTATGGGGTTGAGGTCTGGTGACTGCGCTGGCCACTCCATTACAGATAGAATACCAGCTGCCTGCTTCTTCCCTAAATAGTTCTTGCATAATTTGGAGGTGTGCTTTGGGTCATTGTCCTGTTGTAGGATGAAATTGGCTCCAATCAAGAACTGTCCACAGGGTATGGCATGGCGTTGCAAAATGGAATGATAGCCTTCCTTATTCAAAATCCCTTTTACTGTAAAGGATCTGCCAGGCACAGCTTCTGTGTCAACGCCCATAGGTAATCAGTCTGCACCTGCTTCTATGTCTGTGAGACTGACTCCATCTTCTACCACTCAGCATGGCAGGCTTAGGAGTGGGAGAGCCTATCACAGCCTGGCCAGATGGAGCTACCTCCCGCCCTCTGTCTATTTATACCTGCCTTTCCTGTTCCTCCTTGCTTGTGATTCTTCTCGTTTGGATTCCTGGCCCTGCTGCAGCTTCTGAACTATTTTTTTTTTTTTTTTTTTTTTTTTTTTTTTTTTTGTTCAATATATTTTTATTGAGAAAAGTTTTATAACATGTGGGCTTGACATTTAGCCCGGCATAGAATATATAACATAAGAGTATGCGGCACGCAGGCCTTAAAGGAGACATAAAAACATGTGGCAAGTACAATTGTAAACATGTTTGAAAGCTTCTTGAACCTGGCCCCATGTGGCTTTATTAGAGGTCTGTCTGCCTTCCATGTCATACCTGTTCAGGCATACCCGCATTATCTAACGGGGGCAGTTCTTTTGTTTTTGACAACTAATAAACAGTAACACAAATAAACCAACAAAATAAAATAAAATAACATAAAACAGGTGACCACCATGAGAGCTTAGTGAAGTAAATATATGCATTAGTAAGCTCCTCTTCTGCATATGAGAAAGTTACCCTTGCACAGAATAGGTCAGATCAGGTCAAGAGGGAGGGTATCATAATATGACTATAAACAGGACTCTTAGTAAAATCTACCCAATTCTTCCACGTATTTAGAAATTTCACATGTGTGCCACTCTCCCACCCCGCTAGTTCTTCCATTCTGAAGATTTGTCTAGTTTTTTCTAGCCATTGAGATATTATAGGCGGAGACTTAGAGTTCCAGTTCATAGGGATGAGAAGTTTAGCTGCTGTCAGCAAGTGGGTTGCTAGAGAATGCTTAGATGGTCTAAACGAGCTGTTAGGTAGCCATAACAGCACCAATTCGGGGGTAAGGCATATGTTCGCCCCACATATTACATTAATAAGTCTCCCAACTTCAGCCCAAAATCTCTGCAGGACTGAACAGTGGTACCAAATATGTGAGATAGACCCCACCTCCACTCCACACCTCCAACATAATTCATCCGCATTAAGCCTCCATTTATTAAGTAACTGAGGGGTTCTATACCATCTCGTCAATGTCTTAAAAGAATTCTCTTGGGTCTTAACACAACGGGAAAAGCCCTGCGAGTTGGACAAGACCACGGAGACTTCCGAAGGGGTAAAGGTGACAGATAGCTCCTTTTCCCATGCTATCATGTACCCAGGTTTATCCGGAGCTGCTAACTGAAGAAGTTTAGTATATATTTTAGAGATGAGACCTTTAGGTAGATTGGGAAATATCAAATAATGTTCTAGCCAATTAATATCCCTTAGTGGTTGTGAAAACCTATCGCAAAATTCTCTACATACCTTATTGAAAGCAAATTCATGTATAAACGAGATGGGGGTGGGGACTAGTGGGGTTAGTATGTCCGCTAGATTCGGTAGGGCAGATACATTTTGTAACGTAGGGTATATTGAAATTCGCTGTAGATGGGACCAAGGAAAATGAATCGGAGTGACATCTGCTTTCAGGAAGGCAGGAAGGACCCCCAGCGGCATGAGAGGAGAGGGTCCTGTATCTGGCATCAATTTTGTGAAGAAGTGCTGCCCCACTTCCACCGTGCCCCTCAAAGTGTCACTCATCTGACCTGTCTTCATCAGAACTGAGGACCACAGGTGTATGATCCCCTCCTCCCCAAGAATGTGTCGTTCGATATGGGTATGTGGCCCCACCATCTGCTGTGGGTGAACTAGCGACAACCACCTAGCCAGATGGATGGCTCTGTAATATGTTTGAACATCTGGTAATCCGCATCCCCCCTGTTTTCTGCCAAGTCGCATTTGAGCATATGCCAGCCTAGGACGGGCAGCATTCCAAACAAACTTTGAGAACAAGCGGTGTATTTGAGTAAAAAAGGATCTCGGGAGCCATATAGGAACAGTCTGTAACACATATAGGATTTGCGGCATTATATAGCATTTGAGAATATTCTTTCTTCCCATCCAAGAGACATACGGGATTTTCAATCCCGCTAACCGCGAACTGATTTTCTTATATAGTGTTTTATAGTTATACTCAAACAACTTAGAAGGGTCTGAAGAGATGCGGACCCCCAGGTATGTTATGTCTGTTGAGTTCCATGTGAAGGGTGTGGACAGTTTAAGACGTTGGATTTTTGACTTTGGCGCCGTGATGTTTAGGGCCATTGATTTCCCTAAATTAATCTTAAAATTAGAAGCTTTTCCAAATTCCTCCAGAATCGCAAGGATTGCTGGAAAAGCCTGGAATGGGTTTGATATAAATAGAAGGAGGTCGTCTGCAAACGCTGCCGTTGAATGCGTTACGTCCCCAATCTTAAGGCCCTGCACTTCTCGGGACTGAATGAATTTCTGGATTAGGGGTTCTATGGTCAGTACAAATAGAGATGGGGACAACGGGCAGCCCTGTCGTGTTCCGTTATAAATATCAAAGGGTGATGAAAGGGCCCCATTTATTTTGATCCTAGCGGACGGCTGATGGTAAAGCGTGAGAATGGCTCTGACAAAGGTGGGGGGAAACCCAAATCTAGTGAGAGTTGCTATCATAAAGTCCCAAGCCACGCGGTCGAACGCCTTTTCTGCATCCGTACTTAGGAGGACTAGTGGGATCTTGTGTTTTTGTGCCCAGAAGATCGCGTTAATTACCCTGGTAGTGTTAAATCTCCCCTCTCTTTGTGGAACAAATCCAGTCTGTTCGGGATTAATTAATTTAGGAAGTAATAAATTTATGCGGTGTGCCAATAACTTCGCCCACCATTTTACATCTGTGTTCAGAAGGGAGATTGGCCTGTAGCTGCTACAAATCATAGGGTCCTTACCTTCTTTTGGGATAACTGTGATATGTGCATCAAGCATTCGTTTGGAGAGAGCCTCCCCCTCCAGCAAAGAATTGCTCAGCTTCACAAAATGTGGCAACAAGGTTGCAGCAAATGTTTTATAATAAAATATTGGGAATCCATCGGGTCCAGGACTCTTACCACTAGGTATAGAGGCCAGCACTTCTCTAACTTCTTGTTCTGAAAAAGGGGCTATCAACCTTTCCAAATCACCCTCCCCAATTTTAGGTAAGGAGATTGAATCAAGGAAAGAAGCAATAGTGGCAGCACGATCTCCTATATGTGATGTTGGCCCACCTGTCTCCAGGTTATAAAGAGAGGAGTAAAATTTGTGAAACTCAGCCGCAATCTCTTCAGTGGACTGGACTACCTCACCTTTTTCTGTTTTCAGTTTGGCAATATAGGATTTCTCGTTTTGTTTTTTAAGAAGTCCTGACATAATTTTTGACCCTTTATCTCCGTGAGCATAATATTTAAATTTACATCGCTGGAGAGCTTTGGCTGCTTTGACATTCAGGAGATCCCTGAGATCATTTTTCAGTTTCACGAGTTCAGATTGAGATTTCTGTATGGACGATTGTTTTCTAAGTGTTTCTAAAGCTGAAATTCTGTTCAACAGGGAGTTTACTGTGGCCTCTCTAGCTTTTTTAGTTCTAGAGCCTAGTGCAATAAACTCGCCTCTGATACAGGCTTTGTGAGCCTCCCATACGATCGATACAGGGGTCCCCGGAATGTCATTAAAGCGAAAATACTCCTGGAGTTTACTTTCTATTCTCAAGATATCCTCTGGCGAGCCCAGTAACGTTTCATTTAAAGACCAATTCAGAGTTTTCCTGGGAAGGGACGAAATGGATAAGGACATAGAGACTAGTGCGTGGTCGGATATCAGTATGGACCCTATGTCTAATGCAGTAACTTCACCTAAGTGCCTATCAGAGATATACATGCGGTCTAATCTGTGGTAGGTTCTATGTACTGTGGAGTAGTATGTGAAATCCTTCGTGTCAGGATGTGTTGCTCTCCAAGCATCGACTAGCGATAGGTCAGCCAATGCCCTCTTCATTGTCCTAAGTGCATTGGTGGGTACAGCCGAAGATTTAGAGGTAGTATCCAACCTATAATCCAGCACACAGTTGAAGTCCCCTCCCAGGACCAGGATTCCTTCTTTAAAAGTTTGTATTTTATTTAACGTGCTAGCTAACCACTTAGCTTGATTTCTATTAGGGGCATAAATATTTGCTAAAGTAATCATAGTATTCCCTATGGTACCTTTAATGAAAACATATCTAGCAGCTGGGTCGATTTGCTGGGCCAATAAGGTAAATGGAACTGATCTACTAATAGCAATGCTAACTCCCCGTGATGCTGAGGAGTGTGTGCTATGGAACCACTGTGAGAATGAGGTGTGAGTGAGAGAGGGAGTGTGTGTGTGTCGGAAATGGGTTTCTTGCAGAAACAGGATGTCTGAACGTGCTTTCTTGGTTATGGCAAATACTTGGCTGCGTTTTTGAGGGGTATTAAGCCCTCTTGCATTTAATGAGACAATATTAACTTCAGCCATATGTACTTACGTCTAGTGGAGGGACGAAAATGTATAAGAGCCCACCATGTGTCACCTTAACTCCAAACTTAACACAAGTTGTATGAATAAACAAAACATTACAAATGTTGTAATCTTTTCTACATAAGAACCATGTAGAAAGGTCTAGGATCAAACAGGTCCCTGATCCCATGGGAATGAGAATAGTTCTGGATACGATTAAGCATAAAACCGTATACAGATACACAATACAAAATGGGTTTAGCCATTTCAATATGAAAGAAGACAGGAACATAAAAAAGAACCAATAGAAATGAAAGAGACGCACTCTTTGTTAGTAGCTACACATATCAGATAGTACCATTTTTAGCAGAATTCTGAAAGGATACACAAGAGGCTTGTTGTAAGCCACCAATTACACCACGACGATTCCTCTACTGCGAAAGGGAGAAGGTCCGCTCTTGGCTGATACCTCTACAAAGCCAATGTCCTGAATTCCAATTTCAGGTGGAGGTCCTCCTCGGGGACTTCACCTTGGTTTGTAGGTTCCACTTCTCTAGAGGTGGTAATTCCGGGAATGCCACAGGTAAATGAACCGGCAGCCACGATGGTATGTCCAGCGGGGTGACCCGAAGCACAGTCCAGATTTTGTGTAGATCGTCCGGTTGCTTTATCACTATGGGTTTACCATTGTCCATCACAGAAAGTCCAAAGGGATACAACCATCTGTAGGGAATGCGACGATCTCTCAAAATATCAGTAAGCGGTTTCAGTATTCGCCTTTTGTTTAGAGTGCTTGCCGCTACGTCTTGAAAGAACAGAATTTTGGAGTTGTCGTAGTAGATTCCTTGAGAGTCCCTGGCCCTCTGTAAAAGAGCAGCTGTGTCGACAAAACTCAAGAGCCCGCAAACCACATCTCTCGGAGGCTCTCCCGGGGCAGGCTTGGGCCTAAGAGCTCTGTGTATACGCTCGATAATCACTTGGGAGGCTCGATCCGCCCCCAGTAGATCTGCGAAAATTGAAGCGGCTGCTGCTCTCAAAGCCTCCGGAGCTACACTTTCCGGCATACCCCTTAGCCTAATATTCTTCCTCCTGTTGCGATTCTCCTGATCTTCAAGCTGAAGAAATGCAGAATTTAGATGTTCCTGTTGGGAGATAACCGTCTGTTGTGTCACTGCACTGTGGGACAATAAAGCAGTATGAGCATTTTCCAGTTCCTCCACTCTGTGGCCGATGTGTTTTACGTCTGTTTTGATATCAGAGAGTTCTTTCAGCACTGGAGATAAGGCTTGAGCTAAACATTTTTTGAGAAAAGCTCTAGAAATATGACATGCATCCGATTCATCACATGCAGTAGGCTGAGCTGTAGTACTCTCTCTATCCGAATCCCCATCCTGTGACATTTCAGTGTCCTCCTCTTGTGTGGATAGGTGACTCCCAGTTAAAGAGGAAGCAGCGTGCTTTTTGTTAAAGAAACGATCAACTTCATGTTGATTTTTATGCTTTTTAGGCGTGTGGTGAGCAACATCTTTGAGCTTTTCTTTGCCAGTTTTCACCATCTTGTGTTAGTTTTGTGGTACTAAAGAAAAAATAGAGTGCGTGTCTCTTCAATGGTAGTTACATGTAGCTCATTAAGAACAGCGCTTACAGCTTCCTAACTGCCTCCCTAGCAATGGTGGAGGGAGGAGGAGGGGGTCGCCTAGCAAAAAAAAAAAATTTGTCGTGGGAGTCCAAGTGACTACACTGTATGTCAGATCAGTAATAAAGCTTGTTCACTAGGTAAATTCCCAGCGGAGAAAAAATTAGAGCAGTGCTCTCATAAGTAAGGTGATGATATGAAGTGAAGTAAAGCTTGGGGGTATAAGTGGCACTTTCTCTGAAGTCCTTGGGCGCTGGTCTGCAGGATTCAAGCCTGGGCCTAGTCTCCTCAGACCTCACAGTAAGGAACGGGCTGCCCCTGGGATTCAGGTCTGTAATCTTAATGCGGGTCTCTATAGCAGAACGGCACTTGTGTCTCCCAGGCAGCTGCAGCTGCTTAGTGTGCTTATTGTGTACCTGTTATTGCTCCTCTGGTCTCTTCGAACCTTCCCGCCGGCTGTCTCGCCCGAAATCTAGGTCCCGGATTGACACGAGGCAAGGCCTCAACCTGATCCTCTCCCTGAAGTCGCAACCAGACCACCGAAGATGGATCCTCAAATGCCTGGACGGCGCTGCGGCGGTAGCGAGGGAGTGTCAGCTCATTCAGAGCAGTATGTATCTGCAGCTCCTCCACTTCTATTCTCACCGCTCCTTCCCGCCGATCGTCTCGCTGGAAATCGAGGTCCCGGTCGACCGCGAGGCTAGGCCTCACTAGCTTGTTCCTCCGATATTTCGGCGGAATCGCCCAAAAAACCACTCCACCAGTGCCCAGTCGTCTCCGCAGCAGCAGGGAGAGGGGAAGAGGTAGTTTCGAGCACTTTCGTTCAGCAGATGGAGCAAATTAGGTCCTCTGTTGGCGGAGCTCACCAGAGTTGCGACCGTTCACTGCAGCGCCCAAGCCACGCCCCGCTTCTGAACTATTTGACCCTGCTTCATATTGACCCTGGCTTACTGACTACTCTCCTGCTCTGCGTTTGGTACCTCGTACACTCCTGGTTTGACTCGGCTTGTTCACTACTCTCCTGCTCTGCGTTTGGTACCTCGTACACTCCTGGTTTGACTCGGCTCGTTCACCACTCTTGTTGCTCACGGTGTTGCCGTGGGCAACTGCCCCATTTCCCTTAGCTTCTGTGTACCCTTGTCTGTTTGTCTGTCGTGCACTTACTGAGCGTAGGGACCGTCGCCCAGTTGTACCACGTCGCCTAGGGCGGGTCGTTGCAAGTAGGCAGGGACTGAGTGGCGGGTAGATTAGGGCTCACTTGTCTGTTTCCCTACCCCCATCATTACATAATTACAAGCCCATATACCTAGTCTACCCTGGTCCCTCACACTACTATGGACCCCCTTGAGACCCTGGCTCAGCAAATGCAGGGTCTCTCCCTACAGGTCCAGGCCCTGGCTCAGAGGGTCAACCAGCCTGACGCTACCATGGTAGTGCCCCTCATCTCACCTCTTGAACCCCACCTTAAGTTGCCTGACCAGTTCTCAGGGGACCGGAAGACTTTTCTCTCCTTTCGGGAGAGTTGTAGGCTCTATTTTCGCTTAAAACCCCACTCCTCAGGTTCTGAGAGCCAGCGGGTGGGTATAATTATGTCCCGGCTCCAGGAAGGGCCCCAAGAATGGGCCTTCTCCTTGGCTCCTGACGCCCCTGAACTTTCCTCCGTTGATCTTTTCTTTTCTGCTCTCGGACTCATTTATGACGAGACTGACAGGACTGCCTTTGCCGAGAGTCAGCTGGTGACCTTACGTCAGTGTAAGAGACCTGTTGAGGAGTATTGTTCTGACTTTAGGAAGTGGTGCGTAGCTTCTCGGTGGAATGACCCTGCCTTAAGATGCAAGTTTAGGTTGGGTCTGTCGAACGCCCTGAAAGACCTGCTAGTTAGCTATCCCTCTTCTGACTCCCTAGACCAGGTTATGGCTTTAGCGGTACGACTTGACCGACGTCTAAGGGAACGACAACTTGAACGTTTTTGTGTTTTCCCCTCTGACTCCCCCATGATGCCTCCCGAGGTCCCGTTGCTTCGCTCTTCCACGGAAGACTCGGAGGTACCTATGCAACTCGGGGCCTCCGTGTCCCCCCAACAACGTAGAGAGTTCCGCAGGAAGAATGGTCTCTGCTTCTATTGTGGCGATGACAAGCATCAAGTGAACACCTGTCCTAGGTGTAAGAATAAGCAGCCGGAAAACTTCTGTGCCTAAGTGATCGGGGAGGTCACTTGGGCGCACAGGTATTTCCCGTAAATATGAAACGTAATAAAATCTTGCTTCCCTTTCAGGTCTCTTTTGGTGGTAGGTCTGCTACCGGCAGCGCCTTCGTTGATTCAGGGTCGTCTGCTAATATCATGTCTGTGGAATTTGCTATGTCTCTAGCTATGCCTTTGATTGATTTGCCTAAACCTGTCCCGGTAGTGGGTATCGACTCCACTCCTCTTGCTAATGCTTATTTTACACAGCATACCCCTGTTTTTGAACTCCTTGTTGGCTCCATGCATTTATTGCTAACTTCTCGGTCATCGCTAAGCCTCTTACGGACCTCACTCGCAAAGGTGCTGATCTCCTCCACTGGCCTCCTGAGGCTGTCCAGGCTTTTGTGGTCCTTAAGAAGTGCTTTATCTCGGCCCCTGTGCTGGTTCAGCCCAACCAAATGGAGCCATTTATCGTGGAGGTTGACGCATCCGAGGTGGGAGTGGGTGCTGTCTTGTCCCAGGGTACCAGGTCCCTGACCCATCTCCGTCCCTGTGCCTACTTCTCCCGGAAGTTTTCGCCCACTGAGAGTAACTATGATATTGGCAACCGCGAACTCTTAGCCATTAAATGGGCATTTGAAGAGTGGCGCCACTTCCTGGAGGGGCTAAGCACCAAGTAACGGTCCTTACCGACCACAAGAATCTTGTTTTCCTAGAATCTGCCCAGAGGCTAAACCCGAGACAAGCTCGATGGGCGTTATTTTTTACCAGATTCAACTCTTTGGTTACCTATAGGGCTGGGTCTAAAAATATTAAGGCTGATGCACTGCCGCGTAGCTTCATGGCCAGCACTCCTTCGGAGGAAGATCCTGCTTGTATTTTGCCTCCAGGTATAATCATTTCCTCTATTGATTGTGATTTAGTCTCTGAAATTGCGGCTGATCAAGGTTCAGCTCCCGGGAACCTTCCTGAGAACAAGCTGTTTGTTCCCCTGCAATTCCGGCTAAGGGTACTTAGGGAAAATCATGACTCCGCACTATCTGGTCATCCAGGCATCCTGGGTACCAAGCACCTCATTGCCAGAAACTATTGGTGGCCTGGGTTGCCTAAAGACGTTAAGGCCTACGTCGCCGCTCGTGAGGTTTCTGCTAGGTCCAAGACTCCCAGGTCCCGACCAGCGGGCTTACTACGTTCTTTGCCCATTCCCCAGAGACCTTGGACCCATATCTCCATGGATTTTATCACCGATTTGCCTCCATCTCAAGTCAAGTCGGTGGTGTGGGTTGTAGTAGACCGCTTCAGTAAGATGTGCCACTTTGTGCCCCTCAAGAAACTACCCAATGCTAAGACGTTAGCTACCTTGTTTGTCAAACACATCCTGCGTCTCCATGGGGTCCCTGTCAATATTGTTTCTGACAGAGGGGTACAATTTGTTTCATTGTTTTGGAGAGCCTTCTGTAAAAAGTTGGAGATTGATCTGTCCTTCTCCTCTGCCTTCCATCCTGAAACTAATGGCCAAACTGAGAGGACTAATCAGTCTCTAGAACAATATTTAAGGTGTTTTATCTCTGACTGTCAATATGATTGGGTCTCATTCATTCCCCTCGCCGAATTTTCCCTTAATAACCGGGTCAGTAACTCGTCAGGGGTCTCCACCTTTTTCTGTAATTTTGGGTTTAATCCACGGTTCTCCTCCGTTTCACCTGGTAGTTCCAACAATCCCGAGGTAGAGGTCGTTCATCGGGAACTGTGCACAGTCTGGGCCCAGGTTCAGAAGAACCTAGAGGCGCCCCAGAGCATACAAAAAACTCAGGCAGATAGAAGACGTTCTGCTAACCCCTTGTTTATGGTCGGGGATCTGGTGTGGCTATCGTCTAAGAACTTGCGCCTTAAGGTCCCGTCCAAGAAGTTTGCTCCCCGGTTTATAGGGCCGTACAAGGTCATTGAAGTCCTCAATCCTGTCTCCTTCCGACTGGAGTTGCCCCCATCATTTTGAGTACACGACGTGTTTCATGCCTCCCTCCTTAAACGCTGCTCCCTGTCCTTGGCTTCCTCGAGGAAACCTCCAGTCCCCGTTCTCACCCCTGAGGGTTTGGAATTCGAGGTGGCCAAGATTGTGGACAGCAAGATGGTCCAAGGCTCCCTCCAGTACCTGGTCCATTGGAGAGGATACGGGCCTAAGGAGAGGACTTGGGTACCCGCCCGGGATGTTCACGCTGGGGTATTGGTCAGGAGGTTTCACCTTCGTTTCCCCAATAAACCAGTTCCACCTAGAAAGGGTCCAGTGGCCCCTCATAAAAGGGGGGGTACTGTAAAGGATCTGCCAGGCACAGCTTCTGTGTCAACGCCTATAGGTAATCAGTCTGCACCTGCTTCTATTTCTGTGAGACTGACTCCATCTTCTACCACTCAGCATGGCAGGCTTAGGAGTGGGAGAGCCTGTCACAGCCTGGCCAGACGGAGCTAGCTCCCGCCCTCTGTCTATTTATACCTGTCTTTCCTGTTCCTCCTTGCTTGTGATTCTTCTCGTTTGGTTTCCTGGCCCTGCTGCAGCTACTGAACTATTTAACCCTGCTTCATATTGACCCTGGCTTACTGACTACTCTCCTGCTCTGCGTTTGGTACCTCGTACACTCATGGTTTGACTCGGCTCGTTCACCACTCTTGTTGCTCACGGTGTTGCCGTGGGCAACTGCCCCATTTCCCTTAGCTTCTGTGTACCCTTGTCTGTTTTTCTGTCGTGCACTTACTGAGCGTAGGGACCGTCGCCCAGTTGTACCCCGTCGCCTAGGGCGGGTCGTTGCAAGTAGGCAGGGACTGAGTGGCGGGTAGATTAGGGCTCACTTGTCTGTTTCCCTACCCCCATCATTACATTTACCTTGTACAAATCTCCCACTTTACCAACACCAAAGCAACCCCAGACCATCACATTACCTCTACCATGCTTGACAGATGGCATCAGGCACTCTTCCAGCATCTTTTCAGTTGTTCTGCGTCTCACAAATATTCTTCTGTGTGATCCAAACACCTCAAACTTTGATTTGTCTGTCCATAACACTTTTTTCCAATCTTCCTCTGTCCAATGTCTGCGTGCTTTTGCCCATATTAATCTTTTCCTTTTATTAGCCAGTCTCAGATATGGCTTTTTCTTTGCCACTCTGCCCTGAAGGGCAGCATCCCGGAGTCGCCTCTTCACTGTAGACGTTGACACTGGCGTTTTGCAGGTACTATTTAATGAAGCTGCCAGTTGAGGACCTGTGAGGCGTCTATTTCTCAAACTAGAGACTCTAATGTACTTGTCTTATTGCTCAGTTGTGCAGCGGGGCCTCCCACTTCTCTTTCTACTCTGGTTAGAGCCTGTTTGTGCTGTCCTCTGAAGGGAGTAGTACACACCGTTGTGGGAAATCTGCAATGCACACATTGCACTATGCTGGTTACTATCAGCAGTGAACATCAACTTTTAATTTCTATGTAGTGTGTCCTTGCTCTAATAGCCTAATAAAAATTTGTTATTTTACTTTACTTGTAGTTGTTAAAAAAAAGGGCCTTTTGCCGGCAGGCAATTATTTCTATTGATCGTTAACTAGCCCACCAACTATTTGGGTCTTGTTTCCATTATGGTTGCTGGAAATGGGCCTCTATACACCTATGTAGATATTGCATTAAAAACCAGACGTTTGCAGCTAGAATAGTCATTTAGCACATTAACAATGTATATAGTGTATTTCTGATTAATTTAATGTTATCTTCATTGAAAAAAACTGTGCTTTTCTTTCAAAAATAAGGAAATTTCTAAGTGACCCTAAACTTTTGAACGGTAGTGTATATATGCCACTATATAGCAGATAGGTGCCTCGATACAGTAGATAGGTGACCCCATATAGTTTTCAGGCCCCCAATATGTTAGATAGGTTCCCCCATATAATAGATAGCCCCGTCCTTCATTAATAATGCCCAATTTGCGACAATGAAAATAAAAAGCATTGAAACTCACATTACCCTGTTCCTACGACTAGCTGCTATGTCTTCTGCTTGTTACATCCCTTGATACCATTACCACCACAAGTCCTGCTTTCTTTTAAAGTACTGAAGGATGAGTTCTTTCTTGCTACTGACCACCATATTAAGGTATATAAATACTGGATGAGAGTTGACCCGTGGGAAGATCTGTTCTATCCAGTGGCGTAACTACCGCCGTAGCAGCCATAGCGGCTGCTACGGGGCCCGCGGCACGAGGGGGCCCGTGTCACCCGCCGGCACGGGCCCCCACCATGGCCGGAGACTCCGCTAGCAGCCGCTATGGCTGCTACAGCGGGACGCCACTGAACACTATGGCAGAGCAGGGAGGTATCTCCCCGCTCTGCCATTAAACAAAAGACATGTATCCCCTATCCACAGGATAGGGGATACATGTGTGATCGCTGGCATTGATAGGGAGAACGGGGGACCGAAAGTCCCCTGAAGTTCTCCATCACAAACCTCGGACTTCCGGGGTCTGTGTCGGCAGCTCCGTAGAAATGAATGGTGCGCTTGTGCTCATTTTTATTGAGCTGTGCAGACGGCGGTAGTCTAAGGTTAGTCATGGAGAACTTCGGGGTACTTTCAGTCCCCCGTTCTCCCTATCGCTGCCAGCGTTCACACATGTATCCCCTATCCTGTGGATAGGAGATACATGTATTTTGTAGGACACACTGTAGGTCGCATTTTTTTGGGGGGTTGCGGCTGCATGGCATTACCTACAAGGGGGGGGCTGTATGGCGTTCCCTACAAGGGGGGCTGTATGGCGTTCCCTACAAGGGGGGGCTGTATGGCATTCCCTACAAGGGGGGGGCTGTATGGTGTTCCCTACAGGGGGGTTGTATGGCGTTCCCTACAGGGGGGGGCTGTATGGCGTTCACTACAAGGGGGGGCTGTATGGCATTCCCTACAGGGGGGCTGTATGTCGTTCTCTACAGTGGGGGCTGTATGGCGTTAGCGCTATACAGCCCGCTCTGTAGATAACGCCATACAGTCCCCCTGTAGATAACGCCATACAGTCCCCCTGTAGATAACGCCATACAGCCCCCTCTGTAGATATCTACAAAGGGGGCTGTATGGCGTTATCTACAGGGGGGGCTGTATGGCGTTATCTACAGAGGGGGCTGTATGGCGTTATCTACAGGGGGCTGTATGGCGCTATCTACAGGGGGGGCTGTATGGCGCTATCTACAGGGGGGCTGTATGGCATTTTCTACAGGGGGCTGTATGGCGTTATCTACAGGGGGGTCTGTATGGCGCTATCTACAGGGGGGCTGTATGGCGCTATCTACAGGGGGGGCTGTATGGCGCTATCTACAGGGGGGCTGAATGGCGTTATCTACAGGGGGGCTGTATGGCGTTATCTACAGGGGGGCTGTATGGCGTTATCTACAGGGGGGCTGTAAAAAAGGCACTATCTACAAGGGGGGGGTTGTGTGATACCCAGGGGAGGGGGGGCCCCAGTCAAAAGTTTACTATGGGGCCCAGTTTTTCCTAGTTACGCCCCTGGTTCTATCAATACAGGTGATGAAAGTGTGCTGCTCCTATTCCATTTATTTCTACACCCTATTAAGGTGTCATGCACACTGCCAAGCCATGTGTTCGGAGCCTATACAAATGCACAGTCCTTAGGACTTTTTACTACAGAGATATTCTCTCCTAGAAGCAACGCTTCATAACACAATATCTGATGGAATTATAACATACGACGGAGCATGCCACAATTTTTTTCCTGCCGAATTCATACAGAATTTGACTTTAGAATTTGATAAATCGCTCTCTCCTTATGATGATATAGTAGGGCCCCATACACCTCTATGGTTGCCTTATTATTGCTCTGTACAATTGTACCGAGTCATAATATAGTTGTGTGCATGAACCTTAAGGGCTGTTTTTTTCCATAAGATAAACAGCTCCAATGTCCATAGGGTCATCAGGAAAGGACTACTGTATATAGTATTGTGTACAGGTCCATTTGTAAATTGCCAAATAAAGAATGAGATGTGTATTTAGTGTTAGGTAGAAGTTATGATATAGACTAAACAAAAAGAACTGGCTGGATACAACTGATATCTGTGAATGCACCCTTACTTGATATGGACTAAATAGAATAGTTTAGGCATGCAACCTTTTTTAAAAATAAAATAAAAATTATGATGGTTAAGTCAATGGATTTGATTAAATCCCGAGTGCATCCGTTTAGATGAGTCGCAGTGCATAAAAGAGCAAATAATGAATCTAGACTGAATTGGTGGCGGTGGGGATTTCCCATCAAGGAGATAGTGGGGCTACATTTTGCCAACTTGGCCTTGGGTGCCAGGAGAACTTGTCCTTCTACTGACATGATGATTAATATTTCAGTTAAAAGAAAAGGTGGGGTCTTATATTTCCCCCTGTCTTCTCCACAAGATATAGAACTATCACAGAAATAACACTTCTTACAAGCAGAGGAATTTTTACTTCAGATATTTCAGAATCACTTCTTTATTAACGCACAAAAATAAACAGCCTGCGGACGCCTGTGTTTATGCTACCTATAATTACTTACATACTGTTTGGTTTTAGACGCAGCTAGTATTCTGCCATACACACCTAAGTGAGGTCAAAAATCATCAAACAAGAGGAAGCAGCTGCATAGAATAAAATAGCTACCTGAATAAAATGTTTGATTGCCCAGTGAACTCTAACCATATATTTCCTGTAAACTAAGACCTCAAAATGACCCTGTTGGTATAAGGAAGGATACACCTAAAAGAAAAATCCCCATTAAACCACTTGTATTTTACATTCGTATTGCATAAATTTTTTACATACTGGAATACGCAGTTAGGGTTAATCAATGAAGCCATTCACATGGGTTTATAAAATATGCAAATATTTTAAAAACGCAGCCTGAACTATTTTCATCTGTATGGCCACATTCACACGGCAGTATTTTGGTCAGTATTTTGCATCAGTATTTGAAAGCCAAAACCAGGGGTGTGTCCAAAACACGGAAGAGGTGCAAAGCTTTCCATTATAATTTATCTCTGTGTAGGTTCCACTCCTGGTTTTGGCTTCCAAATATAGATGCAAAATACTGACCAAAATACTGCTCTGTGAAAGTGGCCTATTGCTGATGGAAACCGCCCATTGAAGTCTATGGAAAGTGATTCAATTACAGATGCATCCGTATTTGGTCTATATTTGACCTGTATTTCATCCGTATTGCATCCGTTTTTCAAAGGGGCTGTCTGATGTAATTCAATTATCTCCTTATGCCACATATTACTTTCACACGGCAGTATTTTGGTCAGTATTTGGCTTCAGTATTTATAAGCCAAAACCAGGAGTGGTTCTAAAACACGGAAAACGTACAAATCTTTCTGTTATACTTTTTCTCTGTTTTGTTCCACTCCTGGTTTTGGCTTCCAAATACAGATGCAAAATACTGACCAAAATACTGTCGTGTGAAAGCGGTTCTACCTCTCTGTGCTCCGGTTGACTCGTGTGATTCCTGACCATGAAGCTACGCTGTTTCCGTAAGTCTCATATAACGGAATGGTAGTTACAGAAACCGCGTAGCTCGCATCAGAGAGCTACGCTGTTTTCTTCTTCATGGTCGGGAATCACACGCGCCAGCCAGTGCACAGAGAGGTAGAACGGGGTATAGGGGCCCCCCGTTCTAAAGATATGTGCGGGTGCCAGAGGTGGGAGCCGCATGTATCTGACATTTATGGCATATCCTGTGGATATGCCATAAATGTTCCTGATAGGAAAACCCCTTTAAGCATAAAACCTTTAGTTGTCCTTTGCTGTTATTTAACAATTTCATACAATATATTCTTTATTTTATGGTAAGCTGGGCAATATCCAATATGGCTGACATTACTGTCCCCAGGGCGGTTGTTATCTAGCTTTCTTAGGGTCTTGTACAGACTTATATTCTAAAATCATTGTTTTGCATTAAAACTTTGTCTTTTTTCTTATTCTTTGCCAATTTATCGTTCACAGACTGGGAAAATTCTTATGGGAACTTTAAAGGTGGCCATTATTGGTTTTCCCTGCACAGTTTGTCTAGATTATTTTAGTTAAAAATAGTACATTTAAAAAAGTTTGATCAACAACTTTACAGGAGTTGTTCCATCTTTCATAGAGGAAATAAAAAAAAAAATAACTTTAAAGGAGTTGTTCCATCTGTCATAGAGGCGAGTTCAGGGAGGACAGAAACCTCCCATTGAGCAAGCTTTAGCCCTTCTGCTCTACGGTAGATTTCTGTCCTCCCTGAGCTCGCCATTGGACACCTGCGTTACGGTTTGACTCAGGACCTCTCTCTGTGAGCCATAGCTATTAAAAAAAGAGCAGCTCCCTCTCTGAAAGACACAATGCGACTATAGACACGAATTCATTTGTAAAGGCTACATGTAGTACTAGATTTCCCCTGCATTGACTGCTGCAGGGAAAATAAGTGGTGACACGCACCTTTCCCTGACTAGAACAGCTGATTGATGGGGATTACGGAAGTCAGACCTATGGCAACCATCTGATTATCGGGTAGCTTCAATCTGAGTACAAGTTGACCAGTTGTGACAATCCCTTTAATAAAATTGGAATGTTCAATGTAATAGCTAAGAATGGACTTTTCTAAGTGATGTGAATAGTGGTATTATTAATATTCACATTATTTTTGTGATATCTAGAAATGATCACCCTGTTTTGTATGTATTGGTGTGGCAATTGACAATGACTATTTGCATAAAAAAAAATTATAATTATAACGAAAGATAATATATTTTCAGAAAAGGGTAACATTGTTTTCAGAAAATTTGTTACATTTTTTTGGGATGTAGCCATCTTTATCTTGACTGTGAGAACTTGCTGCAGCGTGATATCACACAACAAAAGCCATTGAAAAGTCATTTAAAAAAAAGTCAAGATAAAGGATCTTGCCACTGTGTATTTAATGTGTTAAAAGTCAAGATAAAGATCGCTACACCTGTATGCATTAATAACCTAAAGATAGTTACAATTCCTACAGAGATTCTGTAATTAAATAATTATATAACCATATACATCCCTCTCTGCAATCTAGTATAGACAGTATTATAGTGTGTCCCCCTATTCTATCTGTTAACTGTTGGGAGCGACTGCAGTCCGTATCCACTTTCTAGTCTATCACAGAAACACTTGACGCTAATAAAATTATTTGTCAAAGACTGCCGACATGGCATCCAAAGGGGTACAGGGGCAATGGCATCAGGAGTTATATCTAGCTCCATACCAGGTAATATTTGCAGTGGACCCAACATTGTTGCCATATTTTGTTTTAAAAATGAACTTGCTTTAGAATTGAGAAATTTGCTCTTATCTTTGCAGGAAAGTAGTAGATCTTGCAAAAAGGAGATTTGGGATTCCCATTGACAGGATTGGCATGAACCGACTTGCCAATACTAGAGGTTAACAGATGTCTAAAGTAAGTAATTCATTATCTGCAAAGTCCTGTAGTGGTCATATACAGTATTTTAATGAATGGTTGTTTTTTTTTGTTTTGTTATTATACCAAAAACTGTTATCTGCATATACATTTTAAAAATCACAAGTTAATAGAACACATAATTGCTATAAATACTTAGGTCAAGACTAAAATGGAAATTGACTATGTTATTAGAACATGGGAGGACGGGATCTCAGTTATTAGTTCTATATGAAACTATACACTACATTATATATAGCGTACATAAAAATAGAGTGTTAATTTTTGTGGCTCCTACCATTTCAAATATCCTGGGATGAATTGAAGTGTCAAATACAAACTAGCCCCACAAGATTACCGGAGGATTTTCCAGTAGACCTGGGCTTTGACACAATGGGCCCCAAAAGTCCAGTAGAAGGCAACCCTATTTGAGCATGACTTTAGAGTCATTCACTAGCGGCTAGGGTCTATTTCTTATGGCTTTAACACAAATACCCTTTTAAACCTCATTGGTGATTTGTTATGTGATAACAACAAAGTTTACAATGCAATTAAAGGTGCCCCATGCAGTATAATTTTCCATAACTGCCCCTAGTGCCAGTGCCCACATATAAAGTGTCATTGCCCACTTAGACAGTGCCACAGTACCCATGTAGATAGTGCCACACACAGTGCCCATGTAAATAGCACCACAGTGTCCCCTGTAGATACTGCCTATATAGTGCCACAGTGCCCATGTAGTTAGTGCGACACCCCCTTGAAAATAGCGCCACTCCCTGTATATATCGTTGTGTTCCCTGTAGATAGCACCATTGGGGCTCCATCTAGGGGCGAAATTCCTGGCCAGAGCGTCAGCAACGCTCTGGCCGGGGATTCCACTACATGAGTAGCCCCTGACGCCACTGTCCATATATGGATAGTGAAGCTAGGGGCTCCTCCAGGAGCAGAATGCCCGGCCAGAGGTTCGGCAATGCTCTGGCAGGGGATTCCGCTCCTGGAGAGAGCCCCTGACGTCATTATCCATATATCCAGGGACTACTGTCTTGGGAAAGCCTTTGAAGTCGCTGTCCATATCTGGACAGTGACATCAGGGGCTCCTCCAGGAGCAGAATCCCCAGCCAGAGTGTCGGCAATGCTCTGGCCGGGGATTCTGCTCCAGGAGGAGCCCCTGACGTCACAGTCCAGATATGGACAGCGACGTCAAGGGCTTTCCCAAGACAGGAGTCCCCGGCCAGAGAACTTGCTCTGGCCGGGGACTCCATAGTTTAAAGCCGACAACAATGTCCATATGTGAACAGTGATGTCAAGGGCTTCCCTGGGCTCAGCGCTTAAAGTAACGCTGTGCCTGGGGAGTCCTCGATGAGTGGACAGTGAATGCTGAAGCAGGGAGCTCACAGTTCCTTGCTTCGGCATTGGATTAGACTGTAGCTGTGTCCTGAGTATGTAGATACAGTTGACACCGGACATACCACCAGCAGCTCGGGACAGCGGTACACCGCCCGGAATCTGGGACTGTCCTGCTGAATCCAAGACGGTTGGGAGGTATACCTCCCTGACACCAGGGGAGCCCCACCATAGCCTGCTAACAACAGCATTTTCAGCATAACACTATCTTGAGGACCTGCAAATTCACGTCATGTGACCACAGGTCCTATCTACATAACGCACAACAGCACAATATAAAATACTAATGTAGTTTGGCCACTAGGTGGCAGCAATGCACTAGAATTACATAGAACTGCTGCTAAGACAAATATTTGCAAACACATGCTTGTTCTTGAACTTGCCAAGAAATGAAATAAATAAAATAAATCACATTTCCATTTGGTTCCCCTATGGCACACCATACTGTACCTCTCCTCCCGAATTTAACTGATGCTGTACTCGCCATTACATTGAAACAAAAACATTGGTTACTTATCTACACATGATGGTCTGGCCCACCATATGCTTTAGCCTCCATATTTGTCAGGAAGTCTCTGAGGCCCAGCATTTCAGAGGGGCTCTATCCACACCTTACAGGTGATAGGAGCCGTAGTTTGACCCTGCACCCAAGATCAGCGCCCAACCACAGAAAAGTAGTCTTCATCTGGTAGAAAATGTTCCCAGAAGAGTGCAGGCTGTTATCTCAGCAAAATGGAAACACATTCTATATTAATGCTTAAGGTTTTGCAATAAGATGTTTGTATAGTACTTTAAAGCAATTTGGCAGTTTTTATATAGTTCAATAAGTTATAAAACTGTGTAAGTATTGCAAAATGGTCAGCATTTTAGTATCTTTAGATTTTATAGGTTATTACAGTATGAAGAGTGAAAACAGGATGCTTGTTGTTTAGAAGATGTCTTTCCTTACAGAGCAATCTTTTTTGTTTTTTGCAGGTATGTACACCCTGGATGATATATAATACATCTCAGAAGCCACCAAAACACGTCAATACCTTACAGAGCTCATGTTCGTGATTTATGTTACATTGATGAATTGACCATCTATAAATCTATTTCATGTCCACTGTCAAAACATTAATAGATTCAATCCATCAGATGATAACATCCACAGCCAAGGTGTGTCTGTTCAGGTTGCAGGGTATATTATCTTACACTGGCTGATCCTAGGTTTTGTGTTTTATCTGCAAATAGTGGCATTTTGTTCTGAACAGTAAAAACGTATTCTGCCCAGTCGGACCAAGGCTTAATTTCACCCGGGGAAAAAAAATTGTTTGCTGCACTAGCCTTGTCCCTAAACACCCGGGCTTCTTGGTGGCTTCCCCTTCCATTAAAAACCCGAGCTTTATTACCTGAATTCCTGCTGGTGAATTTTACTGCACTTTTACTAATTTAAAATATACAAAGCCAATGCATTTCCTGCCCCCTTTACAGAAAGCACTACTTATACTAATTTTGTAATTTACTATTAGGGTACATGCACATGTGGCCTTGTCCTAATGGTTTACACAGTAACACTCTGGGCAAACCGTATACACTTAGTTAAAACCCAAGATTTAAAGAGCACAAAGGAGAATATCTCTGTGTCGTGCACGGACCCCCCAGGTCCTAAAATTTTACTTGGAGCGTTCCCTCAGCAGCCAAATGTTAGATAGTTGCCAACTGGATTTGATAAAATCCCATTCAGACAGTGAGAATCAAAATAGCATGCTGCAATGAAAACCTCAAGCACAACTTTACTTGTGTTTTTTATTGTAGTACTGGAATTTGGTTATCCATATAAACAGTTTAGAATCATTTCATAGAAATACTGCATTAATAGAAACCTGGAAACAAGATTTTAGGATAACCATATCACTACCACTCTGTGTGCATGCAACCTATGGCAAAAAAATAATTTAAGCTGGTTTCTACACGTTAAAAAATGTATAAAATGTCTGTACACAAAATCTAAACTTGTTACTTAAATTTTGTAGAGGAATTTAAACACCATTGTGATGTTACCAGCTAGTGGATTTTGGATATCCAAACAGTTGCACAATAAATATTTGTTCAGAAGAAATGGAGACAGTAGTTCAAGGCTGACAGTCACATACCCCAGATTGTGTCTTGTGTTTATGTAGCATTGTATAAAGTATTGCAGTAATGTAGATCTCACACCGTTTAAGTAATAGTAACTATCTGAGGTTAATATTATATTTACTGTATATAACACATGCTGAATTTATTGTGTGTTCTATGTCTATAATGGCTAACCATGAAAACTATGCCTCCATCTGATTTACCAATACACACTACACATAGTTTCTGATCTAAAATGTCTCGCTGTGTTATAACAATAATACTTTATATGTGACAGTTTATGTTATAAATGATTTTAACAAAAGCAGGTAGAATCCAGAGTGGCTGGACCACACTCATATATTCAACATTTTGTGATGCTTTAACTATAGTTTGTATGTGACAGGTCACTGGCTTCAATCACTCTGAGCAATGTTTGTGTTTAGCTACATTTTATCAGTCTCTCACTATAAATGAAACTTGTTATTCTGGTATGAAATGATTGAAACTTGTCCTTTCATGTTTAGCATTTGCCGTTGTGGGTCAATAATGAAATATATACTGCAAATGATCGATTAAGGGCACGTTCAGACGTGGCGGAATTTTTCCGCTGCAAATGTTGGTGCAGATTTGGGGCAATTACGCAACAAATCTACACCAACATTTGCATATTTGACAGGTAATTCAGACGTTGCAGAAAAGACAGCGGACTTGCCACAGATTTCAGTTTTTGCATTGCAAAGGCTGAAATCCGCAGTGAAATTCCGCTTCTTCTCCGCAACAGTCAGTGCATGCTGCGGAGGGAAAATTCCGCACCGCAGCCTATGGTCTGCAGCTGAGTTTTCCACAATGTCTGAACTAACTGGCCTAAAAATGTATTGAATCAAATGTAAAAAAACGGCCGCTGGAGAATTCCACTGCGGACTGTCCGCTGCGAAATTCCACAGTAATTCCGCCACATCTGAACGTGCCCTAAGGCATTCTTGATCTTGACTTTTAGATCTTTCTTGACATGTCACTTTTAAAGGTTTTTTCAGAGTTAGTTTATCAAAGCACCAGATGTGTGTTCATTAAGTAATATATTATGTTTTTTAATTCGGTCCCCAAGTTCTTCTCTCTAGGACCATAGCTATAGACTTAGCAGTGTTTTTTTTTTTTACGTCGGGCACATCCATACATTTGTGCCCTGTACTGTAAACCATATCAGAAGGCAAAATGCAGTATATACTGTAATATACTATACACTTTCAATGCTCCGATTAACAAATCACCTGTTCTGAGACAATTTTTTTGCCAAATTTAACATACATATCGAAGACCAGACTAGACGGATACAGTTGTCCATTGGTTAGAAAAAACAACTGTACTTCTCAGTTAGGTCATCCACTGTACTTTGGTTGGCAATAACAACATATACCATAGTGGCCACTTGATTATATAATCAGCTGGCATTGGCCCATAGTAGCTTTTCGTTGTCATGTCCATCAGAAGAGACATTTTCAGTTGATGTAGACTTCAGATGAGAGGTTATCTAGGATTACATGACCACAACTTAGTTCAGACGCACTCTGATGTCTTAACATGTTCTAGAATGCATTTCATTTCTGAAGGCCATGGACGAGTAGTAAAACCAATAAGAGAACCGACTCACCAACACTACCGTAACTAGATTGGTGTTCAGAAGTAAATTGTGAATTCAGAGGACATCTTGAACTGATCTGAATTTACATACTCTTGGAGAACTCCTTTAATACATTTTTCAGTACAAGAAGTGTGACCAGACTTCACCATTTATTGTATTTTTTAAGGCAGCTCCTTTCTGTGTTTTTACTTATTCTAAGGCTGGATACACACGAGCATGTTCGGTCCGTAAAGGACAGAACGTATTTCGGCTGCAAGTCTCGGACCGTAGACACTGCAGGGAGCCGGGCTCCTAGCATCATAGTTATGTACGACGCTAGGAGTCCCTGACTCTCCGTGGAAATACTGTCCCGTACTGAAAACATGATTACAGTACGGGACAGTTGTCCCGCAGCAAGGCAGGGACTCCTAGCATTGTACATAACTATGATGCTAGGAGCTCGGCTCCCTGCAGTGTGTTCGGTCCGGGACTTGCGGCCGATATACGTTCCGTGCTTTACGGACCGAACATGCTCGTGTGAAACCAGCCTAAGTCAAATACTTAGAATTATCATAGACTTATCTATGCTTTCATGTAGCATCTTTAACATACTTAACTACTTATTCCCCATCAGGAATGAATCATAGATGTAGTAGTTACTAATATTTTGGACCCTCATTCTTGCCGAATGCTAGATGGAAGCTGTATTAATATTGTTTAACCACTATATTTTGGTGTATGTAACAGATTTGTAGATTAGTATTTATGCAGATAGAATTCTGTATTCATATTCCCTGTTTCTTAAAAGACCATTAATAAGAGGGTGGTAACAATGGACACATTGCAGGGCAATGTAATTCAACTGACTATATGACTGTAGCTCAGTCTACAGTGATAGGTAACAAAACCTAACTGCACATTCCTTTACCAAGGGAAATTTGTGTTTAAGGGATTGTGCATCTTAACAATTATTTAATTTCATGGTTTATACTGTATATCTACAGCTTGCCCTAGATATATCATTTAGATAGGGGAAACAGAAATATCCTGTAGAAATTAAAAATGAAAACAAAACAACCACACTTAGATGCAAAGCAATGGTTATGGCCTCTTTTTAATCATATGTACATAATACCACTGCTATAAAACTACAGTACCAATACCATCAACGGTTGTCACTCGTTACATGCGGGCAATATAATATGGAAGTACTGTTTTGCTGATTTTCTATATGTATGTTTTCTTACACATACCGTATACTGGCACACCCTCCAGACTTTTTACTACTGTAAAACTTCACATGTTTTTGTTTGAAATAAAATTTAATTATGAAAATAATTTTGTATGTTTGCTCTTTTTCATATACTTTCATGTACTTTCTTACTAAAATTAAATACCTTTAAAACGTATTAACGGCATACGGACATCTTAGAAGGGCATTCCACGCTCAGGAACGAACATATTTGTAAATGTAATAAAGATCCGCAGCACAAATACAGCAAACTTTAACTTGACACTGATAACTTGCGGAAGCGTGATTACCTATCGCATACTGTAACACAACAAAAGCCATTGAAAAGCCATTAAAATGTCAAGTGAAGGTTTATTGCCACAGTGCATCAAGTGTCAAGTTACACAGATCTGTATTATAGATGTTATTGCATCAGAATGTCAGTAATGCATTTGTATTGCATCTATATTACCGACCTGTAGTACTGATGGTCTGTCTTCTAGAGAGAAAATTGAATTTCATGAGACACCCCCTTTGAAAAACTGGATGCAATACTGATACAATATCGAAGCAATATGGATGACCTACAGATAACATATGAATGTATCCGTATTTTAAACGTCAGTAGTGCTTTTACATCTGCAGAACGGAAGTAGCAGATGCTGCATTTTTAAAATATGCGCATATTTTATATACACATGCGAATAGCTCCTTAGAGTAATATTAGTTCTATATTACAGACAGAGAAAAAAAATAGCTGTAATACTGATGAAAAATCTGGTGTGTAAACAGTGGCTCTCGCTTTGGCGGACTCACCCTGTCCATGTATTAAATGGGCGACCATTCATTTGAATAGCTGCCATGTAACACTATATTTTTTAGGAGTCGCTGCAGGGGAAAGGTATGGTTGCCTTTCCACAGGGAAAATAGCTGACCGCCAGGGTCGATGAAGTCAGACCCACAGCATTCGGCTGATTACATGGCCTGCTTCAATATAGAAAGGGGTTGCCATGTTGAGAGAAAATACCTTTCAAAGGAGTTTTTAAGGGATAAAAAAAAAATTCTAAAGCAATAAATTTTTTGATATACTTATTTTTTGAATTCTTTAGCCCTTCTATTTTTTTTCCATCCCCAGAAAACCCATTTTACACATATCAGTAGGACAAATGCCCTAACAAAGCTGAATACAGGTACAATAGCACCAATTTAATGGTCTGTTGAAGTGGCAGTCAGGAGGCTGGACATTTTTTTTGTCACATATGTATTCTCTTTGAGCAATGTTAGTCTTTCAACAAAGCTGGCTTTTTTGTAGAGTTGCCACTATTTCTAAGAAGTCAGGGGGACAGAGCTCACTTCTCCGCACACCACTAGATACGATGAGACCTTGAAGTATTTATTTCAGTAGGGAAACCACTACATATACTGTAAATATACTGTACAATAATTGTATGCTTTCATTCCTCTGCATTTTTAATACTATTTCCTCTTATTTTGAAATCTTGGACCACCTGTTGCTTTACACATGCTCATACTAAACATATAATCTAAGGGACTAGCAATGTTCATGTCCGGATGCTGTCCAAGTGTATAACTGAACACATGAACTGAGCACTGACCCCTTAAAGTAAATGGGCACATTTATATGTCTGATTTTCCACAAGGACCATCATGGTCGAGATGCTGAAAAAAAAACTGATGTGAAAAACTTATGATCACTGATGTTAAATTGATGTTAAAAACTGACACACGGAACACACTCTGACACTATCCTAATTTAACTCTGATGTAAAATAGTTCGTTTTTCCCTGAAAAAAACACTGAAGAGTTTTACAACACTCATCTGAATAATGCTTATAGGGAATCTACTTGGGTTGCCTTTAAAAAATAGTTGTATAACCCGTATCATAGAACAAAAAAAAACATACATTTTATGTACAGTATGTACTGTTAGGGGGAGTTCACATGGAGTTTTTTTTTACGTGGAAACCGCGCCACAATACGCTCCAAAAAATGGCCGAAAATGCCTTCCATTAAATTCAATGGGAGGCGGAGGTGTTTTTTCCCGCGAGCGGAAAAACCGGCTCACGGGAAAAAGAAGGGACATGCCCTGTCTTCGAGCGTTTACGCCTCTGACCTCCCATTGACATCAATGGGAGGCAGAGAAAGCGTATTTCACTGTGTTTTATGCCCGCGGCGCTCAATGGCTGCGGGCGAAAAACACAGCGAAAAACGGCGTGCAGACAGAGGAAAATCTGCCTCAAAATTCCAAAAGGAATATTGAGCCAGATTTTCTTCCTGCAAAAAACTCAGTGTGAACCCAGCCTTACAGGTATGTGTACAGATGTACACATACCACTATAATCACAGTACTGAAGATCGATGTGTGATAAGCATCATCTATTATACAGAAGAACAAAGTAAGATGACTCAACCGGAGACCAAAGCTGTATCTTCTAAACCAGTGCTAAACAACCTGCCTTATTACAGTTGTTGACTCCAGAAGGCCACACATAATGTTCAGAAGGGCCAGAGGTGGACACTCACACATACACATAGGGCTTGTTTATATTTGTGGTCTGGGTTCCCTCCCATATGTTTTTGTTTTTTTTGCCAAGATCTACTAAATTGTGGTCAAATATACAAAGATGGAACACTACAAATACAGCCATAGGGAAACAAAAAGCCCTCCAAGCTCCGTCACCACTCGGTCCTCTTCTAGCAGGTAGTTTCTTTGAGGGGTCAATCGATTGAGGCTCTTTGCAACTCCATTCTCCAGTGTCAGTAGCAGCAGGCATCATTCTCTATACATTGGACAGAGCCCTCAGTTTACAGGATGACTACTTCCTGATCATTAATCTGGAGAAAGCACTACTTCCCATCCAGCTGCCTTCCGCTACAACCCATTCAGCCCCCATGTCTCCAGTTGGGGATTACTGTTCTGAACTAAACTAGAAATAAAAAAAAACTGCCAGCTTAAACTGATGTCCCCATTAAGAAGAAGACCTTTAATTATTGATTGTAGAATGAGGAGGGTGGGATTATTCTTTACTGTAGTGTTAACAGCAAATATTTTTTATTAGTTTAGTTAGCATTGTAAATAAATGTTTAAATCTGCTATAAATCTAACCTTAATTGGGCTGCCTCATTATAGAGAACCCCTTTCATATCGAAGCCGCGGCTGATCGCTGTAAGTCTGGCTCCCTAGAAAACAACAGACTTTGCCAGGGCAAGTAGCCACCAGGTAGAAATGTACGGTTACATAGAAGCCATTCAGTCGTGACTCTCTGCATCTCTATATAGTCCATATGCCCATATCTTTACAAGACAATCCATTTAATTAGGAAATTAGTTCAACTGTATAACTATTTTATTATTCTGATATGTTATTGATAGATGGTCCATGAACTGGGACATTTACTGACAGCAAGAGTGAAGGGGTTGTAGGGTCTACTGAGATTCAGAGAAACTCAGAGATCATTAGTCTTCATCAGGTCTAAGGTGAGGTGCAAAAATGTTTAGTACTGTATATCATTAGCAAAATTGTGACCAATAAGCAATTTTGTCGTACGAACAGCTTAAATATAATTGATACATCTTTATTCAATCGATGCAATAAAAAGAGTTACTGGCTCTTTTAAAAAGTAATAATGTAATAACTGACATACATTGTCTAATAAAGAGGAAAGTAGGTAATGGATTGCAGCTGACATTTGAAAACACAATCGTAAATTCGGCTTATAACTTCTAATGAGTCAAGTGATGCAATATTCTTAATGCATTGTGGGGTTGTGAAGCTCAGGGGAATCAAATGCCCAGAAATGTCTCAGATGTAGCGTTTCATTGAGGTGAACACCAAACTACTGTAATGAAATAAATTACAAACGTTGCATAAAAATATAACTTCACAGTTTTTCATTGTTGCTAATTTTTGGTATATATGACAAAGCCCCAGTAAGTATTGTAATGGATATGCTCTTTCCTGCCGGGTAATCTTCACACACAATATTTCCAGAAGCAGGCTGTGAAAAAAAAACAAGAAAATGACACTTAAAAAGCTCAAAATGCACATCGATAAACAAACTGACAGGAACACATGCATGTTGTCAACCAGCTTCTCAAAGCTTTACTATTAGGGTATGTTCACACGGCGGGGGTCCGTAACGGCTGAAATACGGGGATGTTTCAGCCTGAAAACATCCCCGTAATTTCAGCCGTACCGGCATGTGCAGGCGCTTGAACGCCGCGTCAATTACGGCCGTAATTAGCGCTGCTATTCATTGGAGTCAATGAATAGCGGCTCCAAATACGGCCAAAGAAGTGACAGGTCACTTCTTCTACGCGGGCGTCTATTTACGCGCCGTCATTTGACAGCGGCGCGTAAATATACGCCTCGTGTGAACAGACAAACGTCTGCCCATTGCTTTCAATGGGCAGATGTTTGTCAGCGCTATTGAGGCGCTATTTTCAGACGTAATTCGGGGCAAAAACGGCCGAATTACGTCCGTAAATAGGCCGTGTGAACATACCCTTAGAGAACTTTAGGAAGAAGTCTACCAGTTGTCAGTCCACTAGGAAAAGCTCAAATGACGCTTCTAATTGAACAAGATGGCTCCGGCCCCGTCATTAGCTTGTGCAAACATTCAGCTTGTTGGGTAGTTGAATCCACTAACACTCTAGACGCCCTAACATTAAGGAGTCTGTCTCTTTGTGACAGACACCAATTAAAACTGATGGCACATAAATTGTAAGATCCTGGGGAGTGTCAGCCTCATGTGCACACCTCTATCCATTATACCCATGGAAGTTACAGGAAAAATGAAAAGAAAAAAAAAAAGGTAATTTTCACATAATGCTTACCTCGTTTGTTTGGCTGTGAAGGTGCGAGTCTGTCCATAGCATATGACATGTCACCAGACTTCTCTTCCAAAAACCGTTCCTTCAATTTCTCTAGCTACTTAGAGAAACAAAATTATTTTAAAGAGGCACTGCCCTTTGAACAAACTTTTCATAAATCATTAGTACAAGCGAGTATAAGAAACTTTGTAATATGTGTTATTAGAGAAAAATGACTCTTTCTTCACTTATCAAGCTCCCCCCATAATCTTAAATGTTCCCTCAGACTAGCCTAAATGTTCACTCACAATAGACTTATAATCACTTAGAATTTACTGCTAAATCAATTTCCTCAAGACAAGATAGACTATCAGCTCACTGAGGGATAAGGTTACATCTGCCCATAGGAGTCTACAAAGAGGGGAGGAGGGACCAGCAGTAGAGTGAGAGGCAGAGAGACACACACACACAGAGACACTACAGCAGCTTCTAGTACGTGTTCTATCTTACCCTAGTACTGGATTCATAGCTACACTGTTCATTACTCCTGTATAATCTCCTCCATGTTGCTGCTTATATACATGTGATAGATAGAGATAAGACAGCAGGATTCTCCTCTTCTATGTGTGAATTGTATAGAAGACATGATATAAGTTAGGCTTTGCCCACTAGCTCAGAGAAAACAGAATTAAAGATAGTGTCTGCAGACGAGAAAACTGTTAACAAATGCCATGTACTGTATAATTCATATAATGGCCATAAATAGTGTTATCCCTGATGTACACACATATAATAGCTTATTCTAAAATGTCACCTGAAACGACAGGCACACATTACGTAGTACAAGTTTAATTAATATGATTAGGGCAATAGCTGAGGCTACATTATGAATGAGTGAAATTATCATTTAAGTTAGCAACACAGACAAGAAATAAAACCTTCTTATTTTACTCTAATATACTGACTGCTGTGGACTGTTGGTACTTCTATAGCGCTGACATAAAAGCAGGTGATAGAGCACCAACTGGATGGATGCCATAATTACCAAGTTAATACTCTCAACAGCTCGCACAAATAATACACTAAATAAAGCTCTTCTGTTTCTGTAGCAGATTTAAAAGCTTAAGAATATGTTCACACTGTCTTTTTTTCAGTCGTATTTCGGAGTTTAAAATAGACTTAAAATACGCCTGCAAGCAGCTTCACATTGATTTCAATGGGAAATACACTGTGTAATTCATACGAGGTGTATTTTTACGTTGCGGAATTAAAAAATGGCTCATAAAAACACGCTTCTTTAAAAAGAAGTGACATGTCACTTCTTGAAACATTTTCCAAGCAGATTTTTCTTTATTTCCCATTGACACTTCAAAAAACGCCTTGAAAAACGCCACAAAATACGCTTAAAAAAATATTGCAAAAATAAAAAAAAAATGCTTTGAAAATCAGCTCCAAAAACACCTGTTATCTTTTTAAATCTGCCTCATATTTTTTAGCCTGAAAATATGTTGTGTGAACATACTCTTAGGTTTAATGGATGTCTTACAGAATATTTAAAATCCCACAGCAGCATATTAACAAAGTGATATCACATACTGGCGTCAAACATTTTTAATTAATATATATTGGTGGCTCAAAGGTGGCTGCATATTTCTGTATAAATTAAAAAAAAGAGCTAATCATGGAAAACCCCTTAATAAGGTGTCAAATTGGGGTAGTCAGGTACAGAACAACTGTAATTAGTCATATAATTGTATTAATTATAAGTATATTTTAAAGTATATTTTAACAGAAAACATTTTCAGATAATGCCTCTTATAAAAGTTGTTGTAAGAGATGGGGTTATTATTTATTTCTAGCAACAACAAGAATCTTATCCATAGGTTGTGCCTGGTATTGCGGTATAGCTTTATTGAAATGAATTAGGCCGTGCAGAAATTCTCAGAACCACCCCCCTCTATAAGCTAGCGTGGAGCCGCTGCAAATGGGTTTCCCAGTCATTTTAATAGACACCATGTAATAGCATATTCAGCAGCCCCCCACAACCTACCCTAGAGTTGTCAGCTAATAGCTGGGTGTTTCAGCTGCCAGTCCTATAGTTATAAACTTATATTCAGGTTTTTATTTAGAGAACGGACAACACCTTTTAGTGTACAAAGAAGTCCAGATGGAACAACCCTTTTAATTGCGTGCTGGTATAACTTATTAAATACAACTATAGTATGGGCATATAGTTAATGGATCGACTAGAGACAGGACTTGCATTATATAGTAATTCAATATTACCATTTTATAAGTAAATACAATTTACAGTGAAACATGTTTAGAAATAATTTCATCACCTACCTGTTCCAGTTGTTCTAACTTACTCTCCAGCTCCATCTCTAAGAGATAGAAATATTGAGCATTCAATGAAATAATGTCAGCTACTTCTTGATATTAGAATTAAAACTTCCGTAAAGGACCATTTAATCCTAAGTAATTTAAAAACTATAATAATTAATAATAATTATTAATTAAAAATGATAACTATTATAAATAATAACTCGATTTTTGTAAAGAAATTATTCATATTAAAACAGATATATTCCTAAGAATAAGAACACATGTAGAACTTGAGATATTAGAGTAGTAAACGCCAACTATTTGTAGGGAAATAACACACAAACGCAACTTTATCGCAGATATCATTGTGATATTATTCTTGAATTTCATCCATGCTATTACTACACTTAAACTTCAAGATTTAAAGTCTAAGTGTGCTAAAAACCTGAAGAATTTAGTTTGACTGCAGTCAACACTAATTCTTCTAACATTGTCAACCCCATGTCATACTCAAGATTCCAAGAAGTTGCGATAATATGAGTTGATAGCACTAAGACTCAGTTTACGTCTATTACTTTCCTTCTGTCAGAGATATATGTCGGTAGTATTCTCTGATGTATAACTTGGACAGACTGCTATGTATGCCACTGTATAGGTATAAAATGGCATACGTTGCCCATAGACTTACACAGTATTAAAATGTAAATATAATTATTTTTTTTATGTATCCCTTCGCATAGGAAAGCCCAGCAGACTATGCTTTCCGATACAGTAAAAAAAATTGTATGCCAACATATACCAGCCCAGCGAATGCCAAACGGACACTCTTTTGCCATGCGTGCATGGCGAACGTATTCAGATAACTAGGAGTGAAACGAGCATAATAAGACATTGGCTGTGTAGCATTAAAGGGGTTGTACAAGTTTAGAAATAATTTGTTACCAGAAATAATGCCACTCTTGTCGGTGGGCTGTGTCTAGTATTTAAAGACTATGTAAGCATTTGAAAGGCAATGGTTTTTTTTTTAATAAAAAGGTCAGTCAGTGTAATTAGTGCAACTTTCTAAATAGTTTTCATTAAAAATTTGTTTTACTTTTTGAGATAGAACTGCTCTGTATTCTCTATACAGACAGATGTATCTAGCACTAAATCCTAGATCTACCTGTAAACTATCACATCTAAGTTCATAACATAGATGTGACAGATTACAGGTGAATCCTGCGTGTCAAAGACACGGAGGACCCGTTTTCACTGAACCCGTCAGGTCCGTCGGGCTGACGGAGTTAGGTTACAGCGAAAGATACAGCTGTTCTGTATAGACAATACAGAGCAGTTGTATCTCAAAAAGTAAAACGCATTTTTAATAATAACTATTTAGAAAGATTCACTAATCTTACTTATTAACCTCTTTTATAAAAATAAAATGTGCCCTCTAAAGGTGTACACAGCCTTTAAACTATAATTTTAATGGGGATGAGCTGCACTACCATACACAGACTAAGGACAAGAGGGACACCGTCTTTGGTTAAAATTTCCTTATCCTATAGGGCTGCTATTTTTTTAGGGTAAGAAATTCACTGGTGACTACCTTTCGACCTGTCAGACATACAGGCAGAGCTAAATAGACCTTCAGTACATCTTACAATTATGAAAAAACAGCAATACATAGGACCAAATATAATACCATATTCCTCGTATAGATGCATTGTATAAGGGATCACCATACAATATGGCTGCAATCTAAGAGCTTTTTAATTAACTTAATAGCTACAGTTATATGGACGTGACAATAACATTTGTAGGGGGTTTACGTGTTTCTATTGTCCATTCTAAAAACTCAATAGCTCTTACCAAAGTGTGAGGGTCTTCTTACAGGCAAGTGCTTATTTAGAAGAAGCGTCAGGAGCATATCTTGGTGATTCACAACTTTTTCTGGATACAGTTCATTTTCTGTTATGGTGAAAAAAAACTGACACAGTAAGGCTGTGGAAGATGGGGTTGCAGCTAAGGGTAGATTCACAGAAAATTCCTGCAACAAATCTATCCCATGTAAATATACCCTAATACAAATCTCAAATTTACAACACTGCACTTTTCATATGTAGCAAGGATGCATATAAAAGAGTTATAAATGAAAACATTAGCAAGATTCTGTTTACTGTCATAATGTTTCTTTATTCTGCATTATTGTAATTTATTTAGCATGGCAGTCAGATTAAAAGTACTGTATAAGCACCAATTTTAATAAGATAGTGAAAGACATAACTTGTCACTGTCATTAAAAACATGTGAATGAGAAACAATAGCAGTCAGAAATACATACGTGTTTAAGATATCAAGATTTAGTTAAAGTCAAATTTAGGATTTAATTTCAAATGTTTTTACAGATAAAGCTCTATTTACATTACTTCAGAGCCCTACGTTCTGCATCCTGCCAGGACAGCTGCACCGGATATATAAAAAAGCCCACGTTTACGGGTGTATGCCAAAAGTTTACTTTTTGCATACTTCGCTCTAGTATGCATCGGCATGCCTTGTTTTGTTGTGGTATGGAATGCAGTACACATTTTTTTTACATTGGAGTCTAATTGGCGACCAATACTACTGTATGCCTATACAGTGGGATATGTCAGAGCCTTCCGTCAGAGGTATATGTCAGGAAATACTCCCGATGTATACCTCTGACATAGAGCTTTGACATATTGTGAACGGAGCCTAAATGGGAACTATAGTCGCATACAGCAGACATTACTGCCAATTCCCATTCTAAGGCCTTATTCACACGAGCGTGTTATACGTTAAGCGCAACGCTCGTGTGAATCTAGCCTTAATGTGCTTATCCTAGCACATGTCACAAAAGGAAAATATCATTTGTGTTGTAGAGTGTCATTAGTGCAAGTCAATGTACTTCTAGTTTAGTTCCCAGCAGAAAGTATAACCCTATACGTCTGCTTGTGATGTACAGAACATGCACTTTTCTTTGTTTTTAAAAAGAAACATGTATTTGATAGGATAAAGACGTTTTCTTGCAAAAAGTAGAAGCAGAATTGTGCTCAGTCTTGGTAATACTCAGCCCTTATCTATCTAATGCAATGATTCCCATCCTTATTACCATTGGGGAACCCCTGAAAAATGTTTCTACTCCCGGGGAACCTCTGCCAACATTTCTACCATAAAACATCTTGGTGTAGGGGTGGGTAAAGCATTCTATAAGCCATATTTTGGCCAAGATTTGTTGTGTGCTCTGCCTGCCCCCATGCTAAGCATCTTTGAGCAGGCTGAAAAAGGTTTGTCTTCCCTACTATATAAGTGACAGCACTGCTGCTGCTGTCTTCTGGGGAACCCCTGACCAGGTTTCTGAGGAACCCCAGGGTATGTAAATGCTTATCTAATATGGTGGGGGATGCAATGAACACATATATGCAACTGGGTAGTGCAAATGAACATGTAAATGCATTAAAAGTAAATAATACAACTAAAAGACATGTGGGCAGATTTACTATTATAAATGCACCAGAATATTGGCTCAAATTGAGCCAGAATTCTGGCGTACATGCTGTGCACCACATTTTTTAACTGTTTTAGACACTTTTCTTTTACACGCTCAACAAGTGAAGTCTGGCCTTTTTTTTAAAATGGGGTGTGGTCTAGCTGAATGGGGCGTGGCTTAAAATACAACAATGTGCACCAGAACTGCACCAAGATTTTGTTGCAAAAAACTGGCCTAGACTAAGCCAACTAATAGGTGGTATAAGGAAGAGAAAAGTGTTTAATAGGTCTACCTATATGTGCAACATTTATCATACAGCATGCACCACTTTTCGAAATTTGGGCATTTTCTGACTGCCTTATCTAAGTTTAGTCATTATTAGTAAATCTGCCCCATAGTATTCAGTAAATCAACCTTTACTATACTTGATGTATTTGAAGTAACTTAATATTTATATTAAATATTTATATTTATTTTTAATATTATGTCAACTTGGGAAGTTGTCCGAGTCACCTGATATGTCTGCCACAATGTTGAGAATCAATTAGAAAATAATTGAAGCATCTAAGGAATATATTCACACCTGGCAGAGTCATTGCAGATATTTCTGTGACTGCCCCATTTATCTGAATGAGGTTTGAAGAAATCCATATACATGCTGCAGAAAAAACCCTATTCACATGTATGGAAGGGATTTTATTGAAATTTCTGTAACAAGTCTCCTGCATATGAATATATCCTAAGAAGGAATTGAAACTCTTTAGGAAAAGTTATTTGAAAATATATTTAATATTAGCTAAAACAAATATACATTGAAATATTGTTAGATACTACATATAGACATTTAGTGCATGTATATGAAAACAAAAACTGACTATATAACATACCTGAGCTAGAACACAAAATTGTCCCAAGACCAATTTTATATTATATTATGTCTTTCTTCACTAACAATAATAAATGGTTTTTGGTTCTTCTTACGCTCAAAGCATTTGAAAGAATAGCATGTGAAAACCAATTATATGGTTGAGACTTAGATTATGTATAATATTATGACACAAATCAACAAACTATCGATTATTAAAAACTTACCTTGCAGTAAATAAGGTTTGCCTTCAGCTGACTGCATGGAGAACATAAACAGGAAAGTTATTGTCCCAAGGCAGAGATGTGTAGAAGCCGTTTTATGCATCATTGCTCCACTACTGATGGAGTTCTGTAGAATACCTGTGACTTGAATGTGTTTCTCCTCTAAGTCAGCCCCTTTTAAATAGTGCCCATAGTCGTCATTGTGTCATATTCCAAAAACCCCCAATAAAAAAATCATTCATCCTGTCAATGGCATTAAATTCTTGGAAAACTGACAAATGAACTACGTGAATTTCTTGACGTCAAGCCTAGATCAATCTATCCAGAATATCACCAATAAAGAAGTGCTGGGATACACATGCTCAATCGGTGGAAGGCTCATGGTAATTTATTGTTGCATTTCCATGCTCTCATTTTAATTACTCTGAGATCTTTGTAATGAATGCCAAAATGAAGGAAGGAGAATCACTAATTGAATTGATTTCAGGTCCCTGATCTTTAAAATGACTTCCATGGTTCACAACATGATGTCTCGGAAATTAGTTCAGAGGGGAAGATGATAGAACGGAGAAGATAGAAGACAAATATGAAATTTATCAAAGAGACATAGCAGGTCTTCAGAAGTGTCAGGAGAAGTTGTAATACATTGTGTTTCTTAAGAGAACACAAGGCAGAAATTGACAAGTGGTTTGATTAATTTTAGATGAATGGATGTCATCCGCTACTGATGACTTCAGGTGTGACGCTTCCTCCTTTTGATTTTCTCGGCTATCTTTCAATGTCACATTTCTCATTAACTCTGCCAAAGTTTCCATTTTGGGCAAAGAAGACACAATCTTTGGTCTGAATTCAGGAGCTAGAAGTACAGTCTGTGCGTGCCTTACAAATAATTTTTATGACGAAGCTTCCAGTTGCCATTTGTACGTCAAAATATACGCACGGTAATCTATAGGTAGTCCTATTTACAAAATGATTGCAGTTTGCAGTCATTCTAACATATTGATGTCTCTTACTGACAGTTATGGGAATTTTGGCAGGCATTATTATGTGGGCACTGTGGTGTGCACTATTCTGCACTGTTGTGGAGGCATGCACTATCAAGGGGCACTGATATGACTGGCTTGCACTTTTCATTTTTTTAAGCACTATGGGATGGATTTTTTCAGACTAGCAGTCTTAGCTATCTGATCCACCAGAGTAAGATGCAACAGATTTATTAAGAGGCGCACGACTCTTAATAAATCTGTCATGTCTTTCTGTTGGCCGTGCACCACAATTGTTGCGGAACAACCACGGCCATGTACCATCCATTCCCCCCCTAGGGGACATATAATAAAAAAAAGTAAATACTCACCTCACCAGTCCTCTTCACTTCTCCCCTCCAGGTCTTCTCAGCATGATGCGGCTCACACAAGATGGAGGGTAGACTGATGGTGGGCAGTCTGATTAGGGGGGGGCAAGTGAGGGGCCCCACAGAGTGAAGTCTACACTAGCTAAGAGCTGGAGTAAATTATAATAAATTTGTTGGGCTCAGGTGGCACCGTCCCTTTTTAAGCCACGCTTCTTTCCCATAAAGTTGCAAAAGCAGCGTAAAGTAAATTTTGACTTTTGGGTCACTTTTTGTGACTTTTCATAAAACTAGCGTAGAAAGGTTATTAAATTCCCCCCTGTGGCTCATACTATTCTATAGCAGTATTATAAATGGACTGTATGACACTATTAATCTGACACTGTATGGCAGTATTATTTTTGAACATATGACATCGTCTTTTGGCACTGTACAGCTCTGTTAATAGTGGACTGTATAGCATATTATTTGGGGACTATTTGCCACTGCTATTTAGACAATTTAGGGCAGTATTGAACATTTGCAAAAGTTTTTTTTATATATATTGTGGTGGCAGAAATAACAATTAGGTTATTGCTGCCCAGTGATTTACTAAAATAGACATCAATAAACTGCAACTAAATTCTACAAAGCTCGCATTCAGTGGTCTTTTCCATGTATTTTTCTTAACAATTTTATTTATAACAGACAGCCTCAAAAAGAATATGCAAGGTATATGCCAGATTTTAAGATTTCCAGCTTTGAGCACAGAAAAGTATATAATCAACTTTAGGGACACTCAAGGGCACTGTAAATTTGACAATTACTGACTGGATGGGCTGCAAGCAGTTTTTTGGGTATGTTATTGATTGCCCTTCACATTATAATCAGTCATGTACTGAAGTTACTATGGGGAGGAAAATGGGCGAGCTGGAGGCCTTGGTTCTGGAGGAACATATTGATATAGTTGGTGTTGCTGAAACATGGCTGGACTCTTCTCATGACTGGGCTGTAAATCTACAGGGTTTTACACTGCTTCAGAAAGACAGGGCAAATAGGAAAGGCGGTGGAATATATCTGGATGTGAGAAGTGATATGAAGGTGAGTGTGAATGAGACATTAGAGGGTGAAGATTGTGAGGAGATTGAAACCTTGTGGTGGAATTACAAAGGGAGGTTAACCCTGAAAATATTACTTTTGGTGAAAAATAGACTTTTGGTCTATAGACCCCCCAATATATCTGAGGAGATGGAAGGCCAGTTATATAAACAGATAGAGCGGACTGCACAGGCTGGTACTGTAGTTATAATAGGAGATTTTTATTACCCAGATATTAATTGGTGTCACGGTTCGGCAACAACTGCCAAGGGGAGACATTTCCTGAACCTATTGTAGGAAAATGTATGGCCCAGTTTGTGGAAGACCCGAATAGAGGTGAAGCTCTGTTGGATCTGGTAATTTCTAATAATGCAGAGCTTATTGGTAATGTCACTAATCGTGAAAACCTCGGTAACAGTGATCATAATATAGTTATATTTTACATATACTGTAAAAAACAAACACAGGCTGCAAGGGCAAATACACTTAATTTTAAGAAGGCCAATTTCCCCAGGATGAGGACTGCAATTCAGGATATAGACTGGGAACAACTAATATCAAATAATGGTACAAATGATAAATGGGAGATCTTAAAATCCACTTTGTATAGTTATAGTGAAAAATTTATTCCTATCGGTAACAAGTTTAAACAACTAAAATTAAACCCCACATGGCATACACCTTCGGTAAAAAGGGCAATATATGACAAAAAAAAGGGCATTTCAAAAATACAAATCTGAGGGTACAGCCGTAGCCTTTGAAAATTACAAAGAGCTTAATAAAATCTGTACTTAATAAAATCACCAAAAATACAAAATGAAAGGCAGGTGGCCAAGGATAGCAAAACAAATCCCAAAAAATTCTTCAAGTATGTAAGTGCAAAAAAGCCAAGGTCTGAACATGTAGGACCCCTAGATAGTGGTAATGGGGAGTTGGTCACAGGGGATCAAGAGACGGCAGAGTTACTATATGGGTTCTTTAGCTCTGTATATACAAGAGAAGAAATAAAGAACAGCTGATGTAGCCGGTGACAGTGCTGTTGACACATCAAACAATATACTGTATTGGCTGAATGTAGATATGGTCCAAGCTAAGGTAAATAAAATAAATGTGCACAAGGCTCCGGGACCAGATGCGTTACACCCTAGAGTTCTTAAAGAACTTAGTTCAGTTATTTCTGTCCCCCTCTTCATAATATTTAGAGATTCACTAGTGACTGGTATAGTGCCAAGGGACTGGCACAGGGCAAATGTGGTGCCTATTTTCAAAAAGGGCTCTAGGTCTTCCCCGGCTAATTATAGACCAATAAGCTTAACATCCAATGTTTGAGGGGCTCTTAAGGGACTATATACAGGAATATGTGTAAAAAAATAGTATTATAAGTGACAGCCAGCACGGTTTTACTAAGGACAGAAGTTGTCAAACCAACCTGATTTGTTTTTATGAAGAGATGAGTAGAAGCCTAGACAGAGGGGCCACTGTGGATATATGTGTCACGTTGGGTATGTGGACCCACTGGGCCGTCCCGCCTTGACGGTATGGCAGCTGGCCAACAGGACACAGGTCACAGTCTATAGTTCGTATAGTGTACCTGTGGTAGCTCAGACAGTAGCAAGACAGGCCCGGCTGGGACTAGGTAGCAGGCAGACGCCAGGCGTGGTGTAGCAAGACAGGCATGGTACACAGCACAGCACGACTTCAGCTCAACACGGCACTTGACCAGGATAGCACGGGATACAGGTTACAGGTAGCAGGAACGGGGAACACTGGTAACTGGAAAACACTTAGGAGACCATTTTCATAGACATACTAGGATAACGACAACAAGGCTCAGGCAAGGCAGGAAGGGGCTGGGCCCCTCTTATATTCCAGGGTGCTCATGGGCTAATTTTGTACTAGAAATCAGGTGGGCGCGCTGGTCCTTTAAGAGCGGGCACGAGCGAGCGCGCGCACCCTACGGGACCCGGCCGGGAGAAGCGGAAGTGAGCGCTGGCGTCTCCTGAGGAGGAGATGGGGACCAGCACTCACAGATCCATGGCTGCGGGCGTCAGGAGGTGAGTGAGCCTGACGGCCCGCGGCTATGGGTATGACATTATGTAGTGTTTTTGGACTTTGCAATGGCATTCGTCACTGTCTCTCATAGACGTCTATTGGGAAAATTAAGGACTAAAGGGTTTAGAAAGTGTGGTTTGTAACTAGATTGAGAATTGGCCCAAGGACCGTATCCAGAAAGTCAAGATTAAGAAAAAGAGTCACTGACCAAAACATTCAATGCACCTTAGTAAAATATCATTAATGACCCCAAGTACACATAATGATTACACAATTGTACCTCTGCTACAGAGCCTGTTTTTGAATAGGAAACAGAGCTTCATTACTACTCAACATGTAGGTGTGAAGCAGTGTATTACCATGCCAGCCAAAGCAGCCATGAAGTGCCAGCCACAGTGCTTCCCAAACAGGATAAGTCATAGTCACTGGCGTAGCTATAGGGGTCGCAGCGGTCGCAATTGCGACCGGGCCCTGAAGCCATGGGGGCCCACGGCCCCCCGCACCACATCAATAAAAAGTTACTATAGTAACTCGGGCCACGGGCCCCTGTTACTATAGTAACAGACTGTACTTACCTTCCTGGTTCCGGATCGCAGCGGAGGTCCTGACGTCAAGAGCTGTGCGCAGCGCATGACGTCACAGCGCTATGCGCCGCGCACAGCATCGAGACGACAGAACTACCGTCACGGCTGAAGAGGAAGGTAAGATTAGCTCTGACTGGCGGGGTCCGACTCCCAGGACCCGCCAATCAGCTGTTTTGAAGGGGCCGCAGCACTCGTTCGAGAGCTGCTCCCCTTCATTCCGGTCACTTCATTCCGGTCACACTGTGAATCGGTGTCGGCGATTCACAGTGTGAGCGAGTAGTGAAATGAAGGGGAAGCAGCTCTCGTATGAGTGCTGCGGCCCCTTCAAAAAAGCTGATTGGCGGGTCCCGGGAGACGGACCCCGACATATCAGCTATGGATGGCCTATCCTGTGGATAGGCCATCAATGTTTAGGGACTGCACAACCCCTAAGCCTACGATGTAGCAGGCTTAGGGGGCCCATGAGACAGGATCACAGATTGTGTGATCCTGTCTGCTGGGCCCTGTATCTAAGCCAATCACATGTTAGGCTTAGATACATGGCCCATGCGTGATCCTGTCTGCTGGGCCCTGTATATAAGCCTACCACACTGTAGGTTTAGATACAGGGTCCAGCACACAGTAATCTTATACTGTATAAGATTACGGTCTGCTGGACCCTGTATCTAAGCCTACGTTGTGGTAGGCTTAGATACAGGGTCCCACAGACAGTATCACACATGGGCCCTGTATCTAAGCCTGTGTTACTAATCATTTTTTTTGTGTTTTCTCTTACAGGTTCGATCGTTGGACTACTTCGGATTCCAGGACTTCTTCGATAACGGCTTTTTTTTAATTATCAATAAAATGGTTAATGAGGGTTGTGTGGGTTTTTTTTTTATTTCAATAAAATATTTTTTCTATGTCTTTGTTTTTTTTTAAACTATATTACTACCGCCTTAGTAATGGCCGCCGGCTGATTGACAGCATCCGTTGCTAAGGCGGGGCTTAGTGTTAGCCGATGCAGAGGCTAACACTAACCCCCTTTATTACCCCGGTACCCACCGCCACCAGGGGTGCTGGGAAGAGCCGTGTACGATCCAGTACCTGACCATCTGTAGTGATGGTCGGTCACTGGGGCGGCCGCAGGCTGGTAGTATCAGGAGGGGAAAGGCCAGATACAGTGGCCCTTCCCACCCTGGTAATACTAGCCTGCTGCTGCTTTATTGTATCTGGCTGGTTATGAAAAATGGGGGGGACCCCACGTCATTTAAAAAAAAATAAGATAAAAAATAATTGGAAAGAACGATGTCGAGTCCCCCTCCCCCAATTTTCATAACCAGCCAGATACAACACAGCAGCAGCAGGCAGCATTACCAGGGTGGTAGGTGCCACTGTTTTTGGCCTTCCCCAGCCTAATACTACCAGCCTGCGGCCGCCCCGGTGCCTGACCGTCACTGCAGATGGTCGGGTACTGGTTCGTACCCGGCTCTTCCCAGTACCCCTGGTGGCGGTGGGTACCGGGGTAATAATGGGGGGTTAGTGTTGGCCTTTGCACCTGCTAACATTAAGCCCCGCCTTAGTAATGGAGGTTGTCAATCAGCCAGCGGCCATTACTAAGGCGATGATAATAAAGTTTAAAAAGATACACGCACATAGAAAAAATATTTTATTGAAATAAAAAAACACAACCCTCATTAACCATTTTATTGAGAATAAAAAAAACGCCGTCATTGAAGTCCTCGAATCCGAACTCCAACAACCGAACCTGTAAAAAAACACAAACATACAAAAATAATCAGTAACACATAAAGCAGCAAAATTATTATTCTTACCTTTCCTGGGTCCAGCGCTGGAGCGCATTGTCAGCGAGCTGAGTCCTGTATCTAATCCTATCACGTGTGATACTGTCTGCTGAGCCCTGTATCTAATCCTATCATGTGTGATACTGTCTGCTGGGCCACTGTATCTAATCCTATCATGTGTGATACGGTCTGCTGAGCCCTGTATCGAATCCTATCATGTGTGATACTGTCTGCTGAGCCCTGTATCTAATCCTATCATGTGTGATACTGTCTGCTGGGCCACTGTATCTAAACCTATCATGTGTGATACGGTCTGCTGAGCCCTGTATCGAATCCTATCATGTGTGATACTGTCTGCTGAGCCCTGTATCTAATCCTATCATGTGTGATACTGACTGCTGGGCCACTGTATCTAATCCTATTATGTGTGATACTGTCTGCTGAGCCACTGTATCTAATCCTATCATGTGTGATACTGCCTTCTGAGCCACTGTATCTAATCCTATCATGTGTGGTACTGTCTGCTGAGCCACTGTATCTAATCCTATCATGTGTGATACTGTCTGCTGAGTCATTGTATCTAATCCTATCATGTTGGATACTGTCTGCTGGGCCACTGCATCTAATCCTATCATGTGTGATACTGTCTGCTGGGCCACTGTATCTAATCCTATCATGTGTGATACTGTCTGCTGAGCCACTGTATCTAATCCTATCATGTGTGATACTGCCTTCTGAGCCACTGTATCTAAACCTATCATGTGTGGTACTGTCTGCTGAGCCACTGTATCTAATCCTATCATGTGTGATACTGTCTGCTGAGTCATTGTTTCTAATCCTATCATGTGTGATACTGTCTGCTGGGCCACTGTATCTAATCCTATCATGTGTGATACTGTCTGCTGAGTCATTATATCTAATCCTATCATGTGTTATACTGTCTGCTCAGCCACTGTATCTAATCCTATCATGTGTGATACTGTCTGCTGAGCCACTGTATCTAATCCTATCATGTGTGATACTGTCTACTGAGCCAATGTATCTAATCCTATCCATAGTTGATAGGTTCGTAGTGCTATAGATATGCTATGCTGTCTCCTATACACACATTTTTTTTGGGCGGACACATATGTATTGGGGCTATTTCCCCTGACATTTTAAGCCCTGAGGGTATGTTCACATGGCAGCGTCCGTTCAGGAGAAAACAGCACCGTAATTTCAGCCGTAAAGGCATGTGCAGGCGTCTTTCGCTGCGTCCATTACGGACGTTATTGGAGCTGTTTTTCCATGGAGTCCATGGAAAACGGCTCCATTTACGTCTGAAGAAGTGACAGGCACTTCTTTGACGCGGGCGTCTTTTTTACGCGCCGCCTTTTGACAGCGGCGCGTAAAAAAAATTACCGTCTGCACAGAACATCGTAAGACCCATTCAAATGAATGGGCAGATGTTTGCCAACGCTTTTGAGCCGCATTTTCGGACGTAATTCAATGCTAAAACGCCCGAATTACGTCCGTAAATAGGGTGTGTGAACCCAGCCTTAGTGACACCCCGGCTGCTAGTGCTGCATTGTTGGGTCACTTAGGAGACCCAGCGATACAGCTGAAAGCTGCGGACCGTCGGCCATGAGGAGTTTGCGGGGGGGAGGGGGGGCCCAATAAGAACTTTTGCATCGGGGCCCATGAGCCTTTAGCTACGCCCCTGGTCACAGTGCCCTCCATGACAGTATCAGCCACAATACTCCTTATAACATGCCAGCAACAATGTCCCCAAAACAGTGCTACTCACAATTAAATTAACAACGATTGCCCATCTAACAGGGAACATGCAGGAATTTAGGGTGGTGCGGAAGACTCTGGAACCCCTGCCTTGGCCACCATAAGAGCTTTATCTGCCCCTGGATACACCTACCTAGTTTAGATTCTCTACTGCAGAGGTGCACAACCTTTTTTTGGCCTGAGGACCACATTGTCAGATTGTGCTACTTCAAAGGCCGCAATAAAACTGGCTAAAACGTGAACAGTATTCAGACCTAAAGGGTGGCCTATGTACAAAGCATAATTTTGTTTGTGGTTGGCTTTTTCAGTGGGTGCTCTCTGGATGGCACTAATAATAATAGAGAGCACTCTGCTGGCAGTCGTAATCAGGGGCATAACAATATGGGATTCAGAGGTAGCAGTCGCACCCGGGCCCTAGAGCCTGAGGTGCCCCAAAAATCCCTCAGCCACATGAGACGACACCAGTATTATAAATGATATATGGTAGATAGATTTTGCATTAAGTTACGCCACTGGTATTAATAATAGGTGCACTCTGCTAGAATAATAATAGGTGCACTCTGCTAGCAGAGGGTGTTCCTGCTATAAAACATATTTTAACCTCTGGCCTTGTTGCCACCTTATCTACTGCCTTAAAATGAGTGCTTTCCTTCACTAAAGGGTAAACCCCCACTAGTTAATGTGGGCTTCCGTCACATAGGCATAGTCATAGTGTGACAGGTGCCGCTGAGTAACCAATGAGTACTATCCCTTATTAGAGAGGAAAGCGCTTAATGGTTAACGCAGGCTTCTTTCACACAAATGTAACCTATTACTGTGTGACAGGCACCAGTATGAACCAATGGGCGCTTTCCTATCTAGTATGGGAAAGTTCTCAATGGTTACTCAGCGGCGCCTGTCACACAGTTTAAGGATATGACTATGTGTCAGGAGCCTGCATTAACCAATGAGTGCTTTGTTTTACTAGGAAGTTAAGCGCTCCTTGTAGTACTGCAGGGGCTGGCCCTGTCGAACGTCAGACACAGCTGATCGTCTGCCTGTTTGATCAGCAGTCTCTCTGTTCAGCCTGACAGGGCCGCAATTAAAGGCAGTATGGGCCCCATGCTTCACTTGGGCCGTGAGGTTAAGCCGACCTGCTCTACTACCTTCATAAATGCCACAAAGACTTATGTAATAGATTTTGTAGAATCTTTGAAATATGGAGCAGTTGTTGGATTGTGCAACTGAAGTAAAATAAATAAGAAACTGTTAGGGCATCCGTAACAGCCTATGTTTAACGTATATGTCAGGAGCTTTTCCCGGTGTATATGTCAAATGTAGTCTATTTAATGTGGTGTCAACGAGGCCTAACAAAAAGCTGCCATTTAGCTTTTCACAAATCCCCCTAGTTATATTTGATTGTACCTTTGCTTAACCAGGCAGATATGTTAGTAAATTGCCTGGGAAAGCAAGGTGACAACCTTGGTGGTAGCTACAGTATACAGCCATACCAGCCATACCAATGGTAACCCATCAGATATCACCGGATATAACTAAAAAACAGCTAAATTAAATGCTTGCCAGAAGAGTACAACGCAATGGTTTATATTTAATGTGGATACATTTCATTTTATTTTAGGGGAAATACTCAAAAGTTTTTCAAAATATTCGAAGTCAAAGCTCTTTTGTGATTAGTAAAAAAGCTATTTTTCTGCTCAAGAGCTGTGTTGATCAGAAAGCCTTTTACTCAGATTTGAATGTCTTGGCTAGGGTTCAATTTCTTCCAGCCACTTATTTAATGGACACTTCGGTGAATCAGTCAGAGTACCAAATGTAGAAGAATAAAACAGATCAATTATGTAAATAGCAGATGAAATGTGAAAGAGCTGAGTAATAGAATTAATTGTTTCTTAATTACGTCAAAATTTCATAGGACTGTAAATCAGCCAATCAGCTTTTTGTGTGGCCTCCATATAATATAATACTCCATATAATATATATTGCTGTACCATAGCTCCACTAATGTATTTTTTTTTATGCAAATTAAAAACAAGTATACTGAACCCCAAGTATTTTGTGTGAAAGCTTCGCCCAAACCTGAGGATCATTAAAGGAACACTCTGGGCAAAACAAATTCACTGTCTAGGGCAGGACATGAATGAGGTAGAATGACATAGGGCAGTAAGTCCCAATTTGAGGCTGTTCAGCTGTAACAAAACTATAATTTCCAGTGTGCTCTTGACATCCGAAAGACTGTGAGGGCACACAGGGTGTTGTAGTTTTGCAACAGCTGGAGATTTGCAGGTTGGGAACCACTTACATACAGAGAAAAGTCTTGTGTCATGCACCGCCCCCATAGGCCTGCACTGGACATAACAAAGCATCAGTTTTGCCTGAAGTGTTCCTTTAAGCAGAACACAGTCATCTGATTTTATTTTGGGTGATCCACAGGTCTTTAAATTTTCCTTGCAGAGTCAAACAATAACTTTTTGTGCAAGCTTTCCACTCTTTTGTGATCTACAGCACATACCTGTCCACTTATCATAAACACTCTAATATTACATAATAATAAGCATTACATATAATATGACATTTCTGTTACACTTTTTCCATTATAATATCTGTAAGTAAAGTCTGTATACAACTAGGTACGAAGTAAACGAGATAAAATGGTGTCTCAGAGGAAGTACTTGGTTCTCAGTCATCCAAATACTTATTGTAATCCAGACTTTCATAAAAATCATGCTCAGACTCCATCCTCTGGACTTAAGGAGAACTACAAGATGCTAGCTCTTCCCCAGAAAACTTTGTCTGTACTTTCTTTGCACTTCTAGGGAAAAGCCTCTTACTTTATAACCTATTTCTCAATGTTACATAGGACGCAATTTATAGAAATCAGTCCCTAGAAATCAGTCCCTGTCACCATGCCCCTGTAGCTGCAGAACCGATTTTTCTGAGAATCTCTTTCAGATGAACATAGGGAAGCCTAATTTCAAAGTACTTATGCAGTAATGTTCTATACTATAAGGTATAGTATTACAGTAACTAGAATTTATAGGACCCCATAGAAAAATTAGAAGGGCTCCCACTACCTAGTGACAGCAGCATAAATAGTACGTACGTATATGTGAATGTCTTGCACCCTTGGACATAAATTCTACACAGTTCTGGTGGCTAGTCTTCTTCAGTTTCTAGAGTGTCTTTTGCTATGTATCTGCATTGACAGTTGCATTCCAACAAAATCCATCATTCAACCTGCAAAACTGCTTCAGTTTCTTGAAGAAGAAGAAGAAGAAGATTTGCATTATGTAAAATTACATTAGATCAGGTCCAAGAGTAAAATTACCATCTTTCAACCCTATTGTCCAAAGTGTCTCTTTTAAATCTGATCAATTCCGGTTGATTTTATTTCTTGTCTATTTGTACTAATATACTATAAAAACAATAACTTTTAGTTGCTTCAGAGTCCACTTCCATGTGACTTCTTCAGTATTAATCTGTATTAGCAGAGGTCAGCGGTAGAAAAGTGTGGTTTTTTTTTTTGTCATTTGGAAATGGTCAGTGATTGACTGCTCCTGCCAAACAGACTACCAGTTTTGTAAAGGACCCACCTTTGCTGCTGGGAGTCCAAGAGGTCTCTTCTTTTTAGGGAGGCTCTCACACAACCTAGGGGAGTAGGCAAATATACAGTAACCAGATGTTCCTAATGCTGCAAGATATGTACGTAAATACAGTAAGTATAATTATTTAGTAACCTCTCAAACCTGATAACATAAGATGAAGATATTTGCTTGACAGACATAGTATCCCATCAACAGTGACAGCTTTAGTATTCCCATAATAGTTACAGCCACTGGTTCCCTAGTGTCACGATGCGGGGTGTGGACCCACTGGGCCATACCGAGTAGCGGAATAGCAGCTGGCCAAACAGGTAAGTACAGAGTTCAATTAGTTCAGCGAGGGTACCTGAGGAAATCGTAGGCAGTAGCGAGGCAGGCACGTCCAGGACCAGGCGGCGGGAAGTCGTCAGGTGAGGCGTAGCAGATCAAGCGTAGGCTGTAGCACAGCACGGCAATAGCACTAGGTGGCACGGAAACAGGATACGGGATACAGGAGCAAGGTACACTGGGAAACTGGAAGACACTGGGAGAGCATAAGCACGACAAACGAAGGGTAACGAACAACACTCTGCAAAGAGCAAGAGGACAGAGCCCTTTCTATAGCCCAGGGTATCCTGGGCTAGATTGCAGACTTCCTGCAAAAATGCGCGCACTGGCCCTTTAAGGCCATGCACGCACGGGCATGCCCGCCCGCCGGAGACACTCGAGGTCCAGAAGTGATTGCCGGAGCCTCACAGGAGGACGACACTGCAGCGAGGTAAGATGTCCATGGCCACGGCCGTCGAGGTTAACGACCGAACTACGGACTGTGGCCATAGATGTTACAGTATCCCCCCTCTTACGCCCCCTCGTCTTGGGACCAGAGTGGGAGAGAAACTTCCTCACAATGTTCTCCTCTGGCTCCCAAGACCTCTCCTCTGGACCGAACCCCCTCCAATCCACTAAATAAAATGTCCTTCCTCCAACCTTCTTGGTAGCCAGAATCTCCTTCACTTCGAAAGTCGCCGATGAGCCACCAGGAGCCACTGTGGAGCTATGAGTCCTGGAGTAGTGGTTCAGGACCACAGGTTTCAGCAAGGAGACGTGAAAGGAGTCCTGAGGGTAGGGGGGAGCCGCAGCTTGTAGGATACCGGGTTGATCTGTAGCAGGATTTCGAAGGGTCCGAGGAACCTAGGAGCAAATTTCCACGACGGCACCTTCAGCCGGATATTCCTAGAAGACAACCAGACTTTTGTCCCTGGAAGGAACTGCGGAGGCGCCCATCTTCTTGTATCTGCCTTTCTCTTCATGCGGTCCACCACCAACAGGATAGAAGATCATGCGGTCCACCACCCTTGACGTTGGGTTGCGAGCTTTGCGTATTTTGGCCAAAATAACAACTAATACCCCATGTTTCATGGATATTTCTTACTACGTATACTACACTTTTTTTCAGGACGCAGCCGGGTCTTATATGCTGGGAGGGCATGATGTGCTGGCGTTTGGTTTGGAATGCAGAGCAGCCCGCTTTAGCTAACACTAGCGGCGTTACAAATAGGCTGTTATTCGGCAAGATACGCCATGCCTGACGACCAGCACATTATCCCTCCACGTATTACACATAGTACTGACACCCCATGTACTATTCACAGCACTGACCCCTATTCATCACATTTATTTATTTATTTATTTTTATTACATTATTACAGTTCTGACACTTTCATACATACATATTTATTTTTTACCATCGATTCACACCCTAGCACTACACTGACACATTTATCGCACACCTTTGAGCACTTAGTTCGCCACTCCCCTCAAGACTAGTGGGAGGGGCTATCACTATTTAATGCACACTCCTTCTGCAGCATTCTTTGACCCGTCTGCGTCCTGATGGGAACGGGTTTTCACCCACCCACCCACCTACCTAGTAAGTATGGCCTTTTTTGTGGTTTTGATGATATCTCCCATTTTTTCTGTTTGTGCACCAACTGAAGAAGCGTCCACCTCTAACGAAAACTGTAGGGATACATCAGGATGGTGCAGAATGGAGGCAGACGTGAAGGCTTTCTTTAAGGATTCAAATGCGGCTTCAGCCTCCGAAGTCCACATCTTGGCATTCATACCCTTCTTAGTGAGGGTGGAGATAGGAGCAGTCAAAGATAAGAAGTTTGTGATGAACAGTCGGTAGAAGTTGGAGAAGCCCAGGAAGCATTGTATGGCCATTAAGCCTAGGGGGCGTGGCCACTCCAGGACAGCCTCTACCTTCTGGGGGTCCATCTTGAGGCCCTGATCGGAGATAATATAGCCCAGGAAGGATAGAGACTTCTTCTCAAAAACACACTTCTCCAGCTTGGCATTAAGGTGATTCTCTCTTAGACGGAGCAACACCTGGCGGACAAGGCTCTGATGAGTTACTGGATCTGGGGAAAAAATCAAAATGTCATCGAGATACACCACAACACAAACATAAAGGAGATCACGAAAAATGTCATTGACAAATTCTTGAAATACTGCGGGGGCGTTACACAGGCCGAAGGGCATAACTAAGTATTCGTAGTGCCCATCACGAGTATTAAAGGCAGTCTTCCATTCGTCACCTCGACGAATCCGAATCAGATTGTAGGCCCCCCGCAGGTCTAGTTTAGAAAAAAAAATTGCCCCCCCCCCCGTATGCGATCATACAGTTCAGAAATCAAAGGCAGGGGATACCTGTTCTTCACCGTGATCTGGTTTAGGCCTCGGTAGTCAATGCAAGGACGTAACGATCCATCTTTCTTTTTAACAAAGAAGAACCCCGCTCCGGCCGGGGATGAGGATTTACGAATGAAACCCCTCTCCAGGTTCTCCTTAATGTAGGCCGACATGGACTGGGTCTCTGGCAGGGAGAGAGTGTACACTCTACCACGAGGAGGAGATGATTCCGGAAACAGGTCGATCGGACAGTCATATGCACGGTGTGGCGGCAAGGTCTCAGCCTCCTTTTTATTAAAGACATCGCAGAACATGGAGAAACAAGAAGGCAACTGTGTCAAAGACTGAAGAGGAGCAGGCTGTGGCGACTGGATATGGCCCAGACAGCGGTCAAGACACTTCGGACCCCACTGGAGGACTTCTCCACAGTTCCAATCCAGGACGGGGGCATGCAGACGAAGCCAAGGCAAACCCAGCAGTATGGGGTTGACGGCCTTGGACAGGACAAACAGGGAGATGAGTTCAGCATGAAGGGCTCCCACTTGGAGTCTCAAAGGCTTGGTCACGGACACAACTGGGTCCGGCAATGGCAGTCCATCCACTGAGGCAACGATCAGCGGCCTTTCAAGCGGGATAATAGGCAACTGTAGGAGATCCACAAGGTCCTGGCAGACGAAGTTGGCTGCAGAGCCGGAGTCCAGATATGCGGAGACCTGATGGGACCTCTCGCCAGCAATGATGGCTACGGGAATGAATAGTTTGGAAGAGAGTTCTTGATTCAATGTGTTGTCTCTCCAACCAAACCTAGGCGCTGGGGTTTTTTGGCTTGTGAGGGCACAGACGCACTACATGGCCAGCGAGGCCGCAATATAAGCAAAGTCCAGAGGTGCGCCTGCGCTGTTTTTCCTGGACCGGTCTACTTGCATCGGGACCTCGGGCAAAGCAATAGAAGCACGCAAGAGGGGTTGCTGAAAGTTGGGCGCCAGTCTAGGGCACCGACGCTCCTGACGAACCTCGTGAGGTGTCCTCTTGGTGTAGGTTGAAGATGGCAGTGGCTGCAGATGAGATTCGCCCAGGCTCCTCAAAAACAGTTCGGAATATTTGCACGAACTCTTGGAAATCTCGGGTCCCTGACGTCCCAGATAGGATTGGCCCATGCCAAGGCCTTGCCAGTCAGGAGGGATATGATGAATGCGATCTTGGCTCCATCTGATGGAAATGCTCGAGAGTGCAGGGTAAAATGAATGTGGCATTGGTTCAGAAACCCCCGACAAGCACTGGCGTCTCCATGGAACTGAGAGGGCAATGGCAGCGAGAACCGAGGATCCCGACAGAAACTGTCAGGAGGAGTAACAGGAGGATCGGCTTGAAGGACTTGCATAGAGGCAGGAAGAGAAGCAACTAGCGTCCCTAGCTGCTGCGCCATAGAGTCCACTGCCACAAGGAGTTGATCCTGCCTAGCTCGGCGATCCAGCAGGTCTGCCTGCATGGCTTGGGAGGGTGCCAAGCCCTTGAATTGACCAGCGGAGTCCATGGCCAGAGGGTACTGTCACGATGCGGAGTGTGGACCCACTGGGCCGTACCACGTAGCGGAATGGCAGCTGGCCAAACAGGTAAGTACAGAGTTCAATTAGTTCAGCGAGGGTACCTGAGGCAATCGTAGGCAGTAGCGAGGCAGGCACGTCCAGGACCAGGCGGCGGGAAGTCGTCAGGTGAGGCGTAGCAGATCAAGCGTAGGCTGTAGCACAGCACGGCAATAGCACTAGGTAGCACGGAAACAGGATACGTGATACAGGTGCAAGGTACACTGGGAAACTGGAAGAAACTGGGAGACCATAAGCACGACAAACGAAGGGTAACGACCAACGCTCTGGCAAAGAGCAAGAGGACAGAGCCCTTTTTATAGCCCAGGGCACCCTGGGCTAGATTGCAGACTTCCTGCAAAAATGCGCGCACTGGCCCTTTAAGGCCGTGCACGCACGGTCGCGCACTCCCGCCGGAGACACTCGAGGTCCGGAAGTGAGTGCCGGAGCCTCACAGGAGGGCAATGCTGCATCGAGGTAAGATGTCCATGGCCACGGCCGTCGAGGTTAACGACGGACCGTGGCCATAGACATTACACCTAGCCACAGACACATGGTCCCAAGTGCCATTCATCTAACAGGAAGGTATAATAGAGCAGTCTGATCAGTGGGCACTCATAGGTAACTGTCTTACCTCTGCCAGAGATCATAACTAGAGAAAGACTGCCTGACAGAAATTATCTGTAAAGAGTGCCTTTGCTGGGAAAGAAGGATGCTGTCCAAAATGGAGGACATTTCTGGTGTAAGATAGGTGTGTAATGGTGTGACAGTAGAGCCCACGCAGGAATACCATGAGAAAAGATGAAACAAAGCAAGAAGTTAGCTTAGCCACTTAAACTTTTGCTTTCAGCTTAATAATATGTACAATTCGTTTGTCGTTGCGAATGGTGCATTCGGCCATGAACATTATATTCATTGTGGGAAGTACAGCACGTAGTTATAATTATATGCAGGTGGAGCAGGCTGGCAAAATAGCTGGCTTGTTGTTCTGTGTAACCGGCAGAGTTAGACACTTCCTTTGACACAAGCAGTTGTCTGCTTAGGTCAAGTAGGCCGCTAGACCGTGGCTGAGTCTGTGTAATTCGGACCTATTTGTTGGTGGTGGTGGCTGACTGCTAAGAAGGCCCCTATAGATCTAATGTATGAGAACCCGATATTTCTAAATCATTTTCGTGTGGCTTGACATTACAGGCTCACTTTTCACTTTGATTATGCAAAACATTTCCTTTACGTTCCTCCTTTAACTGCCTAGCTAGCTCTCTTCACAGCGTGGGCTACCTCCCCAACCACCGCTTGCACTCCGGGACTTTGCTGCAACTACAGGCCCTAGCATAGATAAAGCTTAGCCCGATTCTCACTATTCTTTATATTATGCCTCAGTTCCAGCTCTCTTTTCAGACAGTGCTCCTCTAGTCCAATTCACAGCAGCAACAGAAATGGCAAAATGCTCACGTCCTCAAAGCCACCATACTCTCCATTCTTTTCTTCACAGGACGCAGTTAATTTCACTCTTAACTCTATTCCAACGCTGAACCTGCTCGCAGGCATGATGACGCATCCACGTACATGCGCTATCACCCTGTTACAGAGCTTGGAAAGCGCAGTCTAGGATGGTGTTTGGGCTGTATATACCGGCACCAATATTTAAGTAACAAGGAGCCAGTATCTGCCTAATCTTAATTTATATCAACGCCACAGCAATCGTTGTACACGCCATCTTCGTTATGAGACAGGTAACCTTCTTCTCCATGTAGCTCGTCTTTTCCCAGATCTTGGATTCACTGGCCAACAGCTCTAATACAGCTACAGCTCAAATATTCAATATAGCCAAACGGTAGCATTAACCCTTTCAGGACCAAGCTCATTTTGGCCTTCAGGACCAGCCCTATTTTTTCACATCTGACATGTGTCACTTTATGTGGTAATAACTCTGAAATGCTTATACCTATCCAAGCGATTCTGAGATTGTTTTCTCGTGACATATTGTACTTTATGATAGAGGAAAAAAATTGGTTGATAAATTTAGTATTTATTTGTGAAAAACGCCAAAATTTGTAGAAAATTTGCAAAAATTATGATTTTTCGAAATGTAAATGTATCTGCTTGTAAAACAGATAGTAATACCACCCAAAATAGTTACTATTTAACATTTCCCATATGTCTACTTTATGTTCGCATTGTTTTTTGAACGTCCTTTTTTTTCTAGAACGTTACAAGGCTTAGGACTTTAGCAGCAATTTCTCACATTTTCAAGAAATTTTCAAAAGGCTTTTTTTTCAGGGACCAGTTCAATTCTGAAGTGGCTTTGAGGGGCCCATATATTTGAAAACCTTAAAAAACACTTTATTTTAAAAACTGCACCCCTTGAAGTATATAAAACAGCATTCAGAAAGTATTTTAACCTTTCAAGCGTTTCACAGGAATTAACCTAATTTAAAGGTGAAATGTACAAATTATATTTTTTTTGCTGAAATTCATTTGTAATACATTTTTTTCTGTAACACAGAAAGTTTTACCAGAGAAACACAACTCAATATTTATTGCCCAGAGTCTGCAGTTTTTAGAAATATCCCACATGTGGCCCTAGTGCGGTAAAGCACTGAAACACCGACCTCAAAAGCAAAAGAGCACCTTGAGGATTTTGGGGCCTACTTTTTATTAGCATATATTTTAGGTACCATGTCAGGTTTAAAGAGGTCTTGTGGTGCCAAAACAGTGGAAACCCCCCAAAAGTGACCCCATTTTGGAAACTACACCCCTCAAGGAATGCATCTAGGACTATAGTTAGCATTTTGACCAAACAGTTTTGTTGCTAAATTTATTTGAATTAGTCTGTAAAAATGAAAAAAAAAATTTTTTCTGAAAAAACATTGCATTTTCTAATTATTACAAGGAATAAAGGAGAAAAAGCACCCCAACATTTATAAAGCAATTTCCCCTGATTACGGCAATACCCCATATGTGGTAATAAACTTCTGTAAAGACCCATGGCAGGGCTCAGAAGAGAAGGAGCACCATTTGGATTTTGGAGCGCAGATTTTGCTGGAATTGTTTTCAGTGCCATGTCGCGTTTGCAACGGACTGGAGGGACCAAAACAGTTGAAACCCCCCAAAAGTGACCCCATTTTGTAAACTACACCCCTCACGGAATGTATTTAGGGCTATAGTTAGCATTTTGACCCCACAGTTTTTTTGCTAAATTTATTTGAATTAGTCTGTAAAAATAAAAGTACATTTTTTCCTGAAAAAAAATTGAATTTTTACAAGGAGTAAAGGAGAAAAAGCATCCCAACATTTAGAAAGCAATTTCCCCTGATTACGGCAATATGCCATATGTGGTAAAAAAATTCCTGTATAGACCCACGGCAGGGCTCAGAAGGGAAGGAGCACCATTTGTATTTTGGAGCACAGATTTTGCTGGAATGGTTTTCAGTGCTATGTTGTGTTTGCAACGGACTGGAGTGACCAAAACAGTGGAAACCCCCCAAAAGTTACCCCATTTTGGAAACTACACCCCTCAAGGAATTTATTGAGGGGTATAGTGAGCGTTTTGACCCCACATATTTTTGTTGAATTTAGTGTAATTAGGTAATGGAAATGAAAATCTATGTTTTTTTTCAAGTAAAATTAAGTTTTACCTTAGATTATTCTATATTCACAATAGATAAAGGAGAAAAAGCACCCAAACATTTGTAAAGCAAACTCTCCAGAGCACGGAATACCCCATATGTGGTCAGAAACTGCTGTTTGAACCCACAGCAGGGCTTAGAAGGGAAGGAGCACCATTTGGCTTTTGGAGCTCAAATTTAGCTGGAATTTTTGCCGAGGCCATGTCACATTTGCAAAGCCATTGAGGGGCCAAAACAGTGGAAACCCCTAAAAAATGACCCCATTTGGGAACTACACCCCTCAAGAAATTTATCTAGGGGTATAGTGAGCATTTTGACCCTATAATTTTTTTGCATAAATTATTGGAATTAGGCAGTGAAAATGAAAATCTACATTTTTTTCGCTAAAATATAGGTTTTGAAAATTTTTTTTAATTTCCATAGGGACTAAAGGAGAAAAAGCACCCCCAGCATTTGTAAAGAAATATCTTCAGAGTATAGTTAAACCCCATAAGCAGTCATTTACTGCTGTTTGGACACGGCAGGGCCCAAAAGGGAAGGAGCGTCATTTGGCTTTTGAAGCTCCAATTTATCTGGAATGGTGTGCGCAGGCCATGTAGCATTTGCAATGTCCCTTAGCCCCAGTGGAAACTCTTCGAAAGCAACCATATTTTGGAAACTTTACCCTCAAGGAACGTGTAGTTACCTTATATGCTTGGACATTTTTCAGGGCCTCGAGTGGACTGTGTGCATTTTGGCTTTCAGCTTGCATTTTAACAATATATTACTTTGCTTTTTTGAAATAAAGAAACTTTCTAATATACTTAATTTTTAAAACCTGCATGGATTGCAGGTTTTCTTTCCCCATTGCATAGACCCGGCCGTTCTCTCTGTTTGTCGATAACACGTATAAAAGGGCTGATTGTATAGCTCAATTCATCAGCTAAACCTCAAGGGGGAAGGGGCTGGATAGCTGATGAATTGAGCCAGGCAGCCAGCCCCTTCATCCGCATTATCAACACACAGAGAGGAGGGGGATGCTCTTTCTCCCAGAGATTGTGTTGACGCGTCACAGCAAGAATCGCAGCTCCACACTTCTGGGTCCACACAATGGAGACTAAAACCTGCAATCCATGCAGGTTTTAAAAATACAGTATATAAGAATGTTTCTTTATTTCACAAAAGCAAAATGCTAAATAGTTTTTCTTTTCATTGGACAACCCCTTTAGGTACATTTTTATTTTGGGGTATACTTTGGCCATGGTTCATTTATGAAGATGGGTTTTTGACAAGAATGGCAAGAACAAAAATATCCAAGAAAATTTTGGCACAGTGTAGATAAACTAAATTATATTCTTGAATGTCTTAAATGGGACAAATTAATAAAGAGTTTAAAAACGTGGCTCTGTGTGGAAAATTTTAAAGCAGTCAATGAGACACAAGGCTGGGAGTGATGGGCAATCTGGGCAATAATAACGGGTATCACACCTCATTCCTTTCTTGGTACATACACAACATCTTCTTTGGGGGTATTTTCTTAATTCAGTTGAGGGAATTACAGCAATAAAATGTTGCTCAGTGAGTCTTTTGACAGATTCAGATTCTAATGGATGAGAGGGGCCAACATTTGCTAAAACAAGATCTTCAATGACCATTTCCTGGTAATCAAGAAAAGTATTTGAATTTCCTGCCTTTTTGTATAACACAAACGAGTTGTATGTGGCAACCTGAAATAGGTAAATAACTAATTTTTTGGACCAGGTATATGATTTTCTTGATACCTGGTATGGCTGTAGAACCTGATCAGCAAGGTCTACTCCCCACATGTATTTGTTGTAATCAATGATTGACACAGGTTTTTGCTTTTGGGTAGTAGAACCTCGTTCTACTACATCCATTGTTGCATCAGTGTGGATCGAGCTGAGGATAAAAATATCCTTTTTGTCTTTGTATTATAGGGCAAGCAGCTCTCCGCTGCGAACACCGCCTGACTGCCTCTTTTTGTACTTTTCATTCACCAATAATTGTGGAAACCCCTGGCGGTTTTTACAAATGGTCCCACAAGCCCCTGTGTTATGTTCGACCAAACTTTTAAAAAGGGGTATGCTTGTGTAGTAGTTGTCCACATACAGGTTATGGCCCTTTTCTAGAAATGGGGTAATAAGCTCCCAAACAATTTTTCCACTTGTCCCTAGATAGGGGGGGGGGCAACCTGGTGGGTTTAGTTGGCTATCTTTTCCCTCATAAATGCGAAAACTTGATGTGTACCCTGATGCACTCTCGCACATTTTATAAAGCTTTATTCCAAACCTTGCTCTTTTAGAAGGAATAAATTGTTTGAAGTGCAGTCTCCCTTTGAATTTTACTAGGGACTCATCAATGGAAATGTTTTGCGTGGGGGTGTAAAGTAATAAAATGTGTCTGACAACGCTTTGATGATGGGCCTGATTTTGTAGAGTCGGTCACAATCTGGGGCACTTCTAGGGAGGCACCGACGGTTATCGTTGAAATGCCAAAATCTCATGAGCATTTCATAACGGGCCCTGGGAAGAATGGCAGAAAAGGCAGGGGTGGTTAGAACGGGACGGGTGGACCAGTATGATCGAATGCTCAGTTTTTTAACAAGCCCCATGGCAAATGTGAGGCCTATAAATTTCTTCATTTCATCAATATCTGTTGGCCTCCATGAATTTTGCCTGGCATTATAGGAACGGGGATTCTGAGAGATGAATTGGGAAGCATATAAATTAGTTTGGAAAACAATATGTTCCAGCAAATCATTTGTTAGAAATAAGTAAAAAAAATTAATTGGTCCAAAACCTTCCACCTCCACATTTGTACCTGGGGTGGCATTAAAGTCAGGGATGAATGGCATACCAGAATTTGAAGCCTCCCATCTCATAAATGCTACATCTAGAGGCAAACTCTCTTGTAGGTTGGCATGCGCCTCTTCACTAAAACGAGGCATGTCGTTTGTACTGGGCATCTTGCCCTGATTTGGAGATATTTCTCCAACAGCCCTCTCTACCTGTCCTGTACTGGTCCTTGTAATTTTTGAGGATGAACCAGAATGACCGCTAGACTCAGAGCTGTCACTTTCGCTAAGAGCAAAACCCTCAAAATAGTCATCGCCATCTGACAAGACACTATCTTCACTGTCAGAACATAAAAGGGCATACGCTTCCTCTGCAGAATAAAATTGACGGGCCATTTTATTACGTTTATATTTTTATACGTAAAGGTATATAAACGTAAATGGTATGAAATTAGTTAATTTAATTAGAACAAATTAATTGCCACAACAAATTAATTGACTGGCACAGTACTTCCTATCAAATTGATTACTAATATAACTTATACTACCCTAACCGTCACCCTAAATTATTACTAACTATACTCTAATAATTATTATTACTAACTACCCTAATACTAAAACCTAGCACTATACCCTAACCCTATATCCTACCTAACAAGGCAGATTAATGGGATTGGGGGAATTTGTTATATGGTGGGTTTTTTTACTGTCTTGCTCTCTGACAGAGAAGCAGGGGAGAGACAGCGTTTATATATACTTGGTCCAAGGGGAAAGTTTGTTGCTACAACAAACTTTCCCTGTGATGGCCATGATTTGTTACCATGACCAGGACCTGAACCAATCAGGTCCCGATCATGTCTCCAGGACCAGAGGCACTGTCTCTCCTCTGTTTGCTCTCTGATAGAACATCAGAGGGGAGACAGTGTAGGTTACGGCGGAAAGTTTGTTGCTACAACAAACTTTTCCTGCGATGGCCATGATTGATTATCATGACCATCACATGTTCAGGACCTGAATAAATCAGGTCCCGATCATGTCTCCAGGACCAGAGGCATTGTCTCTCCTCTGTTTGCTCTCTGATAGAACATCAGAGGGGAGACAGTGTAGGTTACGGCGGAAAGTTTGTTGCTACAACAAACTTTTCCTGCGATGGCCATGATTGATTATCATGACCATCACATGTTCAGGACCTGAATAAATCAGGTCCCGATCATGTCTCTTGGACCAGAGGCATTGTCTCTCCTCTGTTTGCTCTCTGATAGAACATCAGAGGGGAGACAGTGTAGGTTACGGCGGAAAGTTTGTTGCTACAACAAACTTTTCCTGCGATGGCCATTATTGATTATCATGACCATCACATGTTCTGGACCTGAATAAATCAGGTCCCGATCATGTCTCTGGGACCAGAGGCAGGTGACAGAATCGCGATCCGGGTTTCAGCGCTACTCTGAGACACCTGGATCCCGCTTTTAACACCCACCGTGAATTCACGTTGGCGCTGCACAGAGCCCAGTAAGTGCCGACGTGAATTTACCGTGGGCGGTCGGGAAGCGGTTAAAAGAAACAGTATCAAATAAATACAATAGAACAAAACAATGGCTCCCATTCTCATGTGAATGCAATTTCCACATCTTACACTGGCATGAATATATCTTTCTACCACCAGATATGTTGTACCGGATTTCAGGCATTGTAAAAAAAAAGAATGAACTGAAATGGAGAAAATGCTTTAACCCGTTAGTGACCGGCCCATAGTCTTTTTACGTCAGTCACTAACGGGCCTTATTCCGATGCCATAGACTTTTTACGTCGCGGCATCGGAATAAGTAAACAGAGCAGGGAGCTGTCAAATCTCCCTCCTCTCAGCTGCCAGAGGCAGCTGAGGGCTGGGAGTGTCCCTGCTCTGCCAGGTGAGATCGATATCAGTATCGATCTCACCCGTTTAACCCCTCAGATGCGGTGCTCAATAGCGAGAACCGCATCTGAGTGGTTTTGGAGAGAGGGAGGGAGCTCCCTCTCATCCCACCGACACCCGGCGATAAGATCGCAGAGTGTCTGTGTCTCCCATGGCAGCCAGGGGCCTAATAAAGGCCCCCAGGTCTGCCAGTAATGAATGCCTGCTAGATCATGCCGCAGGCATGACCTACAGATGCCTGTCCGTTTTAAACGGACAGGCATAATACACTGCAATACAAAAGTATTGCAGTGTATTATAATAGCGATCGGAGGATCGCATAGTGAAGTCCCCTAGTGGGACTAGTAAAAAAGTTTAATAAAGTTAATTAAAAAAAAATGTGAAAAAAATAATGAAAAACCCACTTTTTCCCCTTACAAACTGCTTTACTATTAAAAAACCAAAATACAGTTAAAAAGTTACACATATTTGGTATCACCGCGTCTGTAACGACCCCGACTATAAATCTATTACATTACTTAACCCGCACGGTGAACGTCGTAAAAAATTAAATAAAAAACTACGGAAAAATTGCTGTTTTCTGTGAATCCTGACTTTTTTTTTTTTTAAATCAAACCAGTTTTTATTGATAGTACAACATACATTATAAATCTCATGTATATCTAGTCAATTCCAACAATCAATACATTTTCAGTTTTGTACAGAATATTCAGTTACATTTAACATAACTCCCCCTTCCCTGCAACCGAACTCCCCCCCCCCCCCGGAGTATCTCCTTCTTTCCCTGGCTCGTACATTTTCTCTCCCACATCATACTAATATATTCATAAGCGATCTCCTGATCATGTCCCCTCAATCTGCCTCCTACCTCCCTGCCGTACCATAGTTATGTATCCACTTTCCCCATTGTTTATCATATTTGTGCATTGCCCCACGTTTCAGACATATCCGATGTTCTAACGACACCGTGTGATTAACATATCCTACCAGTTCAGACACCTCCGGGGGATCCGCGTTCAGCCAATATTTTGCTATCAGCTTCCTAGCATGGTATAAAACTTTTTTAATAGCCAGTAATTCCGCCCCATTTCCTCCCTCCTCCCCCATACAACCCAACATAAAGATCTTAGGTTCCAACGGGAAATCCCTCCCATATACTCTCGCTACCATGCCTCCAACCTCCTTCCAGTAGTCATTCAGCATCGGACAGTCCCTATTCTTCCAACCTTTAAAGTGTTGCACTTGGGCTGCTAGATAATATATCCACGCATTTGGAATAGCCAATCCTCCCTGGTCTGTTGGTAATTGTAGTTTTTCCAATTTAATCCTGGGGATCCCCCTTTTCCACACCAAGTCCCTAAACAGATTATGTATTCTCCTGAACCAGTACTTAGGCAACCACACTGGGGCATTATGCACAACATAAAGAACCTGAGGCATCAGAATCATTTTAATCAGGTTTGCTCTTCCTAGCGCTGAAAGTGGTAGTCCTAGCCATATTCTAGTCTTTTCTTTTAGTTTGTCCAGTAATGGTTTTACATTCAGTGCGACAAAATCCTGCACCCTCGCCGAGACCTTAATCCCCAGATATTTAAATTCCTTAACACAAGGTATATCAATTCCCCCCCCCCCCCTGCAGTGGCCCCTCTAATGACTTGAGTGGCAATAATGCCGACTTGCTCCAATTAATTTGCAACCCTGAAAATTTACCAAACCGTTCCAATTCGGTCATTATCATAGGCAGTGATCGATCTATCTCTCCCAGGAATAGCAAAATATCATCCGCATATAGTGCAATGCGTTCCTCCAGGTCCCCACATCGAAACCCTTCTATACCCGGATGTTGCCTTACTATGTTTGCCAGAGGTTCGATCGCTATAGCGAATAGTAACGGGGAAGGTGGACATCCCTGACGCGTCCCCTCCCTAATCTAAAAGAGTCTGACATCCTTCCATTGGCTCTGATTCTAGCCACCGGTTCCTTATACAACAATTTTACCCATGTTATAAAATTTCTCCCAAAACCAAACCGCTCCAAAACGGCCCACAGATACCCCCATTCCACGCTGTCAAATGCCTTGGCAGCGTCTAAGGACAGCACCGCTCTACACTGTGTATCTGCAGCATCTGTCTGCAAATTCAAGAATAATCTCCGTATATTAATCGCTGTAGATCTTGATGGCATGAATCCCGACTGATCCGGGCCCACTACTTTAGTTACCACTCTTGTCACCTTGTTAGCCAGAGCCTTTGCCAGAATTTTAACATCAGCGGGCAGCAGGGATATTGGTCTATAGGAATCTGGCTTTGTTCGATCTTTCCCCTCCTTGGGAATGACCACTATTGCTGCTTCGTACATAGTCTGCGGTAATCGCCCCCTGGTAAAACTATCTTGGAACACCTCCAACAACTCTGGCAGAAGCTCCCCCCCATATGTTTTGTACAGCTCAGTGGGTATTCCATCCATCCCTGGAGCCTTTTCATTTGCCATAGAACTCACCGCTTCCTGCAGTTCCTCCAAAGTAATTGGCTCCTCAAGCCACTCTCTCTCCTCCTCCCCCAGAGTAACCCACGTCATTTCCGCCAAATAGTCTGTCAGAAGATCTTCTGGATAATCTACCCTCGTGCGATACAGCTCAGTATAAAAGGACTTCAACACTTCCAGTATATCCCCTGTTTCTCCCACCAGTGTCCCGTCTTTATCCTGCAATTGGTGGATGAACGCACCCTCCCGCTGAGGCCTAGCCATATTTGCTAACAATCTACCCGTCATTTCTCCCTCCTCATAGTATTTTTGTTGCAAAAACAACCTTTTATTAGCTGCTTGTTCCAGCTGATGTTCCTTTAGTAGTTTTTGGGCGACCTTCCACTGGGCCAAAGTTTCTACTGTACTATTAGCAATATGATTCTCCTCAGTTAACGTCACCCTTTCCCTCAGATGTTCTCCCACCTGTCTTGATTTATTCTTTATGATCGTGATCTCCCGAATATACACCCCCCTTATATTTGCTTTCATAGCGTCCCATAGGATATCTATAGGAAGCGTACCTTTATTAAACTCAAAGTACTCCTGCAGGCTCGTATTTATTATCTCCTCCCCCACTAGGTGTATCCAGAACGGATTTAGCCTCCAGTGCAGTCTTAGCCCCCCCATCTGTGGGCTGGTTCGAACCTTCAGTATCATCGGGGAGTGGTCAGACAATGACCTTGGTAGATATTCCACCCCTTCCACCCCCAAAATCCCTAACCCGTTACTAAACATCAGATCTATTCTGGATAATGACCCATAGGTAGATGACACACAAGAATATTGCGTAGTAGAGGGCCATTTTGCCCGCCAAATATCTGTATATCCAACCTCCGTCATGTATTTCCCAAACCGCGTCAGAGCAGCCTCTCCTACCCCCCCCCTTTTGGAAATTTATCGCACCTTTTATCCATTACGTTGTTGAAATCTCCCATTAGTATAGTCGGAACCATAGGCCAACTAGCCAACCTCTCCAACACTTCTCTTATTGGAACCACAGAGTATGGGGGAGGTACATATAGTACCACAATTATACATTCCCAGTTAAACAGTTTACAATGTACCCCTACATATCTGCCCTCTCCATCTCTAAAGGAAGCCAAACAGAAAAAAGGTACATCCCTATGAACCAGGAGACTAACCCCCCTCGAGTATGTGGAGTGAAAGGAGTGGAAGCTGTGCCTAATCCAAGCCCTATGTGCCTGTTGCACAGTATCAGCGGTAAGATGCGTTTCCTGTAGTCCCATCACTCCAGCAGACTGTCCTTTCAGGAAATCGAATATAGCTCGCCGTTTTGTTGCCTCCCCCATACCTCTCACATTCCATGACAAAAGATTTACCCTACCCCCCATCTAGCCATTTCTTTTAACTGACAGTGGCAATTACCGTTGAATCCAGTGTTAATCAGAGCATACTGCATTTCAAACTCCCTTTCCCTCCAAAACATTTTCCCCCCTCCACCCACTTCCCTAACCCACCCAACTTTACATAAACTTACCCTCCAAAGAGGGCCCGGGCTGGCGAAGAAACCTCCACCAATGTGACTATTCAGCTTCCCATTCACATTGCAGAAATACATCTCTTCCCGCAATATAAACTTAAGAACCACAAACCTCCCGCCACCTTACCACAATAGACATATAGCATTTCTGTGACTCAAATACCTGATGCTTCAATTAAACTGACATCTCTGTCTCCTCCTCTCACCATTATAGACATATAAACTGCAGACCCACATTAGAACAACAAATAAATGCAGAAAACAGTGCCTTATTCCTCTGCGCAGCTCATCCTTCTCTTTTTTTCATAAAAATCAGAGTCCCCCTTTCAGCCCTCCACCTGATGATCACGCCGCATCTTCCCCTCGATCCTGACGAAGGCGATCTTCGTGACTATCCAGCCATCTCAGCGCATCTTTTGAGTTCTCAAAAAATTGTACGGATCCCAGCGCCGCAACCCGAAGCTTCGCCGGGTACAGCATTGAATATTGAACACGCAGATTCCTCAGTCGTCGTTTAATATCCATAAATTGCATCCTTCTTTTCTGAACCTGAATCCTGACTTTAAATTTTTTTTTATTAAAAAGTGATCAAAAAGTCGCATCTACTCCAAAATGGTACCAATAAAAACTACAAGTCTTCCCGCAAAAAAAAAAGCCCTCATACAACTGCATCGGCAAAAAACATAAAAACGTTACGGCTCTTCAAATATGGAGGCACAAAAACAAATAATTTTGAAAAAAAAGCGTTTTTACTGTGTAAAAGTAGTAAAACATACAAAAACTATACAAATTTGGTATCGTTGCAATCGTAACAACCCGCTGAATAAACTTATTGTGTTATTATTGTGTTTTTTTCTTTCCCCCCCCCCAAAAAAAGTTAATAAAAGTTAATCAATAAATAATATGTCCCACAAAATGGTGCTATTAAAAAATACAACTTGTCCCGCAAAAAACAAGACCTTATACAGCTATGTCGACGCAAAAAGAAAAACGTTATAGCTCTTGGAATGCGACGATTCAAAACGTAAAAAATAGCTTGGTCTTTAACCCCTTCCCGCTCCTGGACGTACTATTAGGTCATGGCAGCTGTATCGTTCGCGCTCCATGACCTAATAGTACGTCTCGGGAGTAACGGCCGTTTCGGCCGTCCTCCCGACACATACAGGAGCTGTGACAGCTGCTGTCTTGTTCAGCAGCTGTCACAGCTCCTACAGCGGGGACCGATCGCTGTGTCCCCGCTGATTAACCCCTTAAAAGCCGCGTTCTATAGAGATCGCGGATTTTTAGGGGTTAAGCTGCCATCGCCGGCCTGCTACGCGATAGCGGCCGGCGATGGTGACTATGGCAACCGGACACCAAACAATGGCGTCCGGCTATGCCATAGACGGAAGCCTAGTGGGTCCTGACAACGTCAGGACCCACTATGCTTGCTGTCAGTGAGTAGCTGACAGTTCTAATACACTGCACTAAGCATGTAGTGCAGTGTATTAGAATTGCGATCAGGGCCTCCTGCCCTCAAGTCCCCTAGTGGGACAAAGTAATACAGTAAAAAAAAAGTTAAAAAAAGATGTGTAAAAATAAGAAAATAAAAGTTTTAAAAGAATTAAAAGTAAAAATCCCCCTTTTTCCCTTATCAGACATTTATTATTAATAAAAATATATAAACAAACAAATAAACTATACATAATTGGTATCGCCGCGTTCGTAACGGCCTGATCTACAAAATTATTTAGTTATTTATCCCGCACGGTGAACGCCGTAAATGAAAATAATAATAAACCGAACCACAATCACAATTGTTTGGTCACTTCACCTCCCAAAAAATGGAATAAAAAGAGATCAAAAAGTCGCATGTACCGAAAAATGGTACTGATTGAAACTACAGTTCGTTACGCAAGAAATAAGTCCTCGCACGGCTTTATTGATTGAAAAATAAAAACGTTATGGCTCTTAGAATAAGGTAACACAAAAAGTGAATGATTGTTTACAAAACGTATTTTATTGTGCAAACGCCATAAGACATAAAGAAAAACTATAAACGTCTGGTATCGACATAATCGTATCGCCCCGCAGAATAAAGTGAATATGTCATTTATAGCGCACGGTGCACGCAGTAAAAAAAAAAGAATAATAAAACAATAGTAGAATTGCTGTTTATTAGTCACCAAGCCACCTAAAAATAGAATAAAAACTGATCAAAAAGCCGCATACACCCCAAGAAAACTACAATGGATTCCTCAAGGGGTCTAGTTTCCAAATTGGGGTAACTTTTGGGGGGTTCCCAATGTTTTGGCATCACAAGACCTCTTCAAACCGGACATGGTGCCTAATAAAAAAGAGGCCTCAAAATCCACTAGGTGCTCCTTTGCTTCGGAGGCCGGGGCTTCAGTCCATTACCGCACTAGGGCCACATGTGGGATATTTCTCAAAACTGCAGAATCTGGGCAATACGTATTAAGTTGCGTTTCTCTGATAAATACTTTTTGTGTTATAAAAAAAATGGTATAAAGAGGATTTTCTGACAAAAAAAAATGTAAATTTCACCTCTACTTTGCTCTAAATTTCTGTGAAACACCTAAAGGGTTCATAAACTTTCTAAATGCTGTTGTGAATACTTTGAGGGGTCTAGTTTCTATAATGGGGTATTTGAAAGGGGTTTATAATATATGGGCCCCTCAAAGCAACTTCAGAACTGAACTGGAACCTAAAAAAATAAATAAATGAGGCAATACTTCGCTTCTTACATTATACTGATAATGAGCCGTGCCCACCCCGAGATGACCCCAGTTTTGACCGTTTGTATAAACGGAGACCCCTATTAGACCGTTCCAGTGCCCGGTTTTCCCAAGCATTCACCCCCGAGAAGTGTATTTCAATTGATGAGTCCCTGGTACATTTTAAAGGGAGGGTTCAATTCCGCGAGTACCTGCCGGGTAAGAGGGCAAGGTATGGCGTGAAGATGTATAAGCTGCGAGAGTGCATCCGGGTATACCTACAGGTTTAGGCTATATGAAGGGAAGGCCACCCCCAAACCAGACTGCATCCTGGACTACAATAGGTACATGGGAGGGATGGACTTGTAAGATCAAATCCTGAAGCCCTACAGCGCCATGCGGTGTGGTACAAGAAGCTGGCCGGGCACATCATACAGATGGCATTGTACAATGCGTACGTGCTACGTCGATGTGCAGGCCAGACGGGAACTTTCCTGGAATTTCAAGAGGTGATTATCAAGAACCTAATCTTTAGGGACCAAGAAGGGGGGGCACCCAGTACTTCTGGAAGCGGGGCCACACGCATCGTACCAAGGCGGCAACACTTTCCAGGAGAAGTTCCCCAAACTGGCAAGAAGGGAAAAAGTCAAAAGAGGTGCAAAGTCTGCTATGAGGGCGATAAGGGATGACACAATATATCAATGTGACACGTGTCCCGAATAACCAGAGCTCTGTATGAAAGTCAGTTTTAAAATTTATCATACATCCCTTGGTTTATAATTTACCCCAATTTTACTTACCCTGATGCACTCCGCACAGCTTATCCCTCCTCGTCTTTCCCCTCTGAGCCCTGCTGTGTGTCCAGGCAGCCGATAACAGCCACCTGTAGGGTATTGCCATACCCGGGAGAACCCACATTACAGTTTATGGGGTGTAGGTCTTTGGTAAAAATGCTCACTACACCTCTAGATGAATGCCTTAAGGGTGTAGTTATTAAAACGGGGTCACTTCTTGCGGGTTTCAACTGTACTGGTACCTCAGGTGCTTCTGCATACATGACTTTGCACTAGAAAATCCCCAGTAGGCCAAATGGTGGTCCTTTCCTTCTGAGCCCTCCCATGGGCCCAAACGGCAGTTTATCACAACAAATGGGGTATTGCGGCACTCAGAACAAATTGCGCAACAGAATGGGGTATTTTGTTTCTTGTGAAAATAAGAAATTTTCAGCCAAAACTACATATTATTTGAAAAAAATAATTTTGTTTTCATTCCCAGCCCAATTCAAATAAGTTCTGTGAAAAAACTATGGGGTCAAAATGGTCACAACACCCATAAATGAATTCCTTGAGGGGTGTAGTTTCCAAAATGGGGTCATTTGTGGTTGGTTTCTATTGCTTTGATACCTCTGGGGCTCTGCAAATGCGACATGGCACCCGAAAACCAATCCAGCAAAATCTGGACTCCAAAGAACACACAGCGCTCCTTTCCTTCTGAGCCCTCCCATGGGCCCAAACGGCAGTTTATCACCCCAAATGGGGTATTGCCGCACTCAGGACAAATTGGGCAACAAAATTGAGTATTTTATTTCTTGTGAAAATAAGAATTTTTGAGCTAAAATGACATATTATTGGAAAAAATATATATTTTTTTAATTCCCAGCCCAATTCAAATAAGTTCTGTGAAGAAACTATAGGGTCTAAATGGTCACATTATCCATAAATGAATTCCTTGAGGGGTGTAGTTTCCAAAATGGGGTCACTTCTGGTGGGTTTCCATTGCTTTGATACCTCTGGGGCTCTGCAAATGCGACATGGCACCCGAAAACCAATCCAGCAAAATCTGCACTGTAAAGAACACACAGCGCTCCTTCCCTTCTGAGGCCTCCCATGGGCCCAAACGGCAGTTTATTGCCACAAATGGGGTATTGCTGCACTCAGGAGAAATTGGGCAACAAAATTGAGTATTTTGTTCCCTGTGAAAATAAGAAATTTTGATAAAAAATTACATCTTATTGGAAAAAATGTCATTTTTTTAATGTCACAGCCCAATTGAAATAGGTGCTGTGAAAAAATTGTGTGGTCAAAATGCTAAAAACAACCATAAATGAATTCCTTGAGGGGTGTAGTTTCCAAAATGGGGTCACTTCTGGTGGGTTTCCATTGCTTTGATACATCTGAGGCTCTGCAAATGCGACATGGCACCCGAAAACCAATCCAGCAACATCTGGACTCCAACAAACACATAGCGCTCCTTTCCTTCTGAGCCCTCCCATGGGCCCAAACGGCAGTTTATCACCACAAATGGGATATTGCCACACTAAGGACAAATTGGGCAACAAAATGGGGTATTTTGTTCCCTGTGAAAATAAGAAATTTTGATCACAAATGACATTTTATTGGAAAAAATGACATTTTTTTCATTTCACAGCCCAATTCAAATACGTGCTGTGAAAAAACTGTGCGGTCAAAATGGTAACAACAACCATAAATGAATTCCTTGAGGGGTGTAGTTTCCAAAATGGGGTCACTATTGGGGGATTCCTACTGTTTTGGCACCTCAACACCTCTTCAAACCTGGCATGCTGCCTAAAATATATTCTAATAAAAAAGAGGCCTCAAAATGCACTAGGTGCTTCTTTGCTTCTAGGGCTTGTGTTTTAGTCCATGAGCGCAGTAGGGCCACATGTGGGACATTTCTAAAAACTGCAGAATCTGGACAATACATATTTAGTAGTGTTTCTCTGGTAAAACCTTCTGTGTTACAGAAAAAAAAATGAATAAAATTGAAATTCAGCAAGAAAAATGAAATTTGCAAATTTCACCTCCACTTTGCTTTAATTCCTGTGAAATGCCTGAAGGGTTAAAAAACTTTCTAAATGCTGTTTTGAATACTTTGAGGGGTCTAGTTTTTAAAATGGGGTGTTTTATCAGGGTTTCTAATACATAGGCCCCACAAAGCCACTTCAGATCTCAAGAGGTACCTTAAAAAAAAGGCTTTTGAAATTTTCTTAAAAATATGAGAAATTGCTGTTTATGTTCTAAGCCTTGTAACGTCCAAGAAAAATAAAATAATGTTCAAAAACAATGCCAATCTAAAGTAGACATATGGGAAATGTGAACTAGTAACTATTTTGGATGGTATAACCGTCTGTTTTACAAGCAGATGCATTTAAATTCTGAAAAATTCAATTTTTTCAAAATTTTCTCTAAATTTTGCAATTTTTCACCAATAAACACTGAATATATCGACCAAATTTTACCACGAACATGAAGCCCAATGTGTCACGAGAAAACAGTCTCAGAATCGCTTGGGTAGGTTTAAGCATTCCGACGTTATTACCACATAAATATGTCAGATTTGAAAAATGGGCTCTGAGCCTTAAGGCCAAAACTAGGCTGCGTCCTTAAGGGGTTAAGGTCTAAAATAGGCTGGTCATTAAAGAGTTAAGTCAAATGTGTTCAAGCAGGATGTACACATGAAGATTAGTAAAAAAATAAATAAATCTAACATTTGGAAATATCGAAAGCACTGTAACAATCTCGCCACTTCACTGTTTTTTATAATGTTTTTCTTTTGGCAACTGGTCTTTTCCTCTTACTAACAGATATTGTATTCTACAGAACTGAACCATCTCTAGACATTAAAATGGCCAATTAAGTTTGCATGCAAAACTAAATTAAACCATACAAATCTTTTAAATAAATGTGACGCCGGAGAGGGGTTAAGCAGGAACTGAAAACATGAAAATACAGAAAAAGGCCTTTCGGACGGAACACATTTGTTAGGCAGGAAGAACAACTGCTGTTCAGTCACTTGTGCAGTGTAAGGCCAGGATCACAAACACAGTGTTGATGCAGTTTTTGGCTCAGTTTTCTTAGTCAAATCCAGAAGTGGATCCAGATGGAAGGAAAGTATAAATAAATGACTGATGCATCGCCCTTTCTTTTGTGTCCACTCCTATATTTGGTTAAAAAAACAAATCCGAAACCTGCCACAAAAACTGCATAAAAAAATGCATGTGTGATCCTGCCCTAAGAGTCAGATTTTTCACAGAGTGCATTTTTTGTCTGATTGAAATGGATTATAATAGAAGTATTTAGCAAGGATCACACAAACAGTTTTGATGCAGCTTTTGTGGCAGTTTTTGGTTCTATTTTTTGAGCCAAAGCCAGAAGTGGATCCAAATGGAAGGAAAGACATAAATAAAAGACTGATGTATATTATTTCTTTTGTGTCCACTTCTGTTTGGCTCAAAAAACTGAACCAGAGACTGCAACAAAAATTGTATCAAAACTGTGTGTGTGATCCTGGCCTCCGACCCGAGTTTTTAGCGTATTGTTTCAAAACCAAAAAATGTTGCGTCCAGATGTTTGCGGTTAGTCTATATGAACATGGAATGGGTCTATATGTGGTAGAACAGGTGGATAAATTACTGGGAGTGGCTGGCAATGATCCAGCTGTCGTGGTCCATGTGGGAACCAACAACAGAATAAATGGTAGGTGGGGGAGCCTTAAGAATAATTTTAACAGGTTCCCGACCGCTGGCCGTAAATATACGGCCAGCGGCCAGGGTCTCTAAAGTCCGGCGTATAGTATATATACGGCCGCACTTCAGAGACTGTGCACGCGCGATCGCGTGCACACAGCTCTATGCCCTGGCTGTTGCTAACAGCCATGGGCACTGGGCAGAATGTCAGGGGTCAATCTTTTGGCCCCTGAACATGTGATCGCTGTGACAACCAATCACAGCGATCACATGCATTTCTGCATAGAAAACAGTGTGCACGCGATCGCGTGCACACAGCCCTGTGCCCTCGCTGTTACCAACAGCTCTGGGCACTGGGCAGAGTATCAGGGACCAATCTGATGGTCCCTGATCATGTGGTCGCTGTGAAAACCTATCACAGCGACCACATTTGTTTTATTTTGACTTTTCTGGCAGTAAATCTCCTGCCTCTTTTCTTCTCCTCAAACATTGTTTCAGTTTGAGGAGAAGAAGAGACTCGGGAGAATTGCTGCCAGAAGAATACAGTGAAAAAAAATACAGTTACACTAAAACATTCTCTGTATAGATAGATTTCTATCTATCTATACAATCTATCTATCCATCTATCTTTTTTTCTATCTATCTACCTTTCTTTCTTTTATTCTATTAGAATAGGCAGGTAGGGAGTATATAATTATATATATATCCACATATATATAATATATATAGCAATAGCGGTTTATTTTTTTGTTAGCGGTAGTGTAGATATATATAGCAGTTAGTTTGTGTGTTTTATAAAAAAAAAAAAAAAAAAAAAAAATTTGTTTAGTTAGTGTTAGTGTTAGTTACGTTATGGCGAGGAAGTTGTTTAGCGCCGAGGAGGCATACGCCATGCTGTGGTCTGAGTCGGAGACCGCATCAGAGATGGCGTCCGAGATGGAACCTGTTTTAGGTAGTGACGATGACAGCGTCACTTCAGGTTCATCTTCAGGGGACGTTGTCCCTGATGCAGTCGAAACTGCAGAACATGAAAGTGCAGGGCCAAGTAGCGCTGTAGCACGGGACAGCCTGGTCCCTCCAGTCCAGGCTCTTGTATGGGCACCTGCCCCATCTTTTGGGCCTAGAATCCACGGATTTACGGCCACTCCTGGCATAACCGTGGACAATACAAATTTTGTCCAAATGGATTACTTCCATTTATTTATAACGGACGACATCCTAAATCAGATTGTCCACGAAACAAATTTATATGCCACGCAATATATAAGGCAGAAACCTTCATCCACCCATGCCAGAGATTGGACGCCCACCAATTTGCAGGAATTAAAAAATTTTTTGGGGCTCACCCTAAATATGGGTATTGTCAAAAAGCCCTCCATTAGGTCTTACTGGTCAACAAGACCCGCCCAAGCCACCCCAGTATATTCTGCAGTAATGCCCAGGTCTCGTTATGAGACAATAATGAGGTTCCTCCACTTCAATGACAACGCACAGGCCCCCCCAAGTACCGATGCAAACCGGGATCGGTTGTTCAAAATAAGACCGCTAATAAATTCCCTGAATAATTTATTTCTGCAACTCTACACCCCTGAGCAGAATGTAAGTGTGGACGAATCCCTCCTCAACTTCCATGGCAGACTTAGCTTTCGCCAATATCTACCTTCAAAAAGGGCAAGATATGGCGTTAAGCTCTACAAATTGTGTGAAAGCGGGTCAGGATATACCACCGCCTTCAGGATTTATGAAGGGCGGGACCGCACAATAAATGTTCCTGGATGCCCCCCTGATCTTTCCACCAGCAGTAAGATCGTGTGGGAGATAATGCAGCCTCTGCTTCACAAGGGGTACCACCTGTACTGTGATAATTTTTATTCCAGTGTGCCCCTGTTTAGGCATTTGCATGCTGCAAGGACTGGGGCATGTGGTACCATGCGCAAAAACAGAATTGGTTTTCCACAGCAATTAGTGGGGAAACGCATGGTAAAGGGGGACTCCTGTGCTTATGCATCTGAGGAATTGCTGGCGGTCAAGTTCAGGGATCGCAAAGATGTGTATGTGCTAAGCACGATTCATACCGCAGGAACAGTGGCAGTGAGGGAAAGAGGGGCAACATCGGACAAGCACAAACCAGTGAGCGTGTCCGAATATAACAAGTACATGGGGGGGGTGGATTTAAGCGACCAGGTTTTACAGCCCTATTTAGTAAAACGCAAAACTAAAACCTGGTACAAAAAGGTGGCCATTTATTTGTTACAGGTGGCCATCCACAACTCATTTGTGCTCTACAAAAAAAACAGAGGCAGAGACACATACCTGGATTTCCAGGAAAAAATTATTGAAGGCCTCATTTTTGATGTTCAGGACACCCGAGAATGCCCCCAGTCTGAGGATGTCACGCGACTGACTGAAAGACACTTCGTCAGTCGGATTCCCCCAACAGCAACCAGAAGCAACCCCCAGAAAAAGTGCCGCGTCTGCAGAAAAGACGGGCACCGCAAAGATTCCCGATATTTCTGTCCCTCATGTCCCTCGCAACCAGGCCTGTGCATTGAGCCATGTTTTAAAAAATACCACACTGTTCTGAATTATTAGATTTTAGTTAATTTGTTGAAAATATATTTGCCCTACATTACGTTTTTATTTTTCCCCTGATTTTACTCCAAGGGTGAGGGAGGGAATGGGTGGGGGGTGGATGTCATGTTTGATGTTTTCTAAAGTTCATCTGCTGGAGAGCTCCATTTGCATTAACCTGAAATTTCTTATTTTAGAAAACCCCAAAAAATAAATTCCCATTATACCGCTAGATGAATATTTTGGGATCTCTGCTTCAAGAGCAGATATTTTGGAAGTGTTATAGAAACTCTGTTGAGTTTTGTAAAACCAGCTTTGAAAAAAAGCGATTTGTGAAATAATCTTCTTCTATCGTCCGCCCTCCTACATCTCTATGTGATAAATAAGGCCACATATTTGGTATCCCCATGCACGGGAGAAGTGGCAGAATGTGAACGGAGATTAATTTTGACCGTGGTCTATACCGTGTGTGAAAAATGCTGGTATAAACTGACGCATTTGCTAAAAAATTGCTAATTTTATTTTGATCCATCTTATTCAAGAAACTTTCAGAAGAAAACGGGACTGTCTAAAAATATGATAAACCCCTTGAAGGAAACCTTGTGGGGTCTACTTGTGTGAATGAAGTCATTTATGGGGTGTTTCTAATGTTTCAGCAGCATTAGGCCCCCCAGAAAACAGTATGCTGCTATAAAATCAAGTGCAGAATTCCTGGACCGAAAAGGCCAAAAAGCCTCCTTTTATGCCAAGCCCTGGCACATGCCCGTGAATAAAGCACACATATTTGGTATCCCCATGCACGGGAGAAGTGGAAGAATGTGAAATGCGATGAATTTTGTCCGTGGTCCATTTTGTGTGTGAAAAAGCTAGCATAAACTGGCGCAATTGTTAAAAAAAAAAGGTAATTTTATTTTGTTCCATCTTATTCAAGAAACTTTCAGAAGAAAACTGGACTGTCTAAAAATATGATAAACCCCTTGAAGGAAACCTTGTGGGGTCTACTTGTGTGAATTAAGTCATTTATGGGGTGATTCTAATGTTTCAGCAGCATTACACCCCCCAGAAAACAGTATGCTGCTATAAAATCAAATGCAAAATTCCTGGACCAAAAAGCCTCCTTTTATGCCAAGCCCTGGCACATGCCCGCACAGCGAATAAGGCACACATATTTGGTATCCCCATGCACGGGAGAAGTGGAAGAACGTGAAAGGAGATGAATTTTGGCCGTGGTCTATACCGTGTGTGAAAAATACTAGCCTAAACTGACGCATTTGCTAAAAAAGTGCTGATTTTATTTTGTTCCATCTTATTCAAGAAACTTTCAGAAGAAAACTGGACTTGCTAAAAATATGATAAACCCCTTGAAGGAAACCTTGTGGGGTCTACTTGTGCGAATGAAGTCATTTATGGGGTGATTCTAATGTTTCAGCAGCATTACACCCCCCAGAAAACAGTATGCGGCTCTAAAATCAAATGCAAAATTCCTGGACCGAAAAGGCCAAAAAGCCTCCTTTTATGCCAAGCCCTGGCACATGCCCGCACAGTGAATAAGGCACACATATTTGGTATCCCCATGCACGGGAGAAGTGGAAGAACGTGAAAGGAGATGAATTTTGTCCGTGGTCTATACCGTGTGTGAAAAATACTAGCCTAAACTGACGCATTTGCTAAAAAAGTGCTGATTTTATTTTGTTCCATCTTATTCAAGAAACTTTCAGAAGATAACTGGACTTGCTAAAAATATGATAAACCCCTTGAAGGAAACCTTGTGGGGTCTACTTGTGTGAATGAAGTCATTTATGGGGTGTTTCTAATGTTTCAGCAGCATTAGGCCCCCTAGAAAACAATATGCGGCTATAAAATCAAATGCAAAATTCCTGGACCGAAAAGGCCAAAAAGCCTCCTTTTATGCCAAGCCCTGGCACATGCCCGCACAGTGAATAAGGCTCACATATTTGGTATCCCCATGCACGGGAGAAGTGGAAGAATGTGAAAGGAGATTAATTTTGGCCGTGGTTCATACCGTGTGTGAAAAATGCTAGCATAAACCGACGCAATTGTTAAATTCTTGCATTTTTTTCCAATTTTGCCCACTTTAGTGAAAAAAAAAAAAATGATATATACTGACAAATGCCACTAAAACAAAGCCCTATCTGTCCTTTAAAAAGAGTGTAAAATTCAAAGATGAACTTTATTCACCTGCTGAGTTATAGTCATGTAAAGAAGCGCATAGCAAAATTGTGAAATTTGCTCTGGTCATTTAGCTGTAAAACAGCCTAGTCCTTAACCGGTTAAAGAACTAGGCTACAAGCTGAAGGGAAAGACCTCCAAGGTTGTATTCTCAGAAATACTGCCTGTGCCCTGTGCATCACAGGAAAGACAGCGGGAGCTCAGGGAGTTAAATGCATGGCTGAAGTTTTGGTGTAGAGAAGGCTTTGGGTTGCTAGAGCATTGGGCTGACTTTTCATTGGGGTACAAACTGTATTCTGCAGATGATTTGCACCTAAATGGAAGGGGATCCGCTGTGCTGGGGGAGAGAATTCTAGCTGGGGTGGCAGAGTATTTAAACTAGGGCTGAGGAGGGAGGTCAATGTAGAAAATAAAGGGGTAGTTAGGTTAGAGAGGGGTCAAACTAAATTGGTGGGGGGAGAAATAGACTGTGGGGAGAGGACTAGACAACAGGATAAGGAGATCCTTTTGTTACAAAACAACAATGAAAACAAAAATGCCCAAATAATGTCAAATAATCACATTTCTGATAATGAAAGTGAAAAATTGAAAGGCAAGTTAAAGTGTATGTGTAAAGGATCTGCCAGGCACAACTTCTGTGTATACGCCCATAGGTAATCAGTCTGCACCTGAGTTTATGTCTCTGAGACTGACTCCATCTTCCACCACTCAGGATGGCAGGCTTAGGAGTGGGAGAGCCTATCGCAGCCTGGCCAGATGGAGCTAGCTCCCGCCCTCTGTCTATTTATACCTGCCTTTCCTGTTCCTCCTTTGCTTGTGATTCTTCTCGTGTGGTTTCCTGGCCCAGCTACAGCTTCTGACTATTTGATCCTGCTCCATACTGACCCTGGCTTTCTGACTACTCTCCTGCTCTGCGTTTGGTACCTCGTGCACTCCTGGTTTGACTCGGCTCGTTCACCACTCTTGTTGCTCACGGTGTTGCTGTGGGCAACTGCCCCATTTCCCTTTGCTTTGTGTTCCCTTGTCTGTTTGTCTCTTGCACTTACTGAGCGTAGGGACCGCCGCCCAGTTGTACCCCGTCGCTTAGGGCGGGTCGTTGCAAGTAGGCAGGGACAGAGTGGCGGGTAGATTAGGGCTTACTTGTCCGTTTCCCTACCCCCGTCATTACAGTATGTTCACAAATGCCGGAAGTCTAGCGAGCAAAATGGGGGAGCTGGAGGCCTTGGTACTGGAGGAAAATATAGATATAGTTGGTGTTGCTGAAACATGGCTAGACTCTTCACATGACTGGGCTGTAAATCTACAGGGTTTTACACTGTTTTGGAAAGACAGGACAAATAGGAAAGGTGGTGGTGTATGTCTGTATGTGAGAAGTGATATGAAGGCGAGTGTGAAAGAGACAATAGTGGGTGAAGATTGTGAGGAGGTTGAAACCTTGTGGGTGGAATTACAATGGGAGGTAAACACTGAAAAAACGTACTTCTGGTGTAATCTATAGACTCCCCAATATAACTGAGGAGATGGAAGGTCAAATATATAAACAAATGGAGTGGGCAGCACAGGCGGGTACTGTAGTGATAATGGGAGCTTTTAATTACCGGGATATTAATTGGTGTCATGGTTTGGCAACAACTGCAAAGGGGAGAAATTTCCTCAACCTGTTGCAGGGAAATTTGATGGGCCAGTTTGTGGAAGGCTCGACTAGAGGTGAAGCTCTGTTGGATCTGGTCATTTCTATTAATGCAGAGCTTGTTGGGAATGTTAATCTTCGTGAAAACCTCGGTAACAGTGATCATAATATAGTTATATTTTACCTATACTGTAAAAAACAAACACAGGCTGGGAGGGCAAAAACACTTAATTTTAAGAAGGCCAATTTCTCCAAGATAAGGGCTGCAATTCAAGATATAGACTGGGAAGAACTAATGTCAAATAATGGTACAAATGATAAATGGGAGATCTTAAAATCTACTTTGTATAGTTATAGTGCAAAATGTATTCCTATAGGTAACAAGTATAAACGACTAAAATTAAACCCCACATGGCTTACACCTTCTGTAAAAAGGGCAATATATGACAAAAAGAGGGCATTTGAAAATTCTAATCTGAGGGTACAGCTGTAGGCTTTGTAAATTATAAACAGCTTAATAAAATCTGCAAAAAGGTAATAAAATAATCGAAAATACAAAATGAAAGGCAGGTGGCCAAGGATAGCAAAACAAATCCCAATTTTTTTTTTCAAGTATCTAAATGCAAAAAAGCCAAGGTCTGAACATGTAGGACCCCTGAATAGTGTTAATGGGGAGTTGGTCAGAGGGGATCAAGAGAAGGCAGAGTTACTAAATGGGTTCTTCAGCTCTGTATACACACAACAGAAGAAAGAGCAGCTGATGTAGCCGCTGCCAGTGTTGTTAATATATCAGTTGATATACTGAATTGGTTGAATGTAGATATGGTCCAAGCTAAGTTAAATAAAATAAATGTACACAAGGCCCTGGGACCAGATAGGTTACACCCTAGAGTTCTTTAAGAGCTTAGTTCAGTTATTTCTGTCCCCCTCTTCATAATAGTTAGAGATTCTCTAGTGACTGGTATAGTGCCAAGGGACTGGCGCAGGGCAAATGTGGTGCCTGTTTTCAAAAAGGGCTCTAGGTCTTCCCCAGGTAATTATAGACCAATAAGCTTAACATCCATTGTGGGAAAAATGTTTGAGGGGCTCTTGAGGGACAGGAGTATGTGGCAAAAAATAGTATTACAAGTGACAGCCAGCACGGACAGAAGTTCTCAAACCAATCTGATTGGTTTTTATGAAGAGGTGAGAGGAAGCCTAGACACAGGGGCCGCTGTGGATATAGTGTTTTTGGACTTTGCAAAGGCATATGACACTGTTCCTCAAAGAAGTCTAATGGGTAATTTAAGGACTATAGGTTTAGAAAGTATCGTTTGTAATTGGATTGAGAATTGGCACAAGGACCGTATCCAGAGAGTTGTGGTCAATGATTCCTACTCTGAATGGTCGCCGGTCATAAGTGGTATATCCCAGGGTTCAGTGCTGGGACCACTATTATTCAACTTATTTATTAATGATATAGAGGATGGGATTAATAGCACTATTTCTATTTTTGCAGATGACAACAAGCTATGTAATATAGTTCAGACTATGGAAGATGTTCGTGAATTGCAAGCGGATTTAAACAAACTGAGTGTTTGGGCGTCCACTTGGCAAATTAAGTTTAATGTAGATAAATGTAAAGTTATGCACCTGGGTACCAACAACCTGCATGCATCATATGTCCTAGGGGGAGCTACACTGGGGGATTCACTTGTTGAGAAGGATCTGGGTGTACTTGTAAATCATAAACTAAATAACAGCATGCAATGTCAATCAGCTGCTTCAAAGGCCAGCAAGATATTGTTGTGTATTAAAAGAGGCATGGACTCGCTGGACAGGGATATAATATTACCACTTTACAAAGCAATAGTGAGGCCTCATCTAGAATATGCAGTTCGGCTCTGGGCTCCAGTTCATAGAAAGGATGCCCTGGAGTTGAAAAAAATACAGAGAAGAGCAATGAAGCTAATAAGGGGCATGGAGAATCTAAGTTATGAGGAAAGATTAAAAGAATTAAAGATATTTAGCATTGAAAAGAGACGACTAAAGGGGGACATGATTAATTAAATATAAATATATTAATGGCACATACAAAAAATATGGTGAAACCCCCTAAAAAAACAAGGGGACACTCCCTCCGTCTGGAGAAAAAAAAGGTTCAATCTGCAGAGGCGACAAGCCTTCTTTACTGTGAGAACTGTGAATCTATGGAATAGTCTACCACAGGAGCTGGTCACAGTAGCTATGGCTTTAAAAAAGGCTTAGATTGTTCCTTGTAGTTCCCTGGGATTTTGCTGGTTCAAATGTGCCCCTACTATGTGTATTGCGGTTCTTGCTCTTTTCTGTTTTTGTTCATGATATTCCCCGACTGGAGTCCAGGCTCCCCATGTTCTCCCCCTTCCCTTACCTTTCCCTTCCCCTTCTCAGTAATTTTTTCTATTGTTTCTCTTCCCCTGTCTAGGGTAATGTGCATCTCTTTCTCTGATTACATATATTTGCCTCATTGTACCTTATGTTGTATAGGTGTCTGAGCTGTTATTTTTTAGGCTCATTAATGCTGCTGCTATATATTGTCCTTTGTACTTTGATGTGATGCACGCTTTTTTGTTTTGTTTTGGGCTTTGGCCTTATTTATTGTCTTCCTTTAGTGTATGGAGGTCTTCCCTCCACTGTGTTCTGTATCTGTGCGTATTGAAACTCAATTAATTAAAAAATAGAAAAATGGAAGAAATTTTGTAAAAATTTTAATTTTTCCCTATTTTTAACTGCAATATGTCACATATGTACACATATACTGTACAATTTTTTTAATTAAATATATATTTCCATATCTTTACTCTATTTTGGCAGCACTTTTGAAAAAATAAAATTAATTTTCAGCAATTTAGAGGACTTACAAATTGAATAATAATTTTATAAATTTTGAAGTACATTTTGTTTTCCTGCACCAAGCCAGGTTTTCAGAGGCTCATAGGTCTCAGAGTGATGGAAACCCCCACAAATGACCCCATTTAGAAAACTAGACCCCTTAAGGTATTTATCTAGGGGTATAGTAAGTATTTTGACCCTACAGTTTTTTGCTAAATTTAATACATAGCAGGTGAAAAAATATATAATTTCACTTTTTTTCATAAAAGTATCAGTTTGAAGACCGATTTCTTTGTAAAGCGACCATGAGAATGAAGAAACACACCACAAAATGTATGACCCTGTTTCTCCTGTTTTCAAAAATGCACACATTGTGGCCCTAATGCTTTGCCTGGACACACGGCAGGGCCAAAAGGAAGGGAGCACCCGGAGGCTTTCAGGACTCATATTTTGCTTGAAAATGTTTTAGGCCCCACTGTACATTTGGAGAGGCTTTGAGCTGCCAGAACGATAGAAACTCCCCATAAACGACCCCATTTAGAAAACTAGACCCCATAACGTAATTATTTAGGTGTATAGTAAGTATTTTGACCCCACAGTTTTTTGCTAAATTTAATGCATAACAGGTGAAAAAAATAATAATTTCACTTTTATGAAAAAAGTATTAGTTTGAAGACCGATTTCTTTGTAAAGCGAACATGAAAATGAAGAAACACACCCCAAAATCTATCACCCTCTTTCTCCTGTTTTCAAAAATACCCACATTGTGGCCCTAATGCATTGTTTGGACACACGGCATGACTCATATTTTGCTTGAAAATGTTTTAGGACCCACTGTACATTTGGAGAAGCTTTGAGCTGCCAGAACGATAGAAACTCCCCATAAACGACCCCATTTCGAAAACTAGACCCCTTAAGGTATTTATCTAGGGGTATAGTTAGCATTTTGACCACACAGGTTTTTCGCTAAATATATTAGAATTAGTCTGTAAAAATTAAAATCTACTTTTTTTCTGAAACAACATAGAAATGTTTTATATTTACAAGGAATAACGAAGAAAATGCACCCCAACATTTGTAAAGCAATGTCTCCTCCCGATTACGACAATACCCCATATGTGGTAATAAACGGTTGTTTGGACCCACAGCAGGGTTCAGAAGGGAAGGAGCGCCATTTGGATTTCTGATTTTGCTGGAATGGTTTTCGGTGCCATGTCGCATTTGCAATGCACTGGAGGGACTAAAACAGTGGAAACCCACCAAAAGTGACCCTATTTTGGAAAAACCTTCAAGGAATTTTTCTAGGGGTATAGTGAGCATTTAGACCCCACGGGTCTTTTGCAGAGTTTATTAGAATTAGGGCGCGAAAATTAATATCAAATTTTTTTCCACTAAAATGTTGAATTTTCTAATTTTCACAAGGGATAAAGGAGGAAAAAGAACAGCCATTTTTTTATAAAGCAATTTCTCCCGAGTACGGAAATACCCCACATGTGGTCATACATTTTTTCATTAGAAATAATTTAACCCTTTCAGGACAGATCCATTTTTTGCTTTCTTATTTTAGATTTTCACTCCCCGCCTTCCAAGAGCCATAACTTTTTTATTTTTCCATCAATAGAGTGGTGTGATGGCTTATTTCTTGCGGAAAGAGCTGCAGTTTTTATTGGTACCATTTTTTGGTACATAAAAAGTGATTCAAAAGTTGTATTACATTTTTTTTTAGAGCTAAGGTGACAAAAAAAAACTGCGATTTTGGCGGTTTCAATTATTACATTTTTTTAAGGTGTTCACTGTGCAAATTAAATAATGGTATATTGTAATAGTTCGGACTTTTACGGACGTAGCGATACCAATTTTGTTAATTTTTTGACATTACTTTAGAAGAAAAATGGGAAAAGGTGGGGGTTTTTTTAACTTTAAAAAAAAAAAAAATTTTCACTACTAATAACTATAATTCTTCTACACATTTTATTACTCAATCCCCTTAGGGGACTTGATACAGCGATTATCGGATTGCTGGTACAATACACTGCAATACTAATGTATTGCAGTATATTGTTATTCTTACAGGCTTCTGTAACAGAGCGATCGCTGTACCTGTCCGTTAGTCCCGGGTGTCAGCTGTAATACACAGCTGACACCCGCAGCGTATGTAGCGGGCACAGCACGTGAGCCGGCTTCATACATCAACCTTCGCACCATGACGGGCAAGTAAGTCATAGTGCGCAAAGGGGTTAGTGCACAGCGGATGGTTCAAAGTGAAAATTGCAATTTTCCACTGATATGCCATTTTAGTGCATAATATGTTGCGCCCAGTTTGTGCCACAGAAGACAAATACCTCATAAAACGTTAAGCGGGTTCTCTCGGGTATGGCGATGCCATATGTGTGGGCGCAAACTGCTGTTTGGGCACGCTGCAGGGCTCAGAAGGGAGGGAGCGCCATTTTGCTTTTGGAGCGCAGATTTTGCTTGGTAATAGTTCTGTTTGGGGTTTTGCTGGTATTTCAGTTTATAATGTGGGGGCATATGTAATCTGGGCGGAGTACATAATGGCATAATAAGAGGGTATAATAATGCGGTAAATAAATAATAATTAATAGATGTGTGGCCGGTGTCGCACTGATGGCGCACGATCTTATCCGCTTTTTAAACACCCTGCACATTTTGCATCGCCATATTCTGAAAGCCAGAACTTTTTTATTTTTTCACCACCGGAGCCGTGTGAGGGCTTATTTGTTGCGGGACAATCTGTAGTTTTTATTGGTACCATTTTGGGGTACATGTGATTTTTTTTTTAATCACTTTTTTTTCAATTTTTTTGCAATCCTGACCAAAAAACAGGAATTCTGACACCGTCTTTTAGGTTTTCTTTTTGCGGCGTTTACCGTACGCTATAAATGACATTTTTACTTTATTCTGCGAGTTGGTATGATTACGGAAATACCATATGTATATAGGTCTTTTTCCTTTTTTTTTTTTACAATAAAATCACTTATTTATAAAAAAAATAATTTTCTGTGTCACCATATTCTGAGAGCCATAATTTTTTTATTTTTTAGTCAAAAAAGCTGTGTAAGGGCTTGTTTTTTGCGGGACGGATTGAAGTTTTTATTGGTACTTTTTTTGGGTCCATGCGACTTTTTGATCATTTTTTATTCTTTATTTTGGGAGGGGTGGGGACCAAAAAATAGTGATTCTGCTGTAGTTTTTTATTGATTTTTTTTGGGGTGTTCATCGTGCGGGAAAAATAACATTACAGTTTTATAGTTGGGGTCGTTACGAACGCGGTGATACCAAATATGTGTACTTTTTTAACGTATCCATTTTTTTTCCATAATAAAAATCTTACTATAGGAAAAAAAAGCATTTTGTGTTTATATAACTTATAACTTTTATTTTTACACTTTTTTTATAACATTTTTATTACTTATTTTTACTTTTTTTCACTTGTCCCTCTAGGGGACACTTAGACTTGCAGCTTTGATCGCTGCTAGAGCACATTACACTACACACGTAGTGTAATGTACTCTAACTGTCATTGTGACGTAACTGTCACTCTGACAGGAAGCCGAAGAGGACCGGCCGGAGGCTGTTCCTCAGAGGCTTCGGTACATGGCAACCCGGAGGCTATTGTCTAGCCTCCGATTGCCACAACAAGCATCGACAGCCCCCACAATCACTTCGTGGGGGCTGCCGATGTGCTTCAAACCACTTAAATGCGGCGACAGCAATCCGTCGCCGCATTTAAGGGGTTAATTGCCGAAAGCAGCGGCGATGCTCCGCTGACCGGCAAGACTAATGTGACAGCTGTCTAGGACAGCTGTCAGCGCGTGTCTGTCACTCTGTGACAGTTTGAAATACTGACGAAAATGAACGTCATGGTGCGCGATCTAGCGGCCGACCATGTCGTTCATTTTCGTCATCGGTCGTGAAAGGGTTAAGTGGAATTCTAAATGTTATCATTCTTGCATATCTTTGTCGACTACTAACGTATCTTGCAACGCACCATCGTTGACAGAGTGTATTCAAGATTTTGGGGATGTCTTTTCTGAAATCGGTTGTAAATCCCTCCCTCCCCATAGAGCTGTCCTATTATACTCCTCCCTAATGCTAAGCTGCCCAAAGGGTGGATTTATAATCTTTCTGCTCCGGAAAGACAGGCCATGAAAGATTATATTAAAGATGGTCTCCGTAAGGGTCATATTCATCTATCTACTTCTCCAGAGTGTGCAGGTTTTTTCTTTGTTGAAAAAAAGATGGCGGTTTAAGACCCTGTATTGACTATCGTGAATGAAATAAGATTACTGTTAAGAATCAATATCCTCTTCCACTCATCCCGGACCTGTTTAAATCAGATCTCAGGAGCCAAGTGGTTCTCTAAAACTAGATTTACGCGGGGCCCACAATTTGGTTTGTATGAGTGGAAGACAGCATTTAATACTCCAGATGGTCATTATAAGTATTTGGTCATGCCTTTTGGTTTAAGTAATGCCCTAGCGGTTTTTCAAAACTTGGTTAATGATATTTTCAGAAATTTTATTGGACGCTTTGTAGTGGTGTATATGGACGATATTCTTGTGTTTTCTTCGGATCGGTCCTCTCATGTTCAACATTTAAGGTCCGTCCTTCATGTACGGAGGCAAAATTGTATTTACGCGAAATGTGATTTTTTTTTTTTCGAAGTTCAGAAAGTTAATTTCTTGGGATATGTGCTGTTGTCAAGGCGCGGGGTGTGGACAGTACAAAGTCTATAGTCCAGAAAGGGAACCAGAGGCAATGTAGACAGTAGAGGAGATTCAGGCTGAAGATAAGACTCCGGCAGTAGACGGACACCCGGCAGGGTGTGACACAGTGGATGCAGCGGAATACACAACTTGACTTCAACTCTAGACGGCACAGAGGCACAGTAGCACGGGATACAGGGTACAGGCAGCAGGAACGGGTAACACTGGGAACTGGAATACACTAGGTGACCATTTGCAAGACAAACTTTAGGTACACAACAAAGCTCAGGCAATGATCAAGAGGGCAGAGCCCTTTTTATAGTCCAGCAGCATTCTGGACTGATTGCAGACCTCCTGCAATTGCGTGTGCGCACTGGCCCTCTAAGGCCGTGCACGCACGGGCTCACGCGACCTGCGGGAGACAGTCTCAGATCTAGGAAGTGAGTGCTGGTGTCTCACAGGAGGGAGACCCCGCAGAGAACTCACGTGTCCATGGCCGTGGTAGTTGGAGGGTAAGTCAGAACGACGGGCCGCGGCCATAGACGTAACAGCCGTCTACTCATGATTTTAGTATGGACTCCACTAAGGTTCAAGCAATTCTTGATTGGCTACAACCCACTTCATTAAAAGCTCTGCAGAGGTTCTTGGGTTTTGCTAATTATTACCGAAAATGTATTCATAATTTTTCCTCCTTTGCCAAACCTTTGACGGATCTTACGAAAGTGGGTTCTGATCTTGTAAATTGGAGAACCAGTGTGGTCTCCACCTTTGAAAGCTTAAAACAGTGTTTTATGGAAGCGCCTGTACTTGTTCAACCTGACCTTTCTACTCCCTTATTTTTGAGGTTGTCGCCTCAGAAATAGGTGTGGGGGCTCTGGTGTCTCAAGGGTCTTCCGTATTGACTAATTTGCATCCCTGTGTAAATCTTCTTCCACTGAAAAGAAATACGATATAGGTAATCGTGAGCTTCTGGCTATTAAGTGGGCATTTGAAGAGTGGCGCCACTTTCTAGAGCGAGCTAGACATCAAATTACTGTACTGACTGATCATAAAAAGCTGACTTTTTTAAAATCAGCCAAATGACTCAATCCCAAACAGGCTAGGTGGGAATTGTTCTGGACCAAGTTTGACTTTATTGTAACCTATAGACCCGGGTCTAAAAATGTCAGGGCCGACGCATTATCTCGAAGTTTCTGTTCCTCACATGTCCCCGACATTCATCCTGAACCTATATTATCTAAGGGGATAGTGGTTTCTGCAATATCACCTGACTTTGCAACTGAGATTAAAGAATGTCAGCAACTCGCTCCGCAAACCATTCCTGCAGGGAAGTTGTTTGTACCTCCTCAGCTCGGATTTCGTTTGCTCAATGAGTTACATGATTCTGTTTTCTGTGGCCATCCAGGGATAACTGGTACTAAAAAATTTCTCTCGTGCTCTATTGATGCCCATCTTTGTCTCTTGATGTGAGTTCCTATGTCCCGGCTTGTGATGTCTTTGCTTGCGCTAAGACTCCTCGAATTTGCCCTATGGGTAAACTACTACCATTGTGTGTTCCACAGAAACCTTGGTCTTTTCTGTCTATGACTTTTATCACCGATTTGCCTCCCTCTGAAGAGAAAACTGTAATTTGGTTTGTGGTGGACCGTTTCAGTAAAATGTGTCATTTCATTCCATTGCTGCAACTCCGATTCCAAAACTCTGTCTAAATTATTTATTGATCAAGTGGTTCGCCTGCATGGTATTCCGGAAAATATTGTCTCTGATAGAGGTCTACAATTTGTAGCTAGCTTCTGGAGAGCTTTCTGTAAGAAACTTGGTGTACAGTTATCTTTCTCTTCAGCATTCCACTAATTAACTAATGGTCAAACCGAGCGTTTTAATCAAACCTTGTAACAATATCTTATGTGTTATATTGCTGATAACTAGACTGAATGGGTCTCATATCTTCCTTTAGCGGAATTTGATATAAATAATCTCCACCATGTTTCTTTTGATACCTCACCGTTTTTCTGTAATTATGGTTTTCATCCTCATTTTGATTCATTTTACGCCTCTTCTAGTGATAACCCTGAGGTAGAAGTTGAATTAAATAAACTGTGCACACTTTGGGCTCAGGTTCAATTGAACCTGAAGAACTCCCAAGTTATTAAAAAGAAAAATGCTAACAAAAAACGTATGGTAGGTCCTGTGTTTAATGTGGGTCAAAAGGTGCGGCCTCTCTTGCCTTTCTCTCACTTTGCTCCTGTTTCCTCCCACCCTCGTCATAGACTTCTATGGACAGCATAGAACCTGCTTCCTCTCTGAGCTGATATTCTGTCTTGTCTCTCAAAATGGATTTAACCAGTGAATTGAGAGTGAATGATCAAGGCAGGGGGAGGGGAAGGAGTGTCAGATTATTTTCACTTGTACTATCAATTTATATAAAGTTTGTTAAAAGTAGCAAGCAATAGTATAAAACCGGGTATACTTTTAAGACACCACTGCTATTATGATACATGCAGGCGAGTTCCCTCCTCCCTCATTAGCGATCATAAAATAAATGAGAAAGCATGATGTTTGCACATAAAAAGCTTTTTTTTTTCATCAATCCAAAAAATTGGCACTGGAAGTCCATGCTGGAAGCAGATGGCTTCGGACACGGAATAGCGGCCGAGCTTCAGTACTGCAGCTCTGCTCCTATTCAAGTGAATAAGAGCAGAGCTGCGGTTCTGCAGCACGGCCGCTAGGCAATGTACGCAGCCGACTGCTTCCGTCTCCGTACATTGCATACTATGCAATGACATCTTGTGCCCGCAGGCAGCCAGATCAGCTGATCGGTGCAGTGTCCGGGTGTCGGACCCCCACAGATCATATACTGATGACCTATATGGTGGATAGGTCATCAGTTGTCCGGTAGTGGACAACCCCTTTAACTCCTTAGTGACCACCAATACGCCTTTTTACGTTGGTCACTAAGGAGCCTTAGGCTAGGCTGACACCTTTTCACGTTCGCCTAGTCTAAGTCCTGCAGCTGATGACAGCTGAGCTCCTGCTCCAATGCCCGCGATCGAAGTTTACTTCGATCGCGGCCGTTTAACCCGTTAAATGCCGCCGTCAATAGCGACCGCGGCATTTAACTTTGTTTACAAAGGGAGTGCGCTCCCTCTGTCACCCATCGGCGGCCCGCGAATGCAATCGCGGGTCTCCGATGGGGTGTCATGGCAGCCGGGGGCTTGATAAAAGCCCCCAGGTCTGCCTTGGACATATGCCTGTTAGGACGCGCCGGAGGCACGTCCTAACAGATTGCCTGTCAGATTTACACTGACAGGCAATAATGCTCTGGTATACGAAGTATACCAGAGCATTATAGCAGCGATCTGAAGATCGCACAGTAAAGTCCCCTAGTGGGACTAGTGAAATAAATAATAAATGTGAAATAAAGATTATTAATAAAAGTTACAGTAAAAAAATAAATAAAAAGTGGTTTTATTTAGTAAAAGTGTAAAAAAATAAATAAAAGTACACATATATGGTATCGCTGCGACCGTAATGACGCAAAAAACAATGGCGAAATTGCTATTTTTTTCCATTGCCCCCCAAAAAAGTCATAATAAAAATGAATCAATAAGTCCCATGCACCCCAAAACAGTACCAATCAAAACTACGTCTCATCCCGCAGAAAACAAGCCCAAAAAATCACTACATTGATGGAAAAATAAAAAAGTTACGGCTCTTGGAAACGATGCAAAAACAAATAATTTTAGTTCAAAAGTGTTTTTATTGTGCAAAAAAGTCGTAAAACATAAAAAACCTCTACATATGTGGTATCGCCGTAATCGTACCGACCCATAGAATAAACTTAACATGTTATTTACGCTGCACAGTGAACGGCGTCAATTTAAAAACGCATAGAACAATGGCGGAATTTCAGTTTTTTTTATAATCCCCCCCAAAAAAAGTTAATAAAAGTTAATAAAAAAATTATATGTACCCAAAAATGGTGCTATTAAAAAGTACAACTAATCCCGCAAAAAACAAGTCCTCATACAGCTATGTAGACGAAAAAATAAAAAAGTTATAGCTCTTTGAATGAGACTATAGAAAAACGAATAAAATAGCTTGGTCATTAGGGCCTAAAATGGGCTGGTCACTAAGGGGTTAAAGGCTATGGACACCTTTGAGGGCATTTTTTTTGTTATTAATAAATAGATTAGTCAGTGTGATTAGTGTAACTTTGTAATTAGTCTTTATTAAAAAAATATTTTTACTTTTGGAGATACAGATGTTCTGTATTCTCTATAAAGAGCAGCTGTATCGTTAGTTTTACACTGAATCCGTCAGTCCCGCGGACCTGACAGGTTCAGTGTCGGCGGGTCCTGTGTCCCTGTGACACGCGGGATCCACCTGTAATTTATCGCACCTAAATTCCTAACACATCTGGTGTAAATGATAGTAAACCCGTCAGGCTGCAGTTCCCCAGTCCCTTTTGTTTAACCCCACTTCCTTTTTTCAAAAGTGGCAAAAGTCGAAAGTTTCACTGCAAATTGCGACTTTTGGCATAGAAAAGTTAATACATTTTCCCTGCATAATTTCTTTGCGCAAAAGTTTCCACTGCGTAAAATGACTCCATTTCATCCTATAATGAAAGAAAATCTGAAATGTATACATCTCTCCTCAGCGTACCCTATGTATGTGCTGTAGATTTGGAATTCAATCGTAGACTTTAAAAGATATTTCAAATTCCACACTGAAATCCACCACACAAATTTGTAGCGAAAACAGCACAAAATACACAGAAATTTCATATTTTTTATGTCGATTTCGTGGCAGAATTAGACACCACATGTGAATCAACTCTTAAATAATGATAAACGATAAAGATAAAAAACAGAAATGATATTACATCATATGTATAATATAGTCCAAGATTGTGATAGTTCAGGGTTATAAAGACCATTCAAACTAAATATAAGTTGTGTATACAAAGCAATACAAAAATATGTAAAATATAACAATAACAATAATAACAATATATTACCTCATTCAGCGTATGCAGCTCCATAAAGTGAAATACATATAGCCACGTGACATTGTAATCCAGCAGTGGAGGAGTTAAACCGCCTACTGCCTGAGTACATGATGTCATGCGATTGTTTAACTAGCCCAGCCCTGCATGTATTTTGTCCTCTCTCCCCCACCATACAATCCTAGTGAGGCTTTCCTGATTACATTGTATCCTTCCTCCACAAATCTCGTTCATCGTGCGATCTGATCAGTCTCAGGGTTCCCGCCGCCGATGACAGCTCCTCAGCCATTGTGTGCGTTATCCTGCGGCCTCAGGACTGAGTGACAGCACCCAGCAGTCATGACTGAAGTCACTATCGACGACACCAACCTGCCGGGAGTCAAGGAAGGTAAATGCATCGTATGTCGTGTAGAGCTCACCCCCTCCTCACACCGTGTCCAGACGACCCGTCTCCTTCCCCTCACAAACTCAGTGACCAAAGGGTTAACCTGCTCCCATTAACCATTTAATAAACACTGTGCTGGTATTATTAGGCTGTGCGCGCGTAGTTGTGTCTTGTAACTAAAAACATGTTGCAGGTGTCTAGCCATAAAGTGGTAAATATTATAAAGTGAAGTAATAAACCATTTATCTTCTCTTCTGTATTCTTATGTAAATAAACATACTTTTACTGATGTTGATGGGGACAGTAGTTCCTTCTCGTCTATATGGAAAGAGTACATCATATATGGAGAGGTCTCTTGTTCATGTACGAGACCAGGCGCTGGTTGACGCCGGTCCCGTGTATTTACTACACTTCAGTGACGTTCTGCGCAATATGACCGTCTAGTCCAATAATGTCGCACAGCAGCAATTGGCAAACCGTCACCCCGAAATATTACAGATAAAAATAAGTTTCTTTTTTTCCCAGTAATCTGACCGAGATCTATTTCACTACAGACTGCGGCCTTGATGTTTCCTAGTATACAGTATCAGGTCAGCAGCGTGTATAGCGTATACACATGGATAGATTAATTCTATATATTAGCATTGTGTGTATTTATATAAAAAATCAGGGTATTCAGTTGTATGTAGAATCGGTACAGAATTGTGGGTATACAATATGATATCCGAGAGGATGACTGTATATACTATATACATTCCGCTTCAACCATTCACTGCCTGTGCTCCTCTTATATGATTCACTGACGCTACTAATGTATAGTATCCGGCTATATTTGTTGCAGATTTTCAACTATGCAATTTCCTAGGTATCCGTGTTACATCTGCAACCAATCCACGAACTGCAAAGGCCCTTTTACACCGGCTGGTGCAGCGAGCGCCGATCAACGAGACATCGTTGACTGGCGCTCATTTGCTCCTGCCACACAGAGCTATGGATGGGGACGAGCGCTCGTTGCTCCGATCGCTCGTCCTCATAAGTTAGGGAGATGCGCTGCCGACAACGATAAGGTTTACTTTTTTAAAACTATACGATCAGCGGTTGAACGAGCGTTTGCTCAATAATCTGCTGATCGCTGCCGTTTACACAGGGCGATTATTGGCAACCAGTGTTCTATGAAAGCTGGTCCGCTCGATAATCGCGCAGTGTAAAACGCCCTTTAGGCTATGTTCACATGGCAAACCAAAAACGTCTGAAAATACGGCACTGTTTTCATGGGTAAACGGCTCCTGATTTTCAGGTGTTTTTTTAAGCAACTTGCATTTTTTTGCGCTGTTTTTTTACGGCTGTTTTTCTATTGAGTCAATGAAAAACGACTCAAGAAGTGGTATGCACTTGTTTTTTACACAACTGTTTTTAAGAACGGCTGAGTAAAAAACGCCCTGTGGGAACCGAATGCTGTTTTTTCCCATTGAAATCAATGGGCAGATGTCTGCAGGCGTTGAGCCCCCGCATTTTTAGTTGTTTTTCGGGGCGTTTATGGCCCGAAAACGGCTGAAAATAGGTTGTGTGATCCTACCCTTAGTCTCTCTAGATAGTATCATGGTAGCCCAGGAGGTGAGTGGTAGGAGCTATCTTCCTCTGTCCAGGTTCTTCTCCCCTTCTGACGTCTTAGGGTATGTTCACACGTAGAGTCAAAAACGTCTCAAAATACGAAGCTGCTTTCAAGGGAAAACAGCCCCTGATTTTCAGACGTTTTTTGAGCAACTCGCGTTTTTGGCAGCATTTTTTACGGCCGTTTTTGTAGCTGTTTTCATTGGAGTCTATGAGAAAACTGCTCCAAAAACGTCCCAAGAAGTGTCCTGCACTTCTTTTGCCGAGGCTGTAATTTTACGAGCCGTCTTTTGACAGCGACGCGTAAAATGACAGGTCGTCGGCACAGTACATCGTAAAGCCCATTGAAAGTAATGGGCAGATGTTTGCCGACGTATTGGAGCCGTTTTTTCAAACGTAATTCGGGGCGTAAAACATCTCCATTACATCTGAATATAGGTCGTGTGAACCCAGCCTTATATCCAAGGCTTTACTTTCCAAACAAGGTGGAAAAAAAAAATGCGAACAACCCACCTTTTTCCGGGCACCGCAACATGAATAAGGTGCAATGATAAAGCCATCAATACTGATACTATATATACACTTAAGTGGTAGGCCTACAAAATAGCACATGCTCATGGTTACAATATTCAGGTGACCGTTTACAGTATATAAACGGTAACTTTTATTTCCTCAAAAAAAACACCGTAATAACCCCAAAATCTAAAATTGGTGTGAATAGGTCCTAAAGGCTCTAAAGATAAGGAAACCTAAGCTGGGATCAGGCTGTAGCATGCGCTCAACCCCATCCACATGGATTCTGTTGAAGATTTTTTTTATGTAGAAAGTGCACTGAAAATTTGCAACAAATCTGCCATGTGTGCACATGGCCTGAGAATGCCCAAAGATAGAAATATAAATCTGCGACCCCCCCCCCCCATGGTACAAAATACTGACTATTCCTAATGATTGTACAAGAATGAATATTATAAATCAGCCCTCTTATAAAATTCATCCACTAAAAGTGTAATTTAAATAAATATCCAGTAGATACAATTGAGCCATCAAATAATAAATAGACCATATCCATTCTTTACAATAAATCTACACATAATAATGTAGGCTCTGATAACATTTTCTCAGTAGTCTATTCCGGAAAAAACCAAAACTCTGGCCACCACAACGGAACAACTGACTCCGATGAGCTCTTTGCACCTCCATGTAAATGCAAGGCGTTTTTTTTTGTTTTTTTTTGTTTTTCCATTCTGTAAGAACGTGTGAAAAAATAGCTTGTCGTACAGTGCCACATGGGGGACCTATGGACCCCTAGTCGAACAGGTCTGTTATTGATTATTGTGTGTGGATATATCAATCATTTCAATGGGAACATCTGTTTATTTTTTTTATTTTTTCCCTGTCTCAGGCGTTTGGGTAAGGGCCTGTTCACATGAGTGTTCAGGTTCCGTTCAACCTTTTTGTCAGAGGAACCAATGAATGGAAACTATGGTTTCAATGGTAATGTTTCCGTTCTGTAAAGTTTGCGTTTTTTTTGTGCTGTGCTATTGTTTCTGTGAAAAAAAACAAACCCTAGAAACTTTACGGAACGGAAACAAACTGAAGCGTTACCATTGAAATCAATAGTAATGCAAACTGAAGTGGTGATTTCCGTTCATCGGTTCCTCTGATGACTGAAAGGTCAAACGGAACCGATGAATGGAACTCGAATTCTGATGTAAACCGGCCCTAATGTGTCATATAAGACTGGGGTATAAAAAAATAAAAATAAAAGTATATTGTGGTGGTGATGTCAGAGCAAAGTTACAGATCCAGGCACCTTACGTACATGTATACTGCTGCATGTCCAGTGTCCTTTCCATAGTCACTTAACATATGTATACGGCTGCCAGGCTCAGCATACCCCTCCCCCTCCTCTTCCTCCCCTAAGTTTGACTCTTGCATAGTTCACAGCAGTCAATCTTCCTCCTCTGCCTTATAAACAAGCCAGAATTGGCGCTATAGTCTAGTAAAGCTTGCTAAGGCTTTATTAATGCTGGCTATAGACAAAGCCAGTTTTTTTAAAATACTAAATCCTATTTATTTTTTTTAAATAATATGCTTTTAATTGTTTAAATTGAATTAAAGACAGGTAATGTATCTACAATCTTGTATTGACCCTCAGTTATAACCTGCGTTATAGACGAGAACTATAAATTCACAATTCTGCGGGTTGTCACTGGACTGACTGGTCGACAGACTTGTCAGACAGATCTCTGAACGGTTTAGTTGGTTTCCTATAATTCAGTGGGGCAGGTAAGGACTGTTTTTTCCACGTAGCAATTCTTGTAATAGCGCTAAAAGTATATCACTGGATCATTCATACAAAATTATCGTATTTGTGTCCTTTCAATGAAGTACCACGTGAAAATCGTCATCCTCCCTGACCATTTTATGAATTAGTTATCGTTACTTGTGATGTGCAATTAGTTTTTCTATTGGATTAATAAGACATTTTCCCAGAATACAAATAACCATAGCAAGCGGTGTTCAGGCATTAAAGGGAACCTGTCCGCTCCTATTTGCCTACCAAATGGTTCCCAGCATTTGGTAGGTCTTGTAATAACCATGTTCCCACATACCTATTGCCTTGTTTGTCCAGATAAACAACTTTGCCATATTCAAATGACTGCAAGTGCCACTCGGGCTGTCCATTTCGCTGCACGTGTTCCTGTTTTCGCCAGCTCATCTCCGCCTCCTTGATCAGTGAGGATGACCGTGATGTCAATCCTGAAGTCTCGCGCATATGCCACTTACATTCTATCCATGGACTAGGCCATAGTGTGCCAACGTCAATCCTGAGCGAGGGGGTGGGGTTGAGCAGGATAAAATGGCCAGAATAGGAGCACTTGCCAAGAAACTGCAAGTACCGCTTGGGCATACCGAGTCATTTGCATATGGCAATAAGACTACATGCCAGGGACTCCTGTAAGCATAATTTGTATTCGCATCGAAAAAAATATTTCAGGGCCCCACTATGCAGCCATTTAAAGCTGGCAACTACTCGTTTTCTCAGGCGTGTATAGATCTTCTGTGTTTATTTAATAGGGCAAAGCAGTGACTGTCCTTGATGTTCTTAGAATGGGGTTACACCATCAGGACATTGCCCCAATACTTACCCTGTAACTCCTGCTCTAAACTGGTATTGCTGCTTATTGAGTGAAATGTGTCTTAATATTTTTCTATTCTATAATGTAAAAGTGTTGTCAGAAGGCTTGTTGCCAAGTGTCCTGGAGATGCCATTGCCATTACTCACAGACCAGAGCTGCTGAGTAAACCTGTTGTTAAATATTAACCATTGGTGGCTGATGGTGCGATTGTTGAGCAAAGCTCTGCTGTTGTTCGAAACTTTTTTTCGATTTTGGACAATTGCAGGAAGTCTTCTCATGCCCGACCCTGTTCATTAATACGATTTCAGTGGCTGTCAATGCCCTTATTACTGCCCTTGACATAACTAAAAAAAAAAAAAACTTTTTTTTTTAAAATTTAATTACATGGGCTTGTCCACACGTTGCGGAATACAGTAGCAGCAAAATGGGTGAGATTTAACAAATCTCATCCACACGCCGCGTAAATATTCTGAGCAGAAACTGACCGGTGGTGTGTGTTTTTCGGATCACAGCAAGTCCATTCCTGCTGCGGAAAGTGGACTGAATTGCTGCGTTTTTCAGAGGAGAGATCGCCTTCTCCTAGCATTGCGAGAAGCGCCACAAAATACACACCATTTTCTGCAGTCAAAAACGCAGGAAATTATGTTTTTTTTTTTTTTTTTTGTTTTTTGTTTTTTTTCCCTCGGTGGAAAGTCTGCTATTTTCAACGGAATTGCTGCAGAGATTTTCTGCAGCAATTCCGTTACATGTGGACCAGCCCTATGAGTGCAGTTTTACGCAGCGGACATTACAGCCGAAAAAACTGCACCATAATTTGGTGCAGTTTTGTCGGACAGAATTCAGTGTGGTGCCCAGGGCGGATACGGTGTGTTCTCTTACGCATCGTGTTCGCCTTGTGTGAACATAGCCTTAATGTATAACTTTCCATTCACACTGCGTCAGATAACCCTGTGGTTTTACATTAGTAAATGTTTCCTGTTGGGACGCTGGAAAACACCGCAATTGAGAGGACAATAGGCAAGTGTGAATGGAAATGTCATAAACTCCCATTCACTAAGACTTTTACATCTGGCTTGTGAGTTGAGTGGACCTGACCTAAAATAACAAAAATGAAGAATATATAGTGCTGTGTGTATGTCTTGAATGTTAGAATGTGCTCAGCGAAATCATTCAACAAACAGATTTACAGGAAACGGATTAGTCAGTGTAAACTTTATTGTATTTAGGTGTAACATTGTGTGAGTATACTGTTACATGTTTTGTATAGCACTTCCAGGGCTATAAGATTGGAAACCACAAATACCAGATCTTACCTTATTTTACACACTAGCATTTGAATTTTATGTCTCTAAGGGTATGTTCACACGCTTACTAAAAAAAACGGCTGTAAAATACGGAGCTGGTTTCAAGGGAAAACAGCCCCTGACTTTTAGCCGTTTTTGGAGCTTTTTTTCTATTGAGGCAATGAAAAACGTCTCAAGAAGTGTCATGCACTTTTTTTATGGGGCTTTTTGTACGCAACGTTTTTAAAAACGGATGAGTAAACACCCCGTGGGAACGGAACGCCGTTTTTCCAATTTAAATCAATGGGCAGATGTTTAGAGGCGTTCAGCCCCCGTATTTTCGGGGTGTTTACGTCTCAAAAAAACGGCTGAAAATAGGTTGTGTGAACATACCCTAAAAGGAAACTTGTCAGAAGATTCATGCTGCCCTAACCACGGGTAGCATGATATATAGCGACCGGTGTCCTGGTAACCTAAAAATATATGTATTTTTTTTAAACTGAAGAGCTCCGGTGCTTCATAGAAAACATATTAAAATGATAAGTGCCAAGCTCGGGGAGGTGTCTGCTGGGTGGCGTCCCTCTGGTGTAATATCCACAGCTGCTGACCGTCGTCCATGGCCATCGGAGGGAAGATATGAACGAGTGAGTGCCAGGCGGCATCTTCCTTCTGAGAGACCCCGGCACTCCCTTCCGCATCGCTGCACTCGTTCTCGTAAGGAGCTCGCGCTTGGCCTTAAAGGGCCAGTGCACACACATGAGTAAAATCTGTAATTAGCCCATGATCATCCTGGACTATAAAAAGGGCCATTCCCTTTCACTCGTTGCCTGAGTGTTAGTCTTAGCAAATGGTCCCTTAGTGCTATATTTGTTCCTGTGCCTTAGGCCTTATTTAAACGGACTTCAATGGGTGCGTGATGTGCGAAACACGGGCAAGTATAGGACATGTCGTGAGTTTTATGCAGCGCACATACGCTGCGTGAAAATCACTGACAGCCTGAATGACCCCATTCACTTACATAGGTCCATGCGACGCGTGCGAAAATCACGCGCGTAACACGTTTGTGTGAATAAGGCCTTAGACTGTTGGAGTCGTGTTGTGCCACCTGTCATGCCTGCTGATATACACCACGTCTGGTGTCTGCAAGTTCATCTGTGCCGAGCCTCCATTACTGTCTCTTGTACTAGGACTGTTTGGCCAGCTGCTACTCCGCTAGGGCGGTGCGGAATAGTGGGTCCACATACCCACGGATCGTGACATCTGACTTCTCCCTGCCCAGCTCGCATTGATTGACCGGTGTCTCTCTGTCTATCAAGTAGTCTAGTGTAGTCAGGGCAGCTGTTGTTTTTTCATGCTGCCCGTGGCTAGGGTAGCATGAACCTTCTTTTAAATTAAAGTCCTACAGCTGTTTATCAAACGAACAAGAAAACTAAAAACCTCTCGACAAACACTGAGAAAGCATTCTTCCGTTTTTCTATTCCTCTAAAAATCCACAACTATGTACATTGTGACAAATTCCAATTCTGAACTGACTGTAGTGCTCCGTAATGTTGGGATAATCTTGGGACCTGTTCACACCAGCGTCTGGTTCCGTTTAGAGTTTCCGTTCATCTATTCCATCAGTGGAACAGATAAACGGAAAGCCAAACAGAAACTATAGCTTCCGTTTGCATTACCGTTGATTTCAATGGTAATGTTTCAGTTGGTTTTAATTTGTTTCCGTCTTTTCACAGAAACCATAGCATAGTCTACTACGCTACTTCCGTTTAAAAAAACAAACGGAAACAAGCGGAAACCAACTGAAGCATTACCATTGAAATCAATGGTAATGCAAACGGAACCTATAGTTTCTGTTCGGCTTTCGGAACGAGGAACTCTGACAGAATAGATGAATGGAAACCCCAAACGGAACCTGACGGTGATGTGAACTGGCCCTTAAAATGATTGTATTATCAGCTTTTAACACAGACTGCTCCATTGCAGTGTTCTTCTAAGTTTGTGCCTGTTGCTTTATCTGTCTATAGTGGAGTCAGATCGTATTGCAGTTATAGCCAGCACATGCCAATGATTTCTAAATATTTTCTGGTCCATAAGGAAATTGTCCTGGTGATTAAGGCTTTGTATTTTTTATGCCTACGAGCATTTACTAGGAAATATGTCCTCTACTAGGAAAAAAATAAATGAAGGTTATTTTTTCCATTTGAGAGTTAAACAGGTTGTCCACTACCAGACAACTGATGACCTATCCACTGAATACCCGGACCCCACACTGGTCAGCTGCCTCCATGCACCGGACGTCCATGCTGGAAGCAGTTGGCTCCGGCCACGGAATAGCGGCAGAGCTGCAGCGCGGCCGCTATGAAATGTACGGAGCCAACCGGCTCCGTACACTGCATACTGTGCGATCACATCCGGCAGCCGGAGCACCGGATCGGTGCGGGTCTGGGTGTCGGACCCGCACCGATTAAAACATTGATGACCGATCAGGTGGATAGGTAATCAGTTGTTCGTTAGTGGACAACCCCTTTAAATGGTAATTCCTAAACTCAGAAATCTATAGTATATCCTCCGGATATACCATACGTGTCTAAATGATGCAGGGACCCGCATCTTGCAGACATTTATGGCATATGCTATGGATATGCCATAAATGTCTGAGTTGGGAATAACTCTTTAAAGGCACACCTTTTGACATGGAAAAATGGCGTAAATTAGAATACATTTGTTGGGCTGCTGTGGCCACGCCTCTTTTGGGAAGCCACCCCCACTTTCTACAAAGGCGGCAGAAAATGGCCAAAAACTTTGCACTGCAAAAACTGCCGTATAAAGGTTGATATATTCCCTCCCCGTCGTATGTGTTTGGGAGGAAAAAAAACCTTTTGCTTTTATTTTTTTTCCAACACGCCTATACAGTGAAGGAAATAAGTATTTGATCCCTTGCTGATTTTGTAAGTTTGCCCACTGTTAAAGACATGAACAGTCTAGAATTTTTAGGCTAGGTTAATTTTACCAGTGAGAGATAGATTATATTTAAAAAAAAACAACTGAAAATCACATAGTCAAAATTATATATATTTATTTGCATTTTGCACAGAGAAATAAGTATTTTATCCCTTTGCCAAACAAGACTTAATACTTGGTGGCAAAACCCTTGTTAGCAAGCACAGCAGTCAGACGCTTTTTTGTAGTTGATGATGAGGTTTGCACACATGTTAGATGGAATTTTGGCCCACTCATCTTTGCAGATCATCTGTAAATCATTGAGATTTTGAGGCTGTCGCTTGGCAACTCGGATCTTCAGCTCCCTCCATAAGTTTTCGATGGGATTAAGGTCTGGAGTCTGGCTAGGTAACTCCATGACCTTAATGTGCTTCTTTTTGAGCCACTCCTTTGTTGCCTTGGCTGTATGTTTCTGGTCATTGTCGTGCTGGAAGAGCCAGCCACGAGCCATTTTTAATGTCCTCGTGGAGGGAAGGAGGTTGTCACTCAGGATTTGACGGTACATGGCTCCATCCATTCTCCCATTGATGCGGTGAAGTAGTCCTGTGCCCTTAGCAGAGAAACACCCCCAAAACATAATATTTCCACCTCCATGCTTGACAGTGGGGATGGTGTTCTTTGGGTCATAGGCAGCATTTCTCTTCTTCCAAACACGGCGAGTTGAGTTAATGCCAAAGAGCTCAATTTTAGTCTCATCTGACCACAGCACCTTCTCCCAATCACTCTCAGAATCATCCAGATGTTCATTTGCAAACTTCAGACGGGCCTGTACATGTTCCTTCTTGAGCAGGGACCTTGCGGGCACTGCAGGATTTGAATCCATTACGGCGTAATGTGTTACCAATGGTTTTCTTGGTGACTGTGGTCCCAGCTGCCTTGAGATCATTAACAAGTTCCCCCCGTGTACTTTTCGGCTCCGCTCTCACCTTCCTCAGGATCAAGGATACCCCACCAGGTGAGATTTTGCCTGGAGCCCCAGATCGATGTCGATTGACAGTCATTTTGTATGTCTTCCATTTTCTTACTATTGCACCAACAATTGTCTCCTTCTCACCCAGCGTCTTACTTATGGTTTTGTAGCCCATTCCAGCCTTGTGCAGGTCTATGATCTTGTCCCTGACATCCTTAGAAAGCTCTTTGGTCTTGCCCATGTTGTAGAGGTTAGAGTCAGACTGATTAATTGAGTCTGTGGACAGGAGTCTTTTATACAGGTGACCATGTAAGACAGCTGTCTTTAATGCAGGCACCAAGTTGATTTGGAGCGTGTAACTGGTCTGGAGGAGGCTGAACTCTTAATGGTTGGTAGGGGATCAAATACTTATTTCTCTGTGCACAATGCAAATAAATATATATAATTTTGACCGATTTTTTTTTTTTTCTTTTTTTTTTTTCTTCTTTTTTTTTATATAATCTATCTCACTGATAAAATTAACCTAGCCTAAAAATTCTAGACTGTTCATGACTTTGACAGTGGGCAAACTTAAAAAATCAGCAAGGGATCAAATACTTATTTCCTTCACTGTATATGAGGTATAATGCATTTTAAAGTAACTTGGCACAATATGGTAGGAGATAGTTTCTAACTTATTAGGGCAGTCATGTACATTTCACATTTCCTCTAGTTGTGGTCTTGGTCAGTCTTTTCTGTGAATACAGGATGCGGACTACATGAGAACTGGAAATTCTGCTGGAGGCATTGCTGTAGTAATTCTTTTTATAATAGCAATTACCTTGTGACTTCTCACTATGGATATCTCCACCATATTTCTTTGGCTCTCCAGTTTGTCTAATGAGCGATATCTACAGTGAACTTTCCCTTCTTAAAAATAGTCACTATTTGTTTTGGTGGTAGTTTCGGTCGTGCTTTGTGTGTTGTATTACTCAGGCCAAAGCAGGAATTGACAATTTTGTAATGGACAGATTGAACTACTGACGTGTATATATTTTTTCCTTACTTGAGGGGTGTGTGTGTGTGTGTGTGTGTGTGTGTGTGTGTGTGTGTAAAAAATAAATGTATTTATATTAAAAAAAGGCCTCTTTCAATAACATGATGAAATGATGATCTCCTTGCTTTTTATTGTCCCACTAGGGGGCTTGAGCATGCGATCGCTCAGTCGCTTGTGATATACACTGTAATACTTCTGTTTTGCAGTGTATTGTTCTTTTAGCATTTATTGTGTAAAGAGACCCCTTCCATCAAACCGCTTAAGGCTTGTCCACACGTAACGGATTTGCTGCAGAAAATGTATGCATCAACTAGCAGACCATTCGCTGTGGAAAATCTGCATAATTTCATGTGTTTTTTTTTTTTTTTTTTTTTTTTTTTTCTGTGCAAAATAGTGCTGATTTTTGCGGAGGTTTTTTTCAAGGTCTGTGTGATAGTGAAATTTCTTCTTCCTGTGTTGTCATTTCCACCCCTGTAAGCAATTCTGCAGCGTTTCCGCAGCAAATTACGCAGTACATCAGAAAAACTCTGGAAGTCCATCCATTTTCCGCATCAATAATTGACATGCTGCGGAGCTAAAATGACGTGCTGCAGGAGAATTTCTGGACTGCATTTTTCCGCAGCATGTGGATGACACGCGTTAAACCACACCCACTTTGCTGCTACTGTATTTCGCTGCCTATTTTCAGTCTGCAATTCCGGATGAAAAATACACAGCAATTCCATTACGTGTGGACAAGCCCTAAGATTCCAAGGTTGTTATTAGCCATGGCATCAAAGTGGTTAAACTGCCATGATCGGAGTGTTAATCCAGCCATTCGAGCATGGTGTCAGCTGTAATATACAGCTGACCTCCATTATTCATGAAGCGGGCTGAGCTCCTGAGCCTGCTCCAACTCCCCTCCCGACTTCCGCCATACATATACGTTGATGGGCTAATGTTTGCCAAGAAAATATTTCCCCGCACCTTTACACCACCATCAACAACGTAAAAGGTTGGCATGAGGAAGGTTGGATGATATGCATTGACTGGCAGATATATGGGTGTAATTAATGAGTGCATTTTTGAAAATGCTGCTTGGCTAAAGACAGATGTTCATCCTAAACCGACTATGGCCCACATTTATTTGCGTTTACGCTGTCTTATTGCGTAAACAGAGCTTAAAAAGGTTGTATGTTTTGGCGCACACCATTTTTGAACAAAAATGTGCAATTTTTCTCCAGTCAGTTTTTAAAAGTGGGCTTAGTTTACTGGAAGTAGGCGTGTCCTGCAACTTTTAGACTTCTTAAAATAAATCTGTGCCATTTTCTAGCTTTAGAATTCGAGTTGCAGATTTATTTTTCTGACTTTCGGACTGCCAAAATGCACCATATTTAATGAAATGTGCGGCTTTTACTAAATCTGGCGTAATTCAATCCAATGATCCCAAAGGTTTTTATTTTTTTTTTAGACTGGCACATAAAACAGTAATAAATGTTGGCCTAAATATATATATATATATATATATATATATATATATTAAAAAGGCCTACTCTTCTCTTCTGTCCTCTTTGGCTGATAAAATGTATGCAAAAGCTGCGCTGTGTGGAAAAGGCACAAAGAAACATTCCTGTGTTATACGTAATGCAAGGCTGTCCAGGGTGCTACATGACACATCCTGTTGACAAATTTGCCACTTTGACACCATGTCTAAGGCTCTATTCACACGACAGGGTCCGAGTGCCGGCCGATTAAAAACGTCCGTTTTGGTCCGTTTTGCATCCACGCCGGTCTGTTTCCGTTTTATAACTGCCGATTTTTGACCCCTTTTGCATCCGTGTTTTACCCTGTCTGTTTTAAAAACAAATGAATTTAATTTTTTACATTTTTGCCACGCAAGTGGTGCTGCACTGCCTCCTTTTACATAACACCCGCCATAGATGGGGGGGGCCCTACTTTTCTGTAGATCGCACCACTGTTCCAGACTTCTCCTGGAGTGGGTTCCCGAAGCTGTGCCCGGGGATTGGGGATTCCGCTCCTACAGGGAGCAAAAAAATACCCTCCTCACGTGCACTTCGCACTAGGAGGAGGAGAGAGCGAGCGACTGAAGACACGTCCGTCACTCTGAACATGTTCCAGTGATGGCCATGTATTACCCGGCCCCATAGACTTCTATAGGGGCTTGGAAAAAGGCCATAAATGGGGCATGTCCCATTTTTTTTTTTACTTTCCGGGCCCTCAAATCGGTCGTGTGAATATTCCCATTTGGGGTCTATTGTTCCTGTTATGTGAATAGGGCCTAATTATAGTAGGAATCTGTGTGGTATAGAAACAATAGAGGATCTGGTTATAATTGAAGTAATTGGAATCTTCAGTGTGGTCTGATATTGTTTATACCAGATGGTCTTTGTCTTCATGTTTCTGGAGGAAGGATTTTACCCTTTTATTTCCTTTTTGAGCACTCTAATATAGTTAGCTGTTTGTATTGTATACAGCCTGAAAGTGTCAGACACCTGGTGCAGGACTCGCATGAATACCTTACATAGTGTTAACTTGGTTTTTCTGTAATCTTCTCTGGTTTGTGGTGATGTGTACATAAGTAATTCCCCCCCCCCCCCTGCTTTTTTTTATTTATTTTTATTTATTTTTTCTTCTCCTGACAAACTTTATGTAGAGTCCACCCAATAGTTGCTTCCATGGAATCTGGCAGTCACACTATCCCGTCACATGAGTTATGGTTTCTATTCACATGACAACAGAAACACCGTATACACCTTAGGCTGGGTTCACACGACCATGTTACGTCCGTAATGGACGGAACGTATTTCGGCCGCTAATCCCGGACCGAACATAGTGCAGGGAGCCGGGCTCCTAGCATCATAGTTATGTACGATGCTAGGAGTCCCTGCCTCGCTGCAGGACAACTGTCCCGTACTGTAATCATGTTTTCAGTACGGGACAGTTGTCCTGCAGCGAGGCAGGGACTCCTAGCATCGTACATAACTATGATGCTAGGAGCCCGACTCCCTGCACTGTGTTCGGTCCGGGACTTGCGGCCGAAATACGTTCCGTCCATTACGGACGTAACATGGTCGTGTGAACCCAGCCTTAGTGACTGTCAGTACGCCTAGTCACGGCGGTCACTAAGGGGCCTTATTCCAATTCGTACTCCTTTTCATGCCGCATCGGAATAAGCCCTAAACGGGTGTCCTGTGATGGGAGGAGCGGGTGCTAGGCTGTCTGACGGTTTAAACTGATCGCAGCTGTTTAACCCCTTAGATGCCGCAGTTGGTATTGACCGCAACATCTAAGTGGTTTTACAGACGACCGAATTGCTTTTTCTCAACTCGCCCTCCATGACAGTACCACAGGAGGTTGAATCTCCACCCCGAATAGGGACAGGAACACATACAAGAGGTTAAAAGCCTCACCTCCTCTACTCAGTGTTTTTCCTGTCACTGGTTGGGAGACATGCGAGGGAGACCTGCTCTGTGCTGGTGACCGGGTATGGCTTAAGGCAGGGGTCTCGAACTCGGCCGGGTAGGTGGGCCGCATATAGAAAAAATGGGAAATTGATGGGCCGCATTACTTTCAAATTTGATACAATACAAAATTATTGTTAATCAATTAGTTATTTGAACTACTATAACACTACATTACTATAATACTACATTACTATAATAATAGCGCTAGGTTTAAAATTTGAGATATTTCTCCACGTGCTTATTTCAACAATCCAGCTTTCCAGTTTAAGTGTCGCTAAATGCAGTCCGGCCGCTCAGTTAGCACACATGTCAAGATTGGGCCCCTTTTTAGATGCTGCCGCAGTGCCCTCGGTGGATGCTGCCGCAGTGCCCTCGGTGGATGCTGCCGCAGTGCCCTCGGTGGATGCTGCCGCAGTGCCCTCGGTGGATGCTGCCGCAGTGCCCTCGGTGGATGCTGCCGCAGTGCCCTCGGTGGATGCTGCCGCAGTGCCCTCGGTGGATGCTGCCGCAGTGCCCTCGGTGGATAATTCAACACACCCCTAGATAATGCCAGTGTCCTTCAGATGCTGCCACACACACACTTGTAGATGCTGCCACAGTGCCCTCTGTACATTCTGCCACAGTGCCCTCTGTACATTCTGCCACAGTGCCCTCTGTAGATGCTGCCACAGTGCCCTCTGTAGATGCTGCCACAGTGCCCTCTGTAGATGCTGCCACAGTGCCCTCTGTAGATGCTGCCACAGTGCCCTCTGTAGATGCTGCCACAGTGCCCTCTGTAGATGCTGCCACAGTGATGTCAGGGGCTTGCCCAGAGCTGGAGTCCCGGAGCAGAGCCACTTCTGGCACTCTGCCTGGGATTCCAGCTCTGCTCCTGACATCACTGTCCATATATGGACAGAGATGTCAGGGGCAACCCCAGAGCTGGAGTCCCAGGCAGAGCGCTAGTAGGCTCTTCCTGGGACTCCAGCTGTGCTCCTGACATCACTGGGACTCCTGCTCTGGGGAAGCCCCTGACATAATTGTCGATGTATGGACAGCGATGTCAGAGGCTTCCCCAGAGTCCCGGTGCAGAGCCGATAATAGCGCTCTGCCCGGGACTCCGCTCTGGGGAAGACCCTGACACACTTTCCATATATGGGCAGCGATGTCAGGGAATACCGCAGCGTCCCGGAGCAGAGCCTATACTAGCGCTCTGCCCGGGACTCTGCTCTGGGGAAGACCCTGACACACTGTCCACATATGGGCAGCGATGTCGGGGAATTCCACAGACTCCCGGAGCAGAGCCGACACCAGCGCTCTGCTCGCGACTCCGGCTCTGGGGAAGCCCCAGACATCGCTGTTCATATGTGGACAGCGATGTCGGGGAATTCCAGAGTCTCGGAGCAGAGCCGATACTAGCGGCTCTGTGTCCCGCGGGCCACAGATGACAGCCCCAGGGGCCGCATGCGGGCCAGGTGCTTGAGACCCCTGGCTTAAGGGTATGTTCACACTGCTTATTTTCGGATGTTTTTTTGGGCCGCAAATGGCCGGAAAACTGTAAGCAGAGCGTCTCCAAACATCTACCCATTAGTTTCAATGGTAAAAACGGCGTTCTTTTCCGACGGCCCATTTTTTAACGTGGCCGTTTTGAAAAAAGGACGTGTAAAAAAACGGACGCGAAAAAGAAGTGCATGTCACTTCTTGAGACTTTTTTTGGCGCAGCCAGGTTAAGTAGCCTTGCTTTTTTCCCTTCATGGCTGCTCCTGCTTCCCCAGGACTCCGGACCGAATACCACCCCTCCTGCGCCTTTTTCGTAATGATGGTCGTGGCAGGCTGCGGTCCTCTTTGGAGCTCCCCAGCTTTGCCGCTTCCCCCTACAGGGGAAGTTGAGATCTGCTGGCTTCAGCATGCATTCCACTCTGAGGCACTGAGCGCCCCTGCGTCACTTCCGATGTAAGAGTGTGCACTTCCAGTCACTTAATGAGCTGCCAGGAGGTGGTGACGTGGGGGTGCTTCTGGTCCCTGTTGGAATGGGAGTAATGGCGCGCACCGAGGGGCCCAGCTGAGGTCGGCGGTTCTCTCCTCCTCCATCTCGTTTCCTGCAGTCAGAAGTGCCTCTCTTAGGCCTTATTTACACAAGAGTATTTTACGTTCGTGATACGTGAGTGAAAATCATGCGCGTCGCACGAACCTATGCAAGTCAATGGGGGCGTTCAGACATTCCGTGTTTTTCACGCAGCGTGTGTCCGCTGCGTAAAACTCACGACATGTCCTATACGTTTTCGCGCATCATGCACCCATTGAAGTCAATGGATGCGTGAAAATCACGCACGGCACACGGACGCACTTCCGTGTGCCGTGCGTGATTCGCGCTACAGTTGTTGAAGAAATGAAGGAAATAATAAAACTACCTCCTTCATTAATGTTTCCAAACCTTAAAACCACGTGTCATAACGAGGCCATACGCGCAAAAAACACGCAGCCACGCACCAAACACTGATGCCACACGGAACTGCAACACGTGCAAAACTCTGCGTTTTTTGCGCTCACAAAACGCCCACGTTCGTGTGAATTTCGCCTTAGGGAAGGAATCTCAATGTCAAATACTGTTTCAGCCTGATAAGACACACCCTTGGTCAGGTAAGACCTGTTTCTACACAGGTGTTCTTTCCTAATCATGTCTGGATTGGAAGCTGTGTCTCGCCCTGCTCCCTTTTGAAGCCTGTGTGAAAGCAGGAATAGTAAGTGGTACTATCTTTTTTGCTTTTATTCTGTTGCTAGGGTCAGGTTATTAATTAAATTACCCTAAGGCTGGGTTCACACGACCATGTTACGTCCGTAATGTACGGAACGTATTTCGGCCGGAAGACCCGGACCGAACACACTGCAGGGGGCCGGGCTCCTAGCATCATAGTGATGTACGGCGCTAGGAGTCCCTGCCTCTGCGTGGAACTACTGTCCCGTACTGTAATCATGATTACAGTACGGGACAGTTGTCCTGCAGCGAGGCAGGGACTGCTAGCGTCGTACATCACTATGATGCTAGGAGCCCGGCCCCCTGCAGTGTGTTCGGTCCGGGTCTTCCGGCCGAAATACGTTCCGTACATTACGGACGTAACATGGTCGTGTGAACCCAGCCTCAACCTAAAAAAGATCCCTGTCTGTAAATGTGCTATTTGTAACCAGAAACTACCCTCTTCTAAGAAAAAAAAAAAACCCTCTGTCCGTTATGAACTGAAGAAGTTGTCAGAGAAGCTCAGCCTTCTTTCATGGAAGATATCAAGGGGATAGTGAGATGGGAGATTCAGTCATCCATGGTATCATTTACTCAAAATCTTGTCCCGCCTGCTCCCACTCCAAAAAAGAGAATGTATGCTAGAAGATTCTAATTCTGATATGGAAGGATATCTTCCCTCTCTATCCGGTGACTTTTTGGTGTAGGGAGAGTTGCGTCCTGGGTCCACATCTACAGCTAGGGAAGACCATAAATATTTTCTTCAGAATATATGCAGGAATTGTTATCCACGGTGAGCTACACTATGGGAGTGGAGGAAGTCCCTGAAACAAGCACAGTTCAAGATATATGTTCGAAGGGTTGGGGGTGAGAAAAAGACAATTCTTTCCCATACACACAAATTTAAACCATTTAATTGAGGGGGAATGGAAATATTCATATAAACATCTGTCTCTCCCATCAGAATTTTAAAGCCCAGTTTCCACTGGCAGGGGAAAAGATAAAAGGATGGATCGAGATTCCCAAGATTGATATACAAGTAGCTAAGGTGGGGAAGAAAAACAACTCTCGTTCTAGTTGAAGGAGCCACTGGACAGAAAGGGTATGTTCACACGATGAGAGGCATTTACGTGTGAAAAGACAGACTGTTAACAGCTGCCTCGTTTCACACGTAAATGCTCCTCCTCGTAATTTATGAGGCGTCTGAGACGCTCTGAGACGCTCGTAAATCTTGAGCTGTGCTTCATTGAGTTCAATGAAGAACAGCTCAAATTACGTGGCAAAGAAGTGCCCTGCACTTCTTTGCCGAGGCAGTAAATTTACGCGTCATCGTTTGACAGCTGTCAAACGACGACGCGTAAATTACATGTCGTCTGCACAGTACGTCGGCAAACCCATTCAAATGAATGGGCAGATGTTTGCCGACGTATTGTAGCCCTATTTTCAGACGTAAAACGAGGCATAAAACGCCTCGTTTACGTCTGAAAATAGGTTGTGTGAAACCAGCCAAAGGCTGACAGTCTCCTGAAAAAATTATGGGAAACGTCCTCCATCAATGTATGAACATTGGAGCTACATGTGTAGCAAGGTCCATGTATCGATGGCTGGATCATCTGGAGTTCCATCCTAAAGAAGGTACCCCTAGGGAGGATATAATAACGTTAATCTTTTTATTCTAGAAGGCAACAGGGTTCTTGGCTGATGTATCGGCTAAATCCATAGGAATTGCCTCTAGGGAGACAGTCATCTCTAATACTACCAGAAGAGCCCTCTGGTTAAAGATGTGGAGTGGTGACCCCCATCTCCAAGGCCAGACTATGTAACCTTCCCTTCCCAGGAGAATGTTTTTGACCCTGACATTGATACTGTATTAGAAAAATATAACAACAAAAAGAAGACCCTTCCTGAACCTAGAGTGATTAAAAAGAAACACTCCTTTCGGCCCAGTCATCAAACCCAGAACTACAGGGGTAAAGGCAAATCTGGGAGATGGAGTTACCCGAAAGGTGATAACAAAAGAAACATTTTCTTTTATCAGAATCGGGGACAAGACAAACAGTGACGCCAGATGTGTAGGAGGGAGGATATCTATATTCCTTCCCTACTGGCAGAAGATTACGAAAAATCAGTGGATACTGAAAACAATATCCAAAAGCTACAAGTTAGAGTTTACATCTTCTTCCGCCTACAGGTTTGTCACAACAAATCTTACCTCAATAACTCTTCAAATAGCCCTGAAAGAAGGTCTTCAGAAGCTGCTAAAGATGGAAGTGATTTCACCTGTTCCCAAAGGTGGAATAAAAATAGGGTCATTATTCTCGGCACTTCCTGGTAAGGAAGCCAACCGGAATGTACAGAATAATAATTTAAAGGGAGTCAATAAAATCGCCAATTCCTCTGAATCACAATTTTCTTATGGCGACCATAGATCTTCGAGACGCGTATTATCATGTCCCAATACAGCCATGTACAAAAAAAAATTCTGAGGTTTGCAGTAATCCAAGAGGACAGCAGCCTCCATTATCAGATCAATGCACTGCCATTTGGGATATAATCTGCTCCCAGAGTTTTCACAAAAATTATGGCAGAAGCAATCGCATACCCCCGGACACAGGATATTCACGTCATTCCATATCTAGACAACCTATTGATAGTAGCATCCCTCCATACCTCTTCTAGAAAATTAGATCCTTCAGACTTGCCAATTTCTGGAGAACCTAGGGTGGCTAGTCAACAAACAAAAGTCCAACCTATCCCCCTCTTGCAGAAGTATTTTCCTGGGAACTACTCTGGAGTCTCGAGTCAAAGTCTTTTCTTCCCCTAGAAAAAAAGAGATCCAATGGCAAAAATATTTTCCTTCCAGAGAAAGACAACTGTATCCTTAAGACAAGCCATGTTCATTCTAGGATCCATGACATCAGTAATGTGGGCACAGGCTCACTGCAGATGTCTTTAATCTGTGATTCTCAGCAGATGGGACAGGTCCCCTTGATCCTTGGAGAAAAGAATAATCTTACCCAAGAAAGAAAAAATGTCTCTCCTGGTGGCGGAATCCAAAAAGTCAGAAAAAAGGAATTGCCTGGCACCCTGCTCCACTAATATCGGTAACTTTGGATGCCAGCAAGAGAGGCTGGGGAGCTATGGTGCTCAGTCATTCCAGGGCACATGGCCCGAAAGGCAGTTCAAGTTATCGTCAAATTTTCTAGAGTTAAGGATGGTGTGGGAGACCCTGAAAGCTACTCATCATTTGGTCAAAAAATCCCACACAAAAGTCTACTTGGACAACCTGACCACTGTAGCATTTCTCCGCCAACAGGAGGGCACCAGGGGAAAAAACCTTCAGACATTATCAGGCCAAGTTTTTTTGGCAGAGAAACCTCTCTTATCCCTCACAGCTCTTTATCTAAAAGGATCCACCAATGTTCAGTCGGACTTCCTGAGCAGGAGAGACTTAGATCCAGGGAAATGGTTCCTACAAGACAAAGTCTTTATATGGATCACTCAAAAATGGGGATTACCAGTGGTGTATTTATTTGCCACTCGGAAACGCAAAAGTCCCCTCTTCTATTCTCTCAATCCAAGAGTACCAAGCTTAGGAATAGATGCATTAGCACACAGATGGAACTTTCCCCTAGCATCTGCATTTCCTCCTATTCCTGCCATGCCCATGGCCACGGGCCGTCAAGCTCAATCCCCTCCTGACGGCCGCAGCCATGGATTTGCGAGTGCTGGCACCAGCCTCCTGCTCAGACGCCAGCGTTCATTTCCGCTTACCTCGGCCGGGTCCCATAGGCTGCTTGTGCCCGCTCTTAAAGGGCCAGCGCGTGCACCTGAGTTAAAGTCAAAATTAGCCCATGAGCTGCCTGAACTATAAGAGGGGCCCAGCCCCTTCCTGCCTTGCCTGAGCCTTGCTGTCTTACCTTAAGTTTGTCTAAGCAAATGGTCTCCTAGTGTTTCTCCGTTCCCAGTATTTTCCGTTCCTTCTACCTGTATCCTGTGCTTTCCTGGTCAAGTGCCGTGTTGAGCTGAAGTCGCGCTGTGCTGTATACCGTGCATGCCTGCTGCCTAGTCAAAGCCGAACCTGGCTTACTACAGTCCGAGCTACCACAGGTACACTAGATGAACTATAGACTGTGTCCTGTTGGCCAGCTGCCATACCGTCAAGACCGTACGGCCCAGTGTGTCCACATACCCAAAGTGACAATTCCTTTTCTCCCAAGAATTCTCCAGAAAGTCTGCCGAGAACCAGTCAGATTGATCTTAATTGCTCCATTTTGGCCAAAAAGGGGCTGGTTCAGTCTTCTAAACAGACTATAAAAATAGCAGACCCTCTGCCTCTATTGGTGTCCCAGGATCTTCTATATCAGGGGCCGATCATACATCCAGTACCCCAGAAGTTTATCTGCCTGGCTTCTGAAAGCTTCATTCTAAAGTCCAGAGGTCTCTCAGACGCTGTCATTGAGACTCTAAGGAAAAGCAGGAAAGAATACACTAACGCGATTTTATAACAAGGTATGGGAAAAATTAATTCTTTGGTCAGGATCAGATATCCCAGATATCAATCATCCTAACATGGCAAAAATATTGGACTTTCTACAAGCGGGATTAGAGAGCGGCTTAAAACCCAGTATTTTAAAAGTTCAAATCTCAGCCCGAAGTTCTTTCTCTGCAGTTTTTGACAACCATAGATGGATAAGCAGGTTCTTTAAAGCAGCGGCTTTCTCCTAGAATATCCAATGTATCTTTGGCATGGGATCTTAATGTAGTTCTACAAGGGTTCACTGCCCCCCTCCATTGGAACCTTGTACTCTGATCGACAAAAAAAACAACTTTCCTGGAAAGCCGTTTTTCTAGTTGCCATAACCTCTGCCCGTAGGGTTAGTGAAATACAGGCCCTATCCATCCGAGAACCATATCTAAGAATTTTAAAGGATAATTCTTCTTTTGTCCTTTCCTCCCAAAGTCCTATCCGATTTACCATTTTACTCAGAATATAATATTAACGTCTTTTTATCAACAGCCTTGTGCAACAGATAAACCATTTCATACCTTAGATGTCCGTAGAATCATTCTACAATATCTAAAAATTACACAAAGCTGGAGGCAAGACCCAAATCTTTTCACACAATGTTGGGGGCCGAATAAAGGCAAAAAGCTTTCAAAAAAATACCATTGCCAACTGAATCAAGAGAACCACATGTGAAACTTATCAAATCCAAGGTCCTGCATTTCCAGAGAAACTTAGAGCTCATTCCACTAGAGCCATGGGCTGAAAAGGCTAATGCATCTGTGGAGCGGATCTGCAAGACTGCAACATGGTCCTCTATCGACTCATTTACTAAACATTATAGACAGAACTTATCCTTCAGCAGTTCTCCATCCTGTAATCCCTCCCTAATGAGTTATTGGGCATTCCTCCTGTGGTGCTGACATGGAGGGTGAGTTTAGAAAGTATAATTAATACTTTACCGTTAGTTTGGTTTCTACGAAACCCTCCATGACCGCACCGTAGGAGGTTGAATCTCCTCCCCAAATAGGGACAGGAAGCCCCTCTCCATCTCCTCTACTCCATGTTTTTCAAATAACCACAAGGATTAAATGCTTCAATTTTATATTCAATATATATCCTGTCATGGAGGGTTTGGTAGAAACCGAACTAACGGTAAGTATTCATATATTTTTTTTTTTTTTTTCCATCTCCCTTTCCTAAAAAAAAAAATCCTGTGTATCCCAAAATGATACCAATGAAAACAACATCTTGTAGCGCAAAACACAAGCCCTCATATGGCTACATCAACGGAAAAAGAAAAGTTATGGCTCTTGGAATGCAATGATGCAAAAGCTAATTTTTATTTTAAAAATGTATTTATTGTGCAAAAGTAGTAAAACATAAAAAACCTATACATTTTTGGTATCGACCCATGGAATAAAGTTCACATGTTATTTAGAATACAAAAAATAATGGCGGAATTGCAGCTATGTTGACAGAAAAATACAAAACTTAGGCCTCATGCACACGACCGTAGCCATGTGCACGGCAATATATCATTATTTAACCTGCACAGTGAAAGCCGTGTAAAAAAAAAAAAAAAAAAAAATGTAAACGCCTGAATCTCTATTTTTTTTTGGTCACCTAATCTCCCACAAGAATTGAAACAAAAAGTGATCAAGCCGTCGCATGTACACCAAGATGGTATTATTAAAAACTACAGCTTATCCCACAAAAAATAAGCCCTCATACCACTTTAATTGACGGAAAAATTAAAGTTATGGCTCTCGGAATTTGGCGACACAAAATAAATGTTATTTTTTACACTTAGGTTTTTACTTGTAGAAGTAGCAAAATATAGAAAAACCGATATATATTTGCATCACCATAATCGTATTGACCCACAGAATAAAGTTAACATGTTTTAATTACACAGTGAATTCCGTAAAAACAACGGAGGAATCGCTGTTTTTTTTCATTTTCTACCCCACACATTTTTTTTCCCGTTTCCTAGTATATTATATGGCACAATAAATGGTGCTACGAAAAACTACAACTCGTCCTGCAAAAATCAAGCCCTCATAGGACTATATCGATGGAACAATAAAGTTATGGCTTTTGGAATGTAGAGAGGAAAAAACTAAAATGAAAATCTGAAAAAGGGCTGCGGTGGGAAGGGGTTAAGAAATCAGCACAGACTACCTGATGTTTTTAGATTAAAAATAAAGTAAATGTCCACTGTAAGTATATGATCTGCACTTGACAAGTTCATTGAAAGACAAATTATATTACAAGATGAGTTTGAAGACTAACTGCTCCATGTGTCAAATTCTTGACACGTACGGCAAGCGTGCTTATCCGAGCAGAGAAGATGCCTGGACAGGATATATACACAAAGGTCCTATGCAAATATCTCACCCAGGCAACGTCTCTGCCTGGCTAAGTATTCTTGCAGTGTAGATAAACAATCATACACATACTGCAAGTAGCAGCTTCCGAGATCTCCTCTTGCCACCTGTATTACTTGTGCATTGAAACCGTACAAATCATTTTAAAGTCTTGATCTACAAGTCCTTCTCAATGAATTAGAGTCCTCAAAAACGTAATTTATTTCAGTAATTAAATTCGAAAAGTGAAACTCCTATATTCTATAGATTCATTACACAGTGTGATCTATTTCCAGCATTTTTTTTATTTTTAATATTGAAGATTATGGCTAACCGTTAATGAAAACCCCAAATTGTCTCTCACAAAACTAGCATATTGGGTAAAAGTGGAAGATTGTAGACTCATGGTGTCACACATCAGCGAATCAACACAACACACCTGCAAAGGTTTCCTAAGCCTTTAACCCCTTAATGACGACCAGCCTATTTTAAACCGTAATGACCAAGGTATTTAAAAAAAAAAAAAAAAATGTTTCTATCGTCCCATTCCAAGAGCTCTAATTTTTTTATTTTTGCGTCTACATAGCTGTATAAGATCTTGTTTTTTGCGGGACAAATTTTTAATGGCACCATTTTGGGGTACATATTTAACTTTTTTTGGGGGGAATAGGAAAAAATAATTTTGCCACGCTTTTTTGCATCCTAAATCTACACCGTTTACAGTGTGGTATAAATAATACAATAACTTTACTCAGCAGGTTGTTACGATTGCAACGATACCAAATTTGTATCGATTTGGTATCCACAGAGGGCACTGCGGCAGCATCCACAGAGGGCACTGCGGCAGCATCCACAGAGGGCACTGCGGCAGCATCCACAGAGGGCACTGCGGCAGCATCCACAGAGGGCACTGCGGCACTATCCACAGAGGGTACTGCGGCACTATCTAAAAAGGGGCTGCCCAATCTTGACATGTGTGCTAACTGAGCCGCCGGACTGCATTTAGCGACACTTAAATTGGAAAGCTGGATTGTTGAAATAAGCACGTGGAGAAATATCTCAAATTTTAAACCTAGCGCTATTATTATAGTAATGTAGTATTATTCTAGTAATATAGTGTTCTAGTAGTTCAAATAACTAATTGATTAACAATAATTTTGTATTGTATCAAATTTGAAAGTAATGCGGCCCGTCCACTTCCCATTTTTTCTATATGCGGCCCACTTACCCGGCCGAGTTTGAGACCCCTGGTTTAGAGAGTCATGTCATCCAGGAAATTTTCGAGCACTTCATGCTTCCCTCTGCTGACAAGCTTTTGGAGATGCTGATCTAATTTTCCAGCAGGACTTGGTACCTGCCCACACTGCCAAAAGTACCAATACCTGGTTTAATAACCACAGTATCACTGTGCTTGATTGGCAAGCAAACTCTCCTTACCTAAACCCCATAGAGAATCTATAGAGTATTGTCAAGAGGAAGATGAGCTGAAGGCCGCTATCAAAGCAACCTGGGCTTCCATAACGCCTCAGCAGTGCCGCACGCCGATCGCCTCCATGCCACGCCGCATTGATGCAATAATTCATGCAAAAGGAGCCGTGACCAAGTATTGAGTGCATATACTGTACATGCTTTTCATCAGGCCAACATTTCAGTATTAAAAATCATTTTTGAAATTGGGCTAAAAATAATCTAATTTTCTGAGAGACTAAATTTTTTGGTTTTCACTAACCTGTTATCCATATTTATCAACATTAAAAGAAAAAAAATGCTGGAAACTGATCACTGTGTGTAATGAATCTGCGTTTCACTTTTTATTTTGAATTACTGAAATCAACTTTTTGATATTCTAATTAATTGAAAAGGACCTGTATAAGAAACTGATGAGTAAGGGTCTATTCACATCCTGGATCAGTGTCTGTTCAGTATAGTCACCCGAATAAACTCCCAGCTCGTATGCCAAATGTATCCTTAGGGCCCCATTCACCTGAGAGTGGTCGATAGTGTCCTTTTAAAAAAAATCATGTCGGTATACATTGATATAATAATTTCAACTGTATGGAATAGTGTCGTTAACTTCGCCATTTCATACAGTGGCAACTAGTAAGTAAACTTATTGAGAGATTATAATTTTTATTTTTTACAATTGAAGCCTATTGCAGACCTATGCCACGGAGTGCCTATACGGTGGCATACGTTTCAGGTTTGTTGGGAACACCTGTGAATAGGCTCTTAAAGGGGACTTATCACTGCTCCATAAAATAATTCTGGAGAATTTTTTTTTTTTTTAGGACTCTACTATGTGATGTAAGTAAATGTAATAGGTCCTGTTCATCACTGTTGCCCTTCCGCTGTGGGTTTCCGTTGGAGATTTCCGACGGGTTAACCCCTCAGCGGAAAGGCAAACGTAAACTTCCGTTTCCTTCACCATTGAACTCAATGGTGAGGGAAACCTAGCTAACTGTTTCCATCTGTCACCGTTGGCAGGGTTTCGTTATTTTGACTATCAATAGTAGCGCAGTCGACGGAACCCCTCGGCAGAAAGCGACGGTGATGTGAACACAGCTTTACTGTTACCGTTCCCCTTGTCGAAGGAGTTTTTGCCTACATAGTCTGATACTATGCGGTTTCAAGAACTTCCATAAAAGTAACTGCAAGTTAAGATAACAGCGTATCTCGCTGTACTACGTGGTTTCTGTAACTCTTATTCACTTATATGGGAGTTACGGAAACCTAGCACAGAGAGCTCAGCTGTCTGCGTAATCCCAGCCAACTCTCCACTGAGTCTCCGTGTGGATGTGGCGGCCAGGCGTTGACTGGATCAACGGACCCCTGTTTTAAAGATAGATGTGAGTCCCAGAGCTGGGACCCACATCTAACACTTAGGGCATATCCTTTGGTAATGCCATCAATTTCTCAGATGGAAATACCCCTTTAACGTTGAATGGCTGTTAAACACCACTAAGAGTGCTCCTACGCAGGAAAAAGTTATACGCCTTTTAATTATATTAAATGTTCTGTTCGTGCAGCACATATTTGTCTTTTTATGTTTGCAAATTAGAAGCAAATAGTTCTGGGTATAATGAAGAAATGTTTTGCATGCTTTATATAAGTTGTAACTCTTGCCATACCTCCGTGTGTGTAACAGATGGGGTTCAGCTGCTGTCCCATTCAACTAACAACAAGACAGACAAAAATATCGGTAGTAAAATATACAAGTTTTTATCTGTAGATGGAAAATTTGAGAAATAAGGCTGAAATTACATGTTTTAATACTTAACTGAAAGTACATAATTTCACTTGAAGAAAAGCTAGAAGGCATTCATTTTATTTAAGCATTTAGTGTATAGCATTTTCTTTTTAACCCCTCTTTGCTGAAAGGGGAGGGGGGGAATTAAAAAATTCCATGGCCATTTTCTGTTTTGAAGAAAAATCGCAAGTTGCACATTAACTAGCGTTTTGCAGCAGGACTCTAATAAATATATATATATATATATAATTTTTTTTATGCGTGCCGTGTGTCTCTTACTCCTGCAGGCTTCAGACTAAGGGCTTGTCCACGCACAATGGAATTGCTGCAGAAAATGTAAGCAGCTGATCCGTTAAAAAATGCAGACATTCTGGCAAAAACGCACCATTTCCTGCGGTTTTTACGGCCGAAAATGGTGCGTATTTTGCTGCTCTTTTCACAATATTGGGAGATGGAGACATCTCCTGAAAAACACAGCAATTCTATCCACTTTCCGCAGCAGGAATTGACCTGCTGAGGTCCGAAAAATACGCACCGCAGGTCAATTTCTGCTTGGAATTTTTATGAAGCATGTGGATGAGATTTGTTAAATCTCATCCACTATGCTACTGTATTCTGGCATCTTCGTTTTCAGTGCTTTGGGCTGTCTGCACTGAACGCTGTCAGTCCCTCCCCTCCTTCCTTTTTTTTTTTTTTGATTGCTCTAGCGGTCTGATTGGAAGCTAGAGCCATCATCCAGAGAAGTCTCACTTCCAAATGTGGTGCTTTGGACATCAAAACAGATTTCTCAGTCATGTATCTTGCAGGACTGTAAACATAGGTGAAGTAACGCTATAGTCCCCGCTGTCAGCTGTTTTTTCAGGGCTCAAAACTGCTGACCAGTTCCCTTTTAGGGTATGTTCACAGGGCCTATTTACGGACGTATTTCAGGCGTTTTATGCCTCGAATTACGCCTAAAGAGACGGCACCATTATGTCTGCAAACATCTGCCCATTCATTTCGTCTGTTCAGATGAGGTGTATTTTTACACGCCGCTGTCAAAAGACGGCGCGTAAAAAGATGCCCGCCTCAAAGAAGTGCATGTCACTTCTTGGGACGTAATTGGAGCCGTTTTTCATTGACTTCATTGAAAAACGGCTCCAATTACGTCCATAATGGACGCTGCGAAAAACTCGTGCACTTGCAAAAAAGTCTGACATTCAGGAGCTCTGTTCGCCTGAAAACAGCTCTGTAATTTCAGACTTATTTTAAGACGTGTGAACATACCCTTAAGATCACCTGTCTTTGGCTTACAACTGTGAATTTGACTGAATTCTTGTACTAGAATCTGAAGTCGATCAGTCTGAATATTACATGTTGACTGGTTTTAAGCTGTTCAAGGTATAGTCCCACCACAGCAATCATATTTGTTATGAAAGTACTTTAAAGGGATTATCTGGGATTTTGCACGAGGGCAGAGGAGGGTATAAAATAACAGGTGCTCGCCCTTTGAAATGCCAACTACTCGAGCACTGACGCCCCCTTCGCCAGTGCTCCCACCCCGGAAGCTCCGTCTGCGGTTACGTGCCGTTCATTGGTGTATGTTGGGAAAACCCCTTTCATTTTATTGGAACCATTATTTTATTTTGGTATCTTACCCACTTGTTGCCAAGCTTGCCACCTTGTGGCCCTTGAACTGTATATTGGATTTTACCATACATAAAAAGGTGTATTGATAGCATATTGTATTTTGTTTGCAAAGCATCAAATGTAACAGTTATTGGATTGTGGTAAACACAGTTGATGCATTTTTTTGACCTTCTTGATGGCTTTTGGGCAATCCTAATATGCTGACATATATTACCTTGACCTCTGATTGTGTTTGGGTTCCATTACCTTCGGCTTAGGAGAAATTGCTAATCATTTTACTATGAGCTCGAGACCGTTGTTATAACTCTTACTAACCACATATGTGAAGAAGGAAAATATGTGGCTTTAGCTATATGATGTGTTCTATGTTACGCTCACTTAATAATCAACTTAAGACTGTATAGAAAAGTCTATAAATAGAATCTGCTGCTCATCATTTGACCGCATCCTTTTCAGCTAACATGTCTTGCGCATATGTGAAAATAGCTGTAGGTTTTTGTTTTTTTTCCAGGATGGAATGTAACATATTTTATTACTGTTAATGCACACAGTGTACAATACTGAAAGTGCTAATCTGACCTCCTTTTGACTGTTTGAGTGAAGTTATCTTGAGTAGTTCCAGAAAGTTATCCAAAGTTTATTTTTATTTTTTTAATTTAAATTGCCAATTGTACAATTTTTGAGACCTGTGCTTAAACGGATATTAACTTTTCAAAAAACTTGTGCTAATCCAATAGTATACCTGATATAGATCAACTTACTGTTAAAATGTAGTTGATTTATCCATGCAAATTCTGTGTGAGGTTACTGTCTCCCTTCCTGTAGTCCGCTGTCCACTCCGTGTTATCAAGCAAAATCTGTCTTTAGTTACAGATGGGGTGTGTCACGTCACTGCCTGTCCATACAATTATATAGAGAGGGGAGGGGGAGCAGGGAGAGACACAGAAACACTGCCAATACAAGTCTATGGAGAGGGGGGAGCAGAGTGAAAAAGACAGATCAGCTGCAGCTTCCTGGTTAGTATTACGGTTTCGCCCCAGTGCTGGGTTCGCTGCTGCATCTTCTATACATGTGATAGATCGAGATAGGAGAGCAGGATTAGTCTCTTTTGTGTATAGAAGACCTGATAGCAGTTAGACTCCGTACACACATGACAGACCACTCTGAAAAGTTGGGCACGTAAAGCCCCTACTACATGAAGTGCTGCACGTAAACAATTAGTCAAAATAGTATATCTTTGATTTATAGTCAGATGATCATATTTTCAGAACTAGAAGGTTGTGAAGAGCATTTTAAATTTTTACGTTGTGCAAGGATATGTTACTAAAAAGCTGACATGACACACTACCGTAAATTTGAATGGTGACTGACTTAACCTCTTAACGCCGAAGGACGGATATATCCGTCCTCTGCAGCTGCTAGTTCGCGCAGGAGGACGGATATATCCGTCCTGCACTTAAACTGTCACCGTGTGTGTGTTTACCTGGTGACCAGTCCTTGGCAACAGCTGTCATAGACAGCTGAGTGTCACAGGGAGCCGTCGAGGGACCAATGACAGTGGTCCCCGTACAACGATCGGTGTGATTGTGATTTGACTGACCAATCGCAGCATGCAAAGGCTGTGAGGCAGGGCAAACCGCTCCGTTCTCCTCATTCCAAGTGAAAGAAAAGAGCTACTGATCACCCTATGTACCCTATCCCCCCACCTTTGTTCTATACTGTAGTTTTTAAAATCTCTATATATATATATATATATATATATATTTATTTATTTTAGCGTTCGGCATTAGGTAGCGTAAGTTAGGTGTTAGGGCATTAGTTAGGGGGGCAATTAGTTAGACCTAGTTAGTTAGGGCTAGTGTTGGAACATTTATCAGCCTTAAGTTTATAGGGTTAGTGTTTAGGGACTAGGGATGTCACGATACCAGAATTTGGACTTCGATACCGATACTTCGTTTAGTATTGCGATTTCGATACTTATTCTTCAGTTTTCTGATGTGAGGCGCGAGGGGTGATGAATTTTTTGAACGCGCCTCACATTAATAGTAGTTAATCCCATCATGTTTCTCAGTCATAATGGGTTTGTGTGAGGTACATGATGGGGTTAATTACTATTAATGTGAGGCACATGGCGGTTAAATTCATCGCACCTCGTGCCCCACATTAATAAGTGAATGAAAGCCGTGTTTATTTCATTTTTTTTACAGCGTACACATAATAAATGATGCAAAAAAATTTTTGTGCGCGCCATTACTGAATGTGTGAATATTTTATGTATTGACTTATTTTAATGTTTATTGTAAAAAAGGTGAATGTGTTTTTTTTTTTTTTTTAAATTTAACAATACTTTGTTTTTACTTTATTTTTAAACTTTAATGTATGGACATATATCAGATATGTGCCAGTACATTAGCCTGTGGACGAATAGTACACAGGCAGTTGTTAGGACATACCCAAGTATGTCCTAACAACAGGAAATATGGTCAGACAGCCCTGGGGTCTGTCAATAGACCCTGGGCTGTCTGCCCATATATGGTATGGCCCTCGATCGCGTGTCAGGAATTCCCTGTGACGCGATCCAGGGGCATCCCCCCTTCTCACTTTCTCCTGAATGCTGCAGTCCGCTGTGATCGCAGCATTCAGGGGAATAACGGCGGAGATGAGAGGTTGATCTCTGCCGTTATAGAGCGGGGCTGCGGCTGTGTAATACAGCCATTGCCCGGCTCCTGACAGGAAGTGCGCGCGCGGTCAGCATGAGGAGGTGCGGCCGGCGCTGCACTAATGAGCGGCAGTTCAGGCACTGGTGACAGAACATGGGGGTGTTTTGTAGAACGCCCGCTATGTTCTGTCTCCAGTGCCGCCGCTCATTAGTGCAGCGCCGGCTGCATCGCATCATCCTGACCCCGCGCACTTATCATGACTCAGGAGCGGGGCTGTGGCTGAATTACACAGCCGCAGCTTCGCTCTCATACATTTATGTATTACTATACTCAGCTGTGCGCCTGCGCAGCTCAGTATCGAAATACAGGAAATAGCGGTATCGAACCGTTTAGGGATGCACAGTATTGAAGTTTCGATGCACCGTGCATCCCTAGTAGGGACGTTTTAGCGTTTTATCTATTAAAAAAAATATATAGTGTAGCATTTAGTTGGGGTTTAGTATGGTTCATTATCGTTACTTAGTGATAGGCATAGGGCATTAGGTAGCGTAAATTAGGTGTAGGGCGTTGGTTAGGGGGGCAATTAGTTAGAAATGGTTAGTTAGGGTTAGTGTTAGGTTTATAGTAATAAAATGGCTCCGCGTCTGTATTCGGCAGAAGAGGCCTACGCCATGATCTGCTCGGATACAGAAAGCGCAAGTGAGACTGATGAGCAATTTTTAATTTTGTCGTCATCCACTAGCTCTAGTGATGAACCACAGCCAAGGCGCCACGGGCACGATTGTCTGCCTAGCACTAGTGCCATTGACCCCCGATTTGGGTGCCCACAGAGTCATACACCCCGTGTGTTCCAGAATTTAGTTCTTTGACGGGCATCCACATCAGCACCGAGGGGTTTAGGGAGGAGGACTTTTTTTTAAAAAAAATCTTCTTTTCGGAGGAGTTATTACTCCTGATGGTTGAGCAAATCAATTTATATGCTACTCCAATTTATCGCCAGTCACCCCACATCTTATTACGCCAAAAATAGCATGTGGCGCCCAGTAGCTGTGGCAGACATTTTAACATTTTGGGGCCTCCTATTGAATATGGGTTTAGTTAAGAAACCCACGATTAGGTCCTATTGGACATCTGATGTCCTGTACGACACCACTATGTACAGAGAGGTAATGACGAGGCAGCACTTTGAGAACATACTGCACTTCCTTAATTTTGTTGATAACCCGCTTTGCCCACACCGCAGTGACCATGATCGGCTTTTTAAGATTAGGCCACTAATACATTTTTTAAATGGGAAGTTTGCGGAGACATATACCCCCAAAAAAAATATTGCCGTGGATGAGTCTCTGGTCCTTTTTCAAAAGGCGTCAACAATTCAGGCAATGTTTGCTAAAACAAGAGGGCACGATTTGGGTTAAAAATGTATAAGCTGTGTGAAAGCGACTCGGGTTACACTCATAAATTCAGAGTGTATGAAGGGAAAGACTCCCAAATTGTCCCTCCAGAATGCCCCCCTTCACTCAACAGCAGTGGAAAAATTGTCTCCGACCTTTTGCACCCTCTTTTTTTGTATAAGGGGTACAATTTGTATGTGGATAATTTCTACACAAGCCTACCCCTCTTCAGGTGCCTGTCTGCAAAAAAAGTGTCCTGTGGCACCACACGCCAAAATCAAAAAGGCCTGCCAAAGTCCCTAGTAAACCAAAAATTAAAACCTGGGGAAATCAGGGGACTTTGTAATGAGGACTAGCTTGTAAAATTCTGTGACGAGGGATGTCCTGATGCTCACATCTATTCACCCGGACAGCAGCAGCCATTGTACGCGGGGCAAGTCGTACCATCTGTAATTCTGTTTGCATACAGGATTACAATAAATTCATGGATGGGGTGGACCTTTCTAAACAGATGCTGCAGCCCTACAGCGCTGTCCGGAAATCCCGGATATAGTACAAAAAAGTGTCACTATATAATTACTTTGCCATTTTTCGAAAGGCGGGGAACCAGGGATCCTATCTTCACTATCAAGAGAGAGTAATTAAAAATCTTATATTTGGAGACCAGACCCAGGGGAGGGGAGGGATGGCATCCTATAGCCAAGCCAGCAGAATTGTCCCAGGACCACATTTCCCATCCGAAGTGCCCCCTACTGCCAAAAAAGGCCAACCCCCCCCCCCCCAAAAGAAATGTCGCTTATGTGCTAGGAACGGAATACGGAGGGAAAGCAGTTATCAGTGTGTCACCTGCCCAGAGAAACCAGGACTCTGCATTAGGGAATGTTTCCGTGTGTACCTTACATCCCTAAATTAATAATTTGATTTAAAACATTTTTTAACACTCTTATTCATTTTCGTTACCATCTTAGTATCCAATCCATTGATTTTTATTTTTTTTCACTTCACTTTTTATTATACTATAGCCCACATATAAATTGGAATGCATGAGACTCCAAAAAAAATTCTCACTATACCCCTAGATGAATACCATTAGGGAAAGTTTTCCCACAAAAAGAAAATAATTTGTAACTATACCCCTAGATTAGTACCATTAGGGGGAAGATCCCCCACCCCAAAAAAATTTCTCACTACACCCCTAGATGAATACCTTAGGGAATGTAGTTTTGAAATTGGGGTCAGTTTTTGGTGGTGTTACATCGTTCTGAAAGCTCAAATCCTTTGTAAAGGAGTGAGGCCTATAAGTTCACCTTCAAAGATTTGTACATATGCAGCACTAACCTCCAAAAGATTTAGGTCTAGAACAGCAATAAAACGATACAATAACACACCCAGAAATAAAGGGGTTTATTACTGGTGTGCTGATGGAGTCAAAGTGAGGGGACCAGGGGACTACATTTAAATTAACCATTTATCAGTTATACGTTTGTATTATACAAAATGTGTTTTGCTTCCTTATAAACCATAAAGTGTTTTGTTCTGTTTTGTTTCCACAGTATGTAGAGATTTTGCAGTACTAGAAGATCACAGTCTTGCACACTCTTTACAGGAACAGGAAAGTAAGTCATCAGATAATTCTAATATTCAGTTCCATTTTATAGCTGTGTGCTTACACCGGATTTCTTTCAAAATATTAGGATGCATATAGAATTTTTAAGGCTCTGTTCACACTAGCATGGTGATTTCCATTTATAATGGAGCTATGATAGCAATTTAGACACCAATGGGCTCCATTAATGCTATTGTGAATAAAACTCTAGATAGATAGATATAGATATATATATATATATATCTATATCTATCTCTCACCGCATTAGTCAACTCTAGCCCTTAGCACGCCCAACAGGTTGTGAATTGAGTTCTCATAATACTACAGAGATTATTTGATGAATGTCCTTGTATTGAATGTTCTTTCTGTGGGAAATTCTTATGGTTTGTGTTCACTCGTGATTTTTCACCCGAAAAAAACCTGCATCTTTTTTTTTTTGCAGCAGTTTTGTAAAAATAGCGGTCAAAACCTCTATGGAACCCCATATGTGACCACTGCCTCATGCATGACTTGCTGAGGGAACGAAGAATGTTTTGCGCGAGTACTCCACTATTACTGTTAATTCTCTGGGGGAGGGGGACAACTTTTTATTTTATTTTTATCTGGTTTCTTTTAAGTGAATGTAAATATATTACATACACATGAGCTTTTTTTTCCAGTTGAACATCATTTAGCCACAAACGTAAAAAGGAACCGCTTGGTGAAACATGATCTACAAGTGGCCAAACAACTTCAGGAACAAGAGGACATCAGAGCACAAGCCAAGATTAAAAACCGTCATGATAAACTGTGAGTAGCCCATAGCTACATGCTGAATCCACTTAAAATAAAGTCAGTCAGTAAGCTGCTGGTTTATGCACTAGACTTGCCTTCGTTTGTGGGGAGGAAGTAGCGTATATTTACCGTTTTGTTCATGTTCGCTCTCCTCCTGCTGCTTCCTCGCTCATTAAGAGATTCCCCCCCTCTACTCTCCCTGTCAGTCAATCAGGGTGACCGAATGCTGCCCCACCAATTCCTCTCGCTTTGCAAAGACATGCTAAAGTATATCTTTGCCTGTAGAGTATAAAAAATTACCTGGTTTCAGGACCAAATGTACAGAAGTTTTGGGAAGTGTAGTTCGAGGCCCTATAAATAAGGAATTGCAGTTTAACCCCTAGAAGACTACAATTGGTATGTTTACGTTCGAGCTGTCGATGCCCTGTTCAACTAAAATTTCTGTTCTTTAGCGCTCTGCCATTAAAAAGGTCGGGCTGACACTGTCAGTCTGATGTGACCGGAATCTTCCTTCCTGTATTTGGGCCGTTTTCATGTAATGAAATTGGTGACACAATGACACCACAGGCCTCCAACTGTCCAATAGGGGGAGAGGAGCATTCTAGGAGGACATTGTTTTGTCCTAGCGTTTCTCTGTCTGCAGATCACTGCTAATAGTGATCTAATGGTCAGCAGGCATTATATGTGAGCTGCATGCAGAGGAATGCTGGGATAGCACAAAATATGTTCTCTTAATTTGACTGACCAGAAGTACATGGCACCTTTGGCTGTGACACAGGTCACGTGGCCCAAGATCGCTGTGTGCCACTGCCTGCATCGCATGTAAAAAAGTGAATGTGACCTGCAGGTTGCAACGACTGCGACCCTATAGTCACAAGAAATCCAGCAGGTTTGGACTTCTTGCGTTTTTGTCGGGTTGTAACAATTTGCGGGTCGCAATGTGGCCACATTTACTTTCATCACGTACAATGCACCCAGGGGCACACAGTGAATATTGGCCGCACGTCCGGTGTCCTGTCCGAGGTCGCCGTGTAGCCCTAGCCTAAATATTAATTATAGAAGCTGTATGTTACTGGATGATTATTTGTCTTTCTGATATTCTGAACCATAGTTATACAGTATCCAATATGTAATGTTAGAATTCCAATTAAAAACCGCAGAACTATCCGTGTCTATATTCAGCGTTCAACTAAGTTTAGGGTTTTTGAATGTTCATATTAATATCTTGTTGGTTCAGTGAACTTCTAGATGGCGAAATTGCTCAGGAAATACAAGAAAAACTGGTGATTGAGGCAGAACACAAGCGTTTGCAGGAGGAGAAGGATGAGGTAAGAGTGCTGCTAATTCTTAAAATTACTTGGTCTAAATCAGATGCAATTGTGTAATTCCAAGACGGAAGAAAAGTTAATTACAATGAGTTAGGGTTGTTCCAACTAATTTGTGTGAAGGTTAAAGGTATATATCAACCACAGAGGTGGGGTTCCGATCTCTGGAGCACTGTGACCCATATTTCGCAATCCAAGGTGGCCAGTGGCAGCCGCAGTTTGAAATAGAAAAACTGTTGGATTTTAAGGCTACGGTCTGTGCTTTTTAACTCTGATGGATATAAAATAAAAACAATATATTTCCAAATTTAAGTAGAACTGTTCAGCTGACGCTTAGGGCCTCTTCACATCAGCGTTCACTTTCCATTCCGGGGTTCCGTCGGAGGTTTCAATCGGGTGAACCCCGCAACGGATAGTGAAACTGAAACCACAGCTTCCGTTTCCGTCACCATTGATATCAATGGTGACGGAAACATTGCTAATGGTTTCCGTTCGTCACCATTCCGGCAGGTATCCGGTTTTCCGACTGAATGAATAGCGCAGTCGACTCCGCTATTGATTCCGTCGTTAAAACGGAAACCTGCCGGAATGGTGACGAACGGAAACCATTAGCAATGTTTCCGTCACCATTGATATCAATGGTGACGGAAACGGAAGCTGTTTCAGTTTCACTATCCGTTGCGGGATTCACCCGACGGAACCCTGGAACGGAAAGCGAATGGTGATGTGAACCGGCCCTAACGTTGGATACAGTGATGACCGAAGTGATTTTTTTATACGGTAAACTCTCCTACAAACAGCATGGCTTTTGGAAAGTGAAGGTCTTGCCAAATAAATTTTCTCGCTTTTTAGGAAGTAATAAATAGAAACCTGGTTGGGGGCTGACATTCGATGTAAGATACACTTTCTAAAGCATTTGATACTTTTCTTTACATGTGTTTTTTTTTTTTTTACAAGATCAGGTCATTGGTTCAAGATACACAATTGGCTAAAATACTGCATCCAAAGTGTTCATAAGTGGGTCGTATTTAAACTGGACTATTATAAATCGAACACCAGTAACTGTTTAACCTGTTTATAAATTATGCAGAAGTACAGTACTATTACTGTATTTGCAGATGACACAAAGCTCCCATTTTATATAGGATGACCTGGATAAACGGGCAGCAAAATCGCAGATGAGGTTCAACATTGACAAGTGTAAGATTATATTTTGGGGAAAAATAAAAAATACAATTTATACCCTATTGGGTAAGCGTACAATGGAGAAGGATTTGGTTGTAAAATTCGTTACTTGGAGAACCTGTCACCTGCTAAAAAACTGCAGCTGACACCACAGTGAGATTGTAGGCGCCTCACAGATTCTGCCGCTTTTATTTTTTATTTTGTTTTTCTAGCCCCTACTGTTGCTGAGATATCGGTGCCATTCGTTTTTGTGCCTGATATGCAAATGAGGCCTTTGACTGTTAAATGGGCAGATAAAACCAGTTACTTGATAACGGGTAGACAACCCACTTGACAGTCAACGGTCTGATTTACATATCGGACACCAGAACTAACGTCCCTGATATCTCAGGAACGGTGGGGGCTAAAAGAAAAAAGAAGCGGTAACATCTGTGAGGCGCCTGCAATCTGCAAACGAAGATGTCAGCTGCAGTTTTTTTGGGCAGGTGATAGGTCCTCTTTAAATCTGTAGCATGTAATGCCAGTTTGCTGCACCAAAAGCTAATAAGATATAGAAGGGCATGACTTCTAGAGAAAAAAAGTATTTGTTTTATAAGCAAGGGGTAAAATAATAAACCGGTGCAACGGCATCTTGAATACGCAGGCTGGTTTTGGGCACCGATATATAAAAAAGATACCTGAAAGTTGGAGAAAATTCAAAGAAATGAATTGAGGTTATGAAGAAAGGTTGTCCAACTCAAAACCCAATTTATCCTAGAGATAAAAAAGGGGATGGGGAATATGATATTTGGAGTGACAGAATTGCTTCCTTTTAAAACTTAGCTAACAAAAAAAGTATGGCAAAACTGCATGTATTTAGTGCTATGTTCACAATGGACACCACCGGCGCTAATTAACTCGTTTACCTTACAATAGGATCTTTCTTGTTCAGTCATGGTGCTGTCGTTCGCACAGAAAAATAGCACTGCATACAGAGCTATTCTTCCCGTCCAATCTGATTAAACTGCCGGACAGGTTCTCCCAACAAAGCCTCCAATGGCAAAGTAAACAGACTACGTATCTGTTAGGGTATGTTCACACGGCCTATTTACGGACGTAAATCGGGCGTTTTTGCCCCTAATTACGCCCGAAAATAGCGCCTCAATAGCGCTGACAAACATCTGCCCATTGAAAGCAATGGGCAGACGTTTGTCTGTTCACACGAGGCGTATATTTACGCGCCGCTGTCAAATGACGGCGCGTAAATAGACGCCCGCGTAGAAGAAGTGACCTGTCACTTCTTTGGCCGTAATTGGAGCCGCTATTCATTGACTCCAATGAATAGCAGCGCTAATTACGGCCGTAATTGACGCGGCGTTCAAGCGCCTGCACATGCCGGTACGGCTGAAATTACGGGGATGTTTTCAGGCTGAAACATCCCCGTAATTTCAGCCGTTACGGACCCCCGCCGTGTGAACATACCCTTACATGTTTCTTTTTTTTTTTCTTTTTCTGTCTACTACTTTTTTTTAATTTTTGATTATTTTTCAAATCTTTGGATAGGCAAAAAATATATTTTGGACATTAGAAGGCCTTCGTCTGAGATGACTAAAATAAACCATAAATCTACAGAGATAAATAACTCCTGCTAGGTAGAGACTTGCTGTGAGATTTGGATCTTTTTTTTCTAAAATCTAGCATCCATTCTCTTTTCACTCATGTATTTATTCACAGATCGCAACACCGATCTTGAAAATGAAAACAGTGTATTCCTAAGTTACATAACTTTATTGTACTATTTTTAAATAGAATGTTCACCATTAAACCTCTTCTGACATGTCACTGAGGCAGGCATATTAAAAGATGTCGTCGGTGGGATCTGCGCCCTGTAACTCCCAACCAGTTTCTAGAATACAGTTACTGCTGTGCTCTTTCAAGCACCGTACCCCTACAGACTTTGAGAACTTTGGATCTTCAAGTCTGTGGTCAACTGATAGGATCTTTAGCTGCCTCAAAATTCTGTCCTACTTTCCTCTTGGGAGGCATGATTTAGTGTTAAAGGGGTTGTCCCAAGTTGACTCAAATTTTTTTTTTTTTTAGACATTCTAAGCAGGAAATGAATTGGAAAACATTTGCTGTTAAAATGTAAAAATTAATTTCCTATGTCCCTTGTTTTTACACTTGATAACTCAGCAAGTGCTTGTTATCTTTTCTAAAAATGGGCGTGAGCGGCTCGATGTCAATCAAGCCGCTCTGCTCTGCAGTGTGCGCGCTCCCGATGTTGCTAGATACTGTAGTTCTAGCAACATCGGAAGAATGTTCGTCTCAAGCGGGCATGGTAAGCCCGATTGAGACGAACTTACCGTGAATGTCATCAACCCTACACTACACTACACTACACTACATTCACCCCGTTTCGGCAAACAACTTTTCTCTCCCCCCCCCCCCCTGTCACTGCATGTAATTTGTGTATCCGCCGCACCTGTGCTGCATCAGCACCCGGCGAACAACTAAAAATATATAAAAAAAATAAACTCGCCTAAGACATTCTAACGGCGCTCTGAACGGTCCCGTCACTTGCCATCTTCCTTCTTCTTGGCGCCGCTCGCATTCATAGTAACAGTGCGTTGTGGCGCAGATGACGTAATCATATCAGGCCCACGTGATTACGTCATCTGCGCCCACCGCTATGTTATTGTGAATGGGAGCAGTAAGAAGAAAAGTGACGGGACCGTTCAGCTCTTCGTGGGAACGTCTTAGGTGAGTTTATTTTTGTATGTATGTTGTCATGTATGTGTATATGTGCATGTAGGTATGTTGTGATGTATGTTGTCATGTTTGTATGTATGTATATTTGCATGTATGTATGTTTTCATGTATGTATGTTGGCATATGTATGTTGGCATGTATGTTTGTTTGATGGTATAAATGTCTGTATGGCCATGTATGATACTGTCTGCTGGCGCCCTGTATCTAAGCCAACTTTGAGACAGGCTTCTATACATGGTATAACAGTCAGTATCACACATGAAACTGAAACTAAGGCTACGACATGTTTTTTCATTTTTTTTTATTTTTTTATTTTTTTTTTATATACATATGCGCTAAAGAAGTAAACACGCCCAGATGTAACACACACAATACACGCCCAGTTGGACTTTTACTTTAAACACGCCCAGTTGGACTTTAGCAAGCCTCATTTGCATAAATACAAAAATGGTCATAACTTGGCCAAAAATGCTCGTTTTTTAAAAAATAAAAACGTTACTGTAATCTACATTGCAGCGCCTATCTGCTGCAATAGCAGATAGGGGTTGCAAAATCTGGTGACAGAGCCTCTTTAAGGGTGACCACTGTAACCTATGATTTTAGTTGATGGCCTTTTCTTCAACTGAAATGACGAAGTTTGAGGTATTGCAACGGTCTGGACACTTTTTTTTTTTTGTATTTTTTTTTTTATTTTTTTATTTCTGTCTCTCAAACTGTTTGGTGTTCGTTCACTTGGGGATACGCAGATAAACTGTCTTATATTAACCAATCACAGCGTGCTTTTCATCAAAGCGACGGTGTGATTGGTTGCTCCGTGCAAAAGACAGGTTTTTCTGTCCGTTTTCAGACGTCTAACCCATGGTCTTAGACTTGCCATTTGCAATCCATGTCCTCATAAACCTCAATGCAAAACTTAATCGGGCAGATTTACTAATGTGAACCATTTCTGGTGCATAATGTTGCATTAGGTTTTAGACTTTTTAGGAAGCAAGAGTGGCAAAAAAGATGTTTATGCCTCACTAGAGAAATTATTCATTTTTATTTTTATTCTTTTTAAAAAAAGGGAAAGGGGTGTTAGCAAAACGGGCGTGGCTTAAATGGGCCAAGGTTTGGTGCAAAAGACTGTCATAATCTAAGATAACCACAAGGTGGATTCAAGGTTGCCACCTACGGTACGATGTTGACATGGCTTTAAATTCTGAAGAGACTGCTGATTGGCTAAGATAGTTTTTTTGGAGGTGTTCCAGGGATGGGCAAAGTATGGGCTTTGTGTATGTGTGTATTACTGGCATATAAGACTGCACTCAGATAGTTGGGTACCAGCTACCCTTGTAATTAGGTCCCCCTGAAATATGGGGAGAACGACTGGTAACCAAACTGAAATTCTTTATTCTGAGTAGTTATTCTTTGGCTAAAACAGGCACACTCCTTGGCATCTTGCCACATATGTGTGTCTGGGCAATGTGTCTATGATTTTATTAGGAAGCTGACTTGCCATTAGGAAATTACTTCATGATCTGCCCGAAAAGTACCTGCTATTTTCTTTATTGTCGGACCATAAATTCTCTTCTCTTCTAATTTTGTAGGCAACGTTCTCTGAATGCTGAAACCGTTTTTAGTTTGTCAGGTAGTGTACATCTGGCTGAATATCAATAGAATAAATGACCAGGTTTATTCACTGTATTCCCATTAGTTCTTCCTCTATTCAGTTCACTTCTTGCTAGATTAGTCTCCTAACATTTTGAGTGTAATACGTATTTAGGCAAAAGGTTGGCTGTATAATAAAATCTGTCCAAATGGCCACCAAACTATTCAAAGTTGCTGCAAAATAGCTGGTGTGCCCAATTTGGATTGGCAGAGGATGTTTGCCAGTGTCTGGAGAACAGTCCTGTAACTACAGATTCTAAAATTGGGACACCAATTGGTATGTTAGAAAATTAATATGTTCACACAAGTAAACAGAGCTAACCAGATAAGTTTCCATTTTCAGGATATTGCTCGAATATTGCAAGAAAGAGAAGAAAAAAGGAGAAAGAAACACAATCCTCCACGGGGCCCTGATGAACCTTATTATCCAGACCAAGAAGGTATAGTTATCGTTCTATCTTATTCTGAACATTTCAAGCCACTTGTCACCTAACCGAGGACCGATACATAGTAATGCTTAGCCTTAAAGGGGTTTTCCCAGCAGAGACCTTTATGACCTATCCACAGGGTATATCATAAATGTCAGATGTGGGACGGGGCACCCTAAACGCCATTCTAACTTTTTCTGCTCCCTCTGCCTACCCGGCCACTTCCTGACTATATGGTCGGGAGTTTTGAAAACACCGTAGCTCACTGATCGACGCTGTTTCCGTAACTCCCATAGTAGTAAATGGCCATTACGAAAGCAGCGTAGCATGCGAACTACGCTGTTCTAGAGATAGGTCCGGGTTTCAGAGTTTGGACCCGCATCTATCTGACATTTATGACATATCCTGTGAATATGACATAAATGTGTCTCATGGGAAAACCCCTTTAATTATGTCTTATACTTTTATATTTGTTGAATTGATAAAAGAAAATAACAATTGTGATATATATATATATATATATATATATATATATATATATTATATACAATATACAATATACACGCACAGGCTGGGCCATTTATATGGATACACCTAAATAAAATGGGAATGGTTCCTGATATTAACTTCCTGTTTGTGGCACATTAGTATATGGGAGGGGGGAAACTTTTCAAGCTGGGTGTTGACCATAGCAGCCATTTTGAAGTTGGCCATTTTGTATCCAACTTTAGTTTTTTCAATGGGAAGAGGGTCATGTGACACATCAAACTTATTGAGAATTTCACAAGAAAAACAATGGTGTGCTTGGCTTGGTTTTAACGTTACTTTATTCTTTCATGAGTTATTTACAAGTTTCTGACCACTTATAAAATGTGTTCAAAGTGCTGCCCATTGTGTTGGATTGTCAATGCAACCCTCTTCTCCCACTCTTCACACACTGATGGCATCACCGCAGAAGAAATGTCTCCCAATCTGACCCCCTTAGGCCTCATTCACACGACAGGGTCCGAGTGTCGACCGGGAAAATCGTCTGTTTTTGGTAGATTTTTTATTTTTTTTTCCCGGCCGGTTTGCATCCGTTTTTTTTTCCCTGTCCGTTTTAAAATCTGATGAATTTCATTTAAATTTGTTGCCACACACAGCCCCCCGGTAGGTAATGCCACACAGCCCCCCTGGTAGGTAATGCCACCAAGCCCCCCTTGTAGGTAATGCCACCAAGCCCCCCTGGTAGGTAATGCCACCCAGCCCCCCCCCCCCTTCCAGGAGAAGTCACTGACTTCAATGTCCATATATGGACAGTGTAGTCACTCACTTCTCCTGTAGCGGCATCCCCGGCCATAGAGTCCGGGATTCCGCTGCAGAAGTGAGTGACTTTGCTGTGTCCATATATGAACAGTGCAGTCACGCACTTCTCCTGTAGCGGAATCCCCAATCCCCGGCCGGGGATTGGGGATTCCGACTCCTACAGCGAGCAATAAAAGACCCTCCTTCTCCTCCTCACATGCACTGTGAGGAGGAGGAGGAGGAGAGAGAGAGTGCGTGAGCGACGGTAGACCCGGCCATCACCTGCCATGGTCAACACCCAGCTTGAAAAGTTCCCCCCTCCCATATACTAATGTGCCACAAACAGGAAGTTAATATCACCAACCATTCCGTGTGTGTGTGTGTGTGTGTGTGTGTGTGTGTGTGTGTGTGTGTGTCTTTAGCATCTCCCTAAAAAATGTTAAATCCATGATTATCAACCAAATTATTGTGAAATGGACACCATATTTTTAGAAAGTGTCTGTGTCCTATTTAGCTTTTTATGTGAACTGTAGGATGTTTTAAGCAGGTGCCTTTTCAAGTTTCTACACTGCTGTACATACAGGTTTAAACTATAGGATTTACTGTATGTGCGGCAGCATGTCACAGGCTGTATGCCAACCCGAGCCCTACTGTGGTGGGGGGGGGGGGGGTGCAAAGATGACAATGGCCATAGCCTTACATTATCTACAGGAAATGTGACTGATCTATTCAAGGTATTTTATGTTCTCAAAGATGCAGAGATAAAACATCAAAGGAAAATTGGTGTTCTATTTTACTCACAATGGTACAGGAATACCTTTTATTTAGTACACAAATCACTATCTAGAGACACATGAAAAGAAAGAAAGATTGGTCACCAGCAGCTTGTTACATTTTTAGGTAGCCACAAGAGGCTCATGTACATGGCTATATTAGAACTCCATAAATGTCTTTGTCGGGGGAAGGGGAAAACCAGCTATGCATTTCTCTTGCTGGATGGGTTTGTTCTAATGGGACAACCCATTTAATATATCACAAATAGAAATCTATGGGGCCAAACTGTAGGCCTTCGATATCCACCTAATTCTGTTGTAGCATTGCTTCTATGACAAAATATTTCTGAGGCATAATATGGTGGCACAGAACTGTATGTAACGCCATATTTACTTTGTTGTGTCATTTTTAAATGGACACTAACTTTTCAAACAAGTTATGCTAATCTGCTAGAATATCTGATATAGGACAATTTTGTAGGTTCCTTTCTGTTAAAATGTATTTCTTTTTTTTATCCATGCAGATTCTGTGTGAAGTTACTGCCACTAGGTGTCACCCTTCTTGTAATCTGCTGTCCACCCCCTCTTGTTAAGCCAAATCTGTCCCTTGTTACAGAGCAGAGGAGACAGACCTCAAGAAGTGGGCAGCGTTCCCATAGAAGTCTATGTAGAGGGGGGGCAGAGTAAGTTAGACACAGTCACGCTGCCAATCGAAGTCCTGGGGGGGGGGGGGAGTAGGAGCAGAGTGAGAAACACCAGAGGTTGCAGCACATCTGTGTGTAAGGCTGGGTTCACACGACCATGTTACGTCCGTAATGTACGGAACGTATTTCGGCCGGAAGACCCGGACCGAACACAGTGCAGGGAGCCAGGCTCCTAGCATCATAGTGATGTACGATGCTAGGAGTCCCTGCCTCGGTGCAGGACAACTGTCCCGTACTGTAGTTCCACGCAGAGGCAGGGACTCCTAGCGTCGTACATCACTATGATGCTAGGAGCCCGGCTCCCTGCACGGTGTTCGGTCCGGGTCTTCCGGCCGAAATACGTTCCGTACATTACGGACGGAACATGGTCGTGTGAACCCAGCCTAAGTGTTACTGTCTCACCCCAGTGCTGGATGCTTCGCTACACTGCTCATAACTGTATAGTGTGTGTGTGTGTGTGTGTGTGTGTGTAGATAGATAGATAGATAGATAGATAGATATATATATATATTCTCTGTATCGGATATTCTTCCATGTGTGCTATATATAGAAGACATGATATCAGTTAGCTCATAGAGAATTGGAGAGCACCTGCAGAGGGAGAACTGTTAAACCTTGCAGGATACAAGTCATATAATGGCCAGAAAGTGTTATTCCTCATATACACACCGCGGCTTATTTTAAAAAGTCACCTAGGAACTTCACCTCAAACTCTGTTCAGGTGAGGGGTGGGGTGTCAAGCAACTGAAAACGGTATTAAAACCTACTAAGCTCAACACGCTTGGAATCCATGCGAATTGTGAATATAAATGTATCGCTCTTTAAAGAGATACATTTTGGAGTTTTTTTAAAACATTTTATCTTTTTCTTGAAATTCTATCCATGAATGATCTGATAAAACAAACCTTGTACTTGTAAACTAAATATAAATTGTATTTAAACATTGGAAAAAATGTTGATTTCTAAAATTGCATGTAACCCCACATTCTGTTGATAACATGCACCGTGATCTAGTTGGAATGTTCTGCAGTACATTCCCCACCACCCTCCAACTATGGTTAGTTTCAGAGCTTGTATTTTATTTCCTGTTCAGATCTGTTAGTTACTGTGGTTTTCCTTGTCAATTATGGCCTTTATCATATATTGGTCAGTTGTTTTCGGCACAGGAAGTTGCCTGCCTCCACGCTCGTAGTATTATCCTTTTTTTTTTTTTTTTTCATGTGAACTTTTTTGTTTAAAAGAAAAGTCTTCGGCTGCATGCACACTTCCATCGCCCGTTGTACGCCCACTAATGACGGTTCAGTGAAACACGGATGGCTTCCCTGTGCAGTCCTTTGTTTCACGGACCAAATCTATGAAAAGGCCTAGACTGTTCCGTCAAAAACTGGCAGGAGTAGGACCTATCCTATTTTTTTACGGAATGGGCATGAGGCCTTAATCAGTCCAGTTTTCAATAGCATACCCCTTGTAACAAATATTTCACTTTTAGCCCTTCGGGGCAAAGTTGTAATGTTATATAATGGAGGATGCAACTAAAAACCTGCTCCTTATACATTAAGTGAACAAGGCTTGTCCCCCTCGTAAGGCAAAACTTAGTGTTGGTATCTGTCATTATATTTTCAGAAAACCCTAGGGAAATTAATTTATTTCTTCGGAATTCACCTCTCGGTGCAGGATCAATCTTGCTACTCCGCAAATATACTTAAGACATTCGCTAATCTGAAGTGTCTAAAGATGCCCATCATTAAAAATCCGTACCAAAATCTGCAAGGATACAGCCGCAGATATCACTCATTGCATTGCAATTAATGAAACTCGTGGTGACAAATTGAGCGCATATTTGGAAATCCGCAGTAGGCCTAGAGTCCAATACAGATTATTTACTCGGAATGTGGTTTTAACAAACCTAATTCATTCACACTTTTTACCTTACTTTGTTGCGGATTCCTCAAGTGAAGTTCTGCAACAAATACGTGATGTGTGCATTGTGCATGCTCTTTTGCATTATCATGAATACCTATACGAGTATAGACCATTGGCATGCGCCAAACAATAATGCGTCCACACAAATCATAAAGCAAATATCAATACCTATACCAGACTGTGAAGACTACTAGTATATCCAGAAAATGAAACACACATAGCACAAGTCATGTACCATGACAATCTAAAATAAACTTTATTGAAATATACATAACGCATTGGCCATCAAAATATAAAAACAATATAGCACACAGTTAAAAAGGAGAGTATGGAGGAGCTGCGTGAATAATCCAATATATATGCTACCATACTATAAACATCCTGTGATGTGGTAACAAATGCAGATATCTATAGAAAATATAATCACATAGAGCAAGTATTTGGACAACAGAAGCACATAAATATATTTAGCACCTGACAGAAGAGCACACAATCGTGCATGCATATAAAAGTATACAGCTAGAGCTCCAAGTTGCACCCAAAACAAAGACCATGCTTTATAAATAAAGGATATTGCACAAACCCATGGACTGCATGATAGGAAGCACGCAGGAACACTCCACACTGACCGCCCTTTTTAACTGTGTGCTATATTGTTTTTATATTTTGATGGCCAATGCGTTATGTATATTTCAATAAAGTTTATTTTATATTGTCATGGTACATGACTTGTGCTATGTGAGTTTCATTTTCTGGATATACTAGTTGTCTTTTGCATTATCGACTGCTCGTATTCGAGGTCCATTTATAAGTTAAGTCCCTTTTACACGGGCCAATTATTGGGCAACAAGTGTTCACCTGAACACTCTTTCCCGATTTTTATTTTTATTTTTTATATTGCCCTGTGTAAACAGGGCAACAATCAGCTGATGAATGAGCAAACACTCGTTCATCGACTGATCGTATCGTTTATACATCATGAAATATTACTGCCGGAAGCACATTTCCCTCTGTAAACCGGGAAAACGTGCTGCCGACATGAAGGACATTTTTGGGGACGAGCAATCATAGTAACACGCGTTTGTCTCGGTGCGTTTCTCCATGTGAAAGGAGCAAACGAGCGCCGATCAACAAGCTGTCTCGTTGAACAGCGCTCCTTTACAGGGCCCATGTCGGGCGGTGCAAGAGGACCCTTAGGGTAGAGACTCGAGGTTCACCTGACTGGGAATTCACACAGCTAAACTTTGAGCACCAAGCTGTTGGTAATTTTTTTTTTTTCCCAACAACTCTGCATGTTATTAGGTTGCATTGTTAGAGAATTGTTATCTAAGCAATTCACTATTTTTTTTATTCTGAAAAGTTTAAGGACCATTAACCTACACTTTAGGTACAGTAACGTGCTATGATGAATTTCACCTAATTGTTTCTTTGTGGCATTCCTCCATTACTCAGGCCACCATAGGGGTAGACGTAAAGAATATATGTCTGAATATGATAGACATCATAGGCATGAAAGGCCTGAGCGCAACCGAAAGGAAAGGGGTGCTCCTAAATCAAAGCGATCTTCCTACTATGATGATGATAGAAAAAGAGGACGATCAGCTGAACCGAGGTCAATGCCCAGATATAACTCTGACTTACAAAGGCATGAAAATCATATCAGTAAGACATCTGCCAAAAGAGACAGACCTGAAAGGCCACCACCTCCCAGAGCAAGTAAACATCTTGATAACGAGAATGCAAATGAAATGAATCTCATTGAAAATTTGCCACGAAGGGTGAGATCTCAAAGTCATGACCTGAGCACAAAACAATCTGATATTAGAGAACATCACGACAGTTCTTATTCAGGATCTCACAAAAGAGGTACTGGGGGTGACCACGAGTGTGAGAGGCACAGGCGGAGAACACCTTCTCCACAAGATGAAAGGCAGTACAAAGAATCAGGTATTCATAAACTGGTGATAGTGGTGTTGGTAATTTGCAGTAGTGATGTCATTCATCTTTTCCAATCAATGTCGTCTTCAAATTCATTCAGAGTATATAAAATGAATCATGAGCTCAAATGTGACTTCATCTTGGCCTGTGTACTTAAGTTTTACCATCATGTCCTTTTTCTATTTTTTTTTTCATTTTATTTTTTTTATATTGTTTCAATCCGCTTAATTTGATTTGCATGAGGTGGTGTGTTGACTTTCCTAGTTTTAGTCTGCAGTACATTAATGCAATTGCTTTGCCCTTTTTCCATATTCTTTATCCATTTTCTATATTGTACTGATTAAGAAACCATCTCCATAGCCTTTTAGTTATTTAAAAAATGTTCCTCATTGTAGGAACTGGCGAAATTGGGCAAAACAACTGCTTTATGTAAATAAAAAAATAAATAAAATATATACACATTTTAGACCGCATTCTTGTATTGTAATCAATTATGATTGTGACTCAGGTCATCGCTCGAAAGGCCACCGGGATAGCCCTCCAGCTAAACTTGGATCGGGTGCTAAAATTCGAGGTACGCGGGATGCCGAAATTGCTAGGAGGCTTCAGGAAGAAGAGATAAGGGTAATATGAATTATTTTAGAGCAATATGATTTTTTTTCTCAACATATAAAAATTATCAGTTCCTTGCCATACCAATCTCTAACACAACTTTTTTTTAATTTTATAACTTTTCTTTACAATAGTATTTGAGACCCCTTCCAACTTTTTAATAATATATTTATTTTTTTTGCGTTTGGGCTATATATTCCATAAATTTGAAAGATACGTTGTAGCTTTTGCCTTAGAATTTTTAACATGCTATAATTTGGTCTAAAAAATTTCAGGCTTCAGCAGAAGAAATTTTTAGGTTCTACAATCTTGCAATTAAAGCTATCTATTTAATTCTAGCAGTAAAAGAAAATTTTGGTGACTGCTAGTGATATATCAGAAGAACCCGTAAGCAAATTGAACCAGCAGTAATTTTTTTTCTTTCATTTTAAGTCAATAGTACAAGCGAAGAGACTATAAGAAAGTTTTAATATATCCTGTTGGAGAAAAATGCCTCTTTCTCCAGTTATCAGACTCCCCTCCCCCTTTTCTGTATTGGTGCCATTTTAGGGTACATTCTTTGATCACTTTTTTTTTATTTTTTTTTATCAAACTTCTTTTGAAGGCAGGATGAACAAAAAACAACAATTCTGGCATTTGTTTTTTTTTAATGGCGTTCACTGTGGGTTAAATAATGTAATCGTTTTATAACTTGGGTCATTATGGATGCAGCAATACCAAATGTGTAACTTTTTTTGTAAGGAGAAAAAGTGGGTATTTGTTTCGTCCTACTAGGGGACTTTATTATGTGATCATTTGATTGCTTTTATAATACACTGCAATACAGTGTATTATGGCCTAACAGGCAGACATGGAGGCCTTTGTTAGGCCCCCGTTTGCCTTAAAAACCATCAGCATCCCGCAATCGCATCGCGGTTGTGCCGATGGAGTGAGAGCGGGAGCCTCCTCCCTCTAAAACCACTGAAATATGGCGGTCGCTATTGACCACTGCATCTGAGGGGTTAAACGGGCGGGAATCGATGCTGATTTCGTTCCTCCCTGCTTGAGCAGGTTTGCTCCAAGCCCAGAGATTTTACGGCTCCTGGCGATGCTGTTTTATTCTGATGCAGCGCCGTAAAAAGGCTACTACATCAGAATAAAGCCCATTAGTGACTGCCGTAAAAATACCAATGGCCAGTCACTAACTGGGTTTACATAGCCTTATAAACTTCATAGTAGTTCTGCTTTATTCATTGTAAATTTTATCATATCCATGAGTATGGTGAATATTTACTAGCCACGTAACTGGTCATTTTTGTAGATTATATGCTGGTTGACTTTAGATTACCCAAGTGAATCATGGTTTTGTTTTTTTGAGGGGTTTTTCCTCATGAAATGCATATTTTCATTATTTAAAAAACCTCTTATTGTAAATGATCCAACAGAAGACAAATGTTTTTGATCATTAGGTAAAATGTAGTAATTTTTTTTTTTTTTTTTTTTTCTATCTTTCTTTTTTGTTCTAGGTAAACACTGAGGATTACAGAGCAGCACAATTGGCACAAGACGAGGTGGGTAGTTACGTAGGTTGAAAAAAGACATAGGTCCATCAGGTTCAACCTTTCTCAATAAATTACCCATTATTCTTTACTTGATTTACTATAACCCTCAATGCCATTCGTCAGTAAATAATCATCTAGCCTTTTTTTAAATGCTGACATAGAACCTGCCATCACTACCTTTTGGTGAAGGGCATTCCATAGCTTGACCTCTCTAACTGTATAATACGCTTTTCTATATTGATGTCTAAAACCTCTTTCTTCGACACGCAATGGGTGTCCCCTGGTCCTTTGTAGAGTCTTTGGAAGGAATAGAGCATGTGCTAGTTCTCTGTACTGACCACACATATACTGATACATATTAATAAGATCACCTCTAAGATGTCTTATTTCCAAGCTGACCAATCCCAATTTTTCTAGCCTTTCATTGTAAGCGACACCTCCCATCCCATTTAATAATCTCGTTGCCCGCCTTTGAACACTCTCCAGTTCTCCTATGTCCTTTTTTACAATGTGGAGCCCAAAATTGAATTCCATATTCTAGATGTTGCCTTACAAGGAATTTATAGAGGGGTAATATAACACTTGAATCCCGGGTTTTTATCTCTGTTTATACATCCTAAAATCCTATTTACTTTTTCAGCAGCTGCCTGATATTGAGTTAATAATAATAATCTTTATTTATATAGCGCCAACATATTACGCAGCACTTTACAATTTAGAGGGGACATGAAACAAACAATATCAGACATTACATAGTGACAAAGTTCATTTACAATTCAAACCTGGGGAGTGAGGACCCTGCTCGCAAGAGCTTACAATCTATGAGGAAATAAGGGAGACACAAAGTGTAACAGTGTTTGTTCTGTACAATGATCCGGCCATTTTTATACACATGCGGTGGTAACATAAAGCTGCATGAGTCGGTCACCAGCCAGTATCCGTGTATGACGGACATGAAGAGGAGGAGTGTGAGGGAATCTTATTCTGATGACTAATCTAAAAGGAGGGCCATGGAAAGGAGTCCGATAAGGGAATGTTATAGGCCTGTCTAAAAAGATGTGTTTTCAGGGCACGTTTAAAACTGTGGATATTGGGAATTAATCTGATTTGTCTGGGGTAGCGCATTCCAGAGGACGGGTGCAGCACGAGAGAAATCTTGGAGACGGGAGTGGGAGGTTCGGATTATGGAGGATTTTAATCTAAGGTCGTTGGCAGAACGTAGAGCCCGAGTAGGGTGGTAGACAGAGATGAGGGAGGAGATGTAAGGAGGTGCAGCACTGTGGAGAGCTTTGTGGGTGAGAGTAATAAGTTTGAATTTTATTCGGAAGGGGATGGGCAACCAGTGCAGTGACTGGCAGAGGGTAGAGGCGTTCGTGTAGCGGTTGGTCATAAAGATGAGCCTGGCTGCTGCATTGAGGATAGATTGGAGAGGGGAGAGTTTAGTGAGGGGAAGACAGACTAGTAATGAGTTACAGTAGTCAAGACGAGAGTGAATCAGAGCAACAATGAGAGTTTTGGCGGTTTCCTCCGTAAGAAAAGAGCTGATTCTGGAGATGTTTTTGAGGTGAAAATTACAGGAGCGTGAAAGTGATTGTATGTGAGGAGTAAAGGAAAGATCTGAGTCAAAAATAACCCCGACACAGCGGGCGTGCTGCTTAGGAGTGATGGTAGTGCCACACACAGAGATGGAGACATCAGGTTTAGGGAGGTTAGTAGATGGTGGGAACACAAGGAGCTCAGTTTTAGAAAGATTCAGTTTCAGATATAGTGAGGACATGATGTTAGAGACAGCGGACAGACAATCACTGGTGTTCTGTATTAGAGCAGGGGTGATGTCACGGGAAGAGACATATAATTGGGTGTCATCAGCGTAGAGATGGTACTGGAAGCCAAATCTGCTGATGGTTTGTCCAATAGGGGCTGTGTAGAGAGAAAAGAGAAGCAGACCTAGGACTGATCCCTGAGGAACCCCGATAGCAAGGGGAAGATGAGAAGAGGTGGAACCAGCAAATGACACACTGAGCGGTCAGAGAGATAGGAGGAAAACCAAGAGAGAGCCGCGTCCTTGAGGCCAATAGAGTGGAGCATGTTAAGTAGGAGTTTGTGGTCTACAGTGTCAAAGGCTGCAGAGAGATCCAAAAGGAGAGAGGATTTACCATCCGATTTAGCCGCCAAGAGATCATTTGAGACTTTAGTAAGGGCAGTTTCTGTGGAGTGTTGAGTGCGGAAACCAGATTGTAAGGGGTTTAGAATGGAGTTAGCAGAGAGATAGTGGATAAGGCGAGAGTAGACCAAGCGTTCCAGGAGTTTGGAGATGAAGGGCAGATTAGAGACTGGTCGGTAGTTAGCAGCGCTGGATGGGTCAAGAGTTGTTTTTTTCAGTAATGGGTTTATAATGGCATGTTTAAAAGAGGAGGGAAAGATACCAGAAGAAAGAGGTTAAATATTTTAGTCAGGTGACCAGTGACAGCTGGGGAGAGGGACTGGAGGAGGTGTGAGGGGATAGGATCACTAGGACAGGTAGTAGGACGAGAAGAAGAGAGGAGCCTCGAGACTTCTTCAGTTATTGGGTCAAATGCTTAGCTTATTTGTTACCAGAATACCCAGGTCCTACTCTTGTTAAGTTATCCCCACTTTTATTCCATTTAATGTATATGAATTAATGCTATTATTGCTTCTTAAGTGCATTAATTTTATATTTATCAACATTAAATTTCATCTGCCATGTTTTTGCCCATGTTATCTTCGTATAATTTGTCATTTTCTAACTAAACAAAGGAAAGAGTTTGTGTGTTGCAAAATGTATGGGTGGCTGAAACTTTATCTTGCGATGATGGCTAACTGCTTAGGATTATACAAGCCACACCTCCAGCAGTCATATGATTTGATTTAGAGGCCGTTTAAACTTTATTTATTTTTTTGCGGGACATGCTGTAGTTTTTCATTGGCACCATTTTAAGGTACAAATAATTTTATTGATTTTAACTTTTTTTTTTTTTTTACATCTTTTTTGAAGGGAGTGGGGGACTGGGAAACGCAGACCTTCTTCTTGGGCAGATATCTATGGTAGATCTGGAGGGGTGCAGATGGGAAAAAAGAGGGATCCCCACTCTGCTGTCAAACTCCTCAGATGCCCTGCTTGCTTTTAAGCCTCATTTACACGAGCGCAATATACGCACGTGCTTTTCACGCGTGTCGTACGCACCTATATTACTCTATGGGGCAGTGCAGACAATGCGTGAATTTTGCGCAGCGCGAGTGCCTTGCGTAAAACTCACGACGTTCTATAATCGTGCTTTTTTCACGCATCACGCACCCATTGAAGTCAATGGGTGCGTGAAAACCACGCATGCCGCACGGAAGCACTTCCGTGCGAACTGCGTGATTCGCGCAAGAGCTGTCAAACTGAATGTAAACAGAAAAGCACCACGTGCTTTTCTGTTTACAAACATCCAAACGGAGTGTCAGAATTTAGAGATGAGCGAACCGAACGTCGCCTGGTTCGGCCGAACTCGTTTTGACCGAACCCGGCAAAAAAAATTCAGCACCTTGGACAGTGACTTCCGATCACAATATACATGAACGTGTAAAAAAAAAAAAGAAGTTCTGACTTACCGATAACTCCCGGCTTCTTCCTCCAGTCTGACCTCCCGGGATGACAATTCAGTCCAAGTGACAGCTGCAGCCAATCACAGGCCAAGCACAGGCTGCAGCGGTCACATGGACTGCCGCGTCATCCAGGGAGGTGGGGCCGGATGTCAAGAGAGGGATGCGTCACCAAGGCAACGGCCGGGAGACCGGACTGGAGGAAGCAGGAAGTTCTTGGTAAGTATGAACGTCTTTTTTTTTTTTATTCACAGGTTGCTGTATATTGTGATCGGAATTCACTGTCGAGGGTGCTGAAACAGTTACTGCCGATCAGTTAACTCTTTCAGCACCCTGGACAGTGACTGACATCGACTAGCCTCATCTCTATGATGGCGGCTGCGCGAAAATCACGCAGCCGCGCATCATACACTGATGACACACGGAGCTGTCAAGTGCCTTTTGCGCACGCAAAACGCTGCGTTTTTTTTGCGTGCGCAAAACGCACACGCTCGTGTAAATGAGGCCTTAACCATAGCATGTAAACTTCAGGGATCAGAGGTTTCTCTAATTACAACGGGAGCCAATCGCAGATCTTGATCTATACTATGTATGACTGTTTGAAATTATATTGTTCTTCTTGAACAATGAGCATTTCCCCGCCCCCCTTTTCTATTTAATGATTTCCTATGACCGTTGAATAATGAAGGTATAAAATAGGTAAAGCAGCTTTGTAGGTAGTGGACAAAACTGTTTTACAAAATGGGGAAAACTCACCTGTTTCTGTTTGCCCTAGCCACAATATCATGGTCTTCAATTTGACCACAATCCCACAGAGCATCTGCATTGCACACAGTAGTGTCGGCAATGTTGCTATGAAAGTACTGCCACACAGTCATATGCATGCTTGTAGTTGTCTAGCAGGGCTCTACTGATTGCAACAATTTCCCATGGATCCTCTAAGACCGTTTGGGTACGATTTTATGAATATTAAAAAAATCCTTCTAAGCTTATTAATGTGTGTGTAATATATATAATATACTCTATATCATATCTATCTCCTCTCTAGGAACTGGCACGGTGGCTAATGGAGAAAGAGCAGCAAACCTTTAAGAAGTCTAAAGGACGGGAAAAGATGTCCGATAGAAAGAGGCCAGATGAGCGGGAGGTATGTGTGAGCTGAAATCTTTATTCCTTTGTTGAACAGCTATATTTGTAAGTCTATTTTATAGTCCTTTTGAAGTTTTCTTTATGCTCAGGCACAAGGCCACGGACAGCCACCTGCGTTTTCGGCCTGTGCTTTCATACAAAGTCGTGTGACACAGGGCAGATCTGGCGGACATCCCTTACAAGTGACACTTTACAATCAGCGACCGTGACAAAGGCCGTGGATCGGCCGAAACGTCCTATCAAGTCGCTCACTATTACACTATTGCCATTTATGTTGCAATAAAACTCAAATACTTCTGCATCTTGATCCATTTGTACTTTTTGTGTGTGCTGGGGTTTCATCTTTCTCACAAAAAGAAAGTGACACAGTCCTGAGACTCTAACTCTGGTCAAAATTTTATTTTAAACGCTTTCACACCAGGGTGTTTATCGTTTCAAAAGAATTCAATAAAGGTTACGTTTTAGATTAAGGCCTCCCACACACGAGCGTGTTTGGTCCGTTCTATACGGTCCGTATGTCGGACGCATTTTCCGGACCAAACACACGGCAGGGAGCCGGGCTCCTATCATCATAGTTGTCTATGATGCAAGGTGTCACTGCCTCTCTGCTGGACGACTGTCCCGCACTGTAATCCTATTTTCAGTACAGGACAGTTGTCTCGCGGAAAGGCAGGGTAATAGATAACTATGATGCTAGCAGCCCGGCTCCCTGCAGTGTGTTTTGGTCCGGTAAATGCGGCCGACATACAGAAGGTATATCACGGACCGAACAGGCTCGTGTGAATCAGGCCTTAGGGTCACGTCCTGCCACTATTGTATATTCTTTAGCCCAGCAGGGCAATCAAAATATGTTCCCTTAACTGAGTATATTTTGTAGCGTAATACGAGCGTTTTACACTCCGAAATACGCCTGAAAATAAGCAGTGTAAACATAACCCTAGGCTTGCATGCAGCTGATTGGCCATGAAACCCATGCCGTGAAGTTCCCAGCACACAACTGCAGAGTTCCAAACCTCTGGCATTAACATCTGCACAAAAGCTATAGTCAGACGAGCGTTGGCGACTTTTCTGCACTCTGCGACCCTGCTCTGTAACTTTACCTGGTCTGCCACTTCTTGGCTGATTTGCTGTGGTTCCTTAACTTGTTTTGGTGGCATCCTATTACAGTGCCACGCTGGAATTCAGTGATCTCTTTACAATGACCCGTTATTTCACGAATGTTTGTAAAGGCAGACTGCATGGCTAGGTGCTGGATTTTATACACCTGTGGCAATGGAACTGAATGAAGCACCTGAATTAAATGATTAACTCAATGACCGCCCACCGTCTTTTGACAGCAGGCGGTGCAGGTCCCCAGCCTACGACGACGTCTTTTGGCGGCGCTGTAGATCAGGCTGATGAGCGCTCGTGTCTGCGCTCATCCTCGAAGCAGGAGCTGTAACTAACCGCTCCTGATCTTAGAGGACCCTCCTGAACACAGCTGGGGTCGGAAAACATTCGGACCCCAGCAGTCTAACCCTTTGATTGCCGCGGTCCGTGACTGCGGCATGATCAAAGGGAATGCCCTCTTTGATTGCATCACTGGGATTCCGGTGATGTGATCAAACACCGGGGAATCCCTCTGCAGTCAGCCCCGGGGACGATGAAAGGACCCCAGGGCTGTCTGTTCAGTTTGCCTGCTGTTCGGGCACACCATGTGCTGCCCGATCAGCAGCCTGTGTCATAGTGACACAGTGTAATGTATTAGCATACAGGTGTATGCTAATACATTACAAGTAAAAAATAAAGTTCTAAATAGTTATCCCTTAATGGGATTAAAAAAAAAAAAGTAACAAAAAAAACGTATTCATTAAAAAAAAAGTCCCAAAAAAAGGCATTATTTAGCATAAAATATATTTTATTGCCCCTACACTAAATAAAAACAAAAAACCTACATATATTAGGTATCTACATGACCATAATAACCTGAACAATTAATCGAATGGGTTATTTAGCGTGAAACGTGAACGGGATAAAAAAATAAACAAGAAAAACCATGCCAAGAATCATTTTTTTTTCTATATTCACGACCTAAAACAAATTTTTTTTTACCCCCAAAGTTTCTCTCGCATTAAACAAGGCCTCACACAGCCACGTCAATGAAAAAAATAAAACGTTATGGCTGCTGAAAGGCAGAGAGGCAAAAACAGAAAAATGTAGCTGGTCATTAAGGTATTTTTTTCAGGCCCAGTCATTAAGGGGTTAAGAGGTGTGTCCCAATACTTTTGTTTATAAAATATTGTTTTCTTCTTATTTTCAAGTGTATTGGAAAAGGGGAAGTGAACTACTGGTGGATTCTGTTCTCTTGAGTCATATTGGGCTAGATTCACACCAAGTTTGTGTTTTTTTTTTTTTTTTCTACTGTGCAAATTGAAACCAAAACATGGGTTTACGATGTATACTGACAACTGGATAAACCTGGCTTGAATTGAGCCTTAACCAGCCCTGATTGATATAAGTCGATCTGCACTCGTTAACGGGCCCTCTTACATGGGCCAATGCTATTCTGTATGGGGACAAATGATTATTAATATGATCATTGAGTCCCCCTCAGTTTGCATAAATGTCGGCAGCAATCCCTGTTTACAGGGGGAGATGTTCTGCCGACAACTATTTTATAGCCTGTATAAACAATGTTATCAGCCGACATACGAGCATTTGCTTGATTGTTGGCTGATCACTTGTTCCCAATTATTGGCACGTCTAAATGAGCCTTTACTCCAGGTCTGTATTTGAAAGAAACTGCATTCAGTCTGAGAGAAACTGGAACGTTTTTTTTTTTTTTTTTTTAGTGGATGAATTACGATATGGGATCTATTTAGGCCCCCGTGTATATTTTGTATTAAAACAAGAAATTATTATTTTAAATCTCTTTATGGGACAAATTACAGCATTAGAAATACCTACTGTACCAAAGAATGGCACTATGCAATAATGACTGTATACACATCCCTAGTGTTCTACCGGCTTATATTATGCCAAGATATTAGTTCTCTGTTTTAGACCAGGATCACTCATGCAGTTTTAGGCTCTAGTTTTATTAGTGGACACAAAAAAAGAGAAACATCATTCTTTTCTGTATAACATTCCTTCCTGTTGGATCCATTTCTGGCTTTGGCTCAAAAAAACGGAGTAAAAAACTGCATATGTGATTTTGGCCTCTATAGTAGTAAATTGAATATCTTGGCTTTCACTTTATTGGTATGGGTTTTCTTTTAAGGCTTTGTTCACACTGAGTTTTTTTGATGCGGAAACCGCTTCGGAAAACGACTCCCATTAATTTCAATGGAAGGCGGAGGTATTTTTTCCTAGTGAGCGGTAAAATCGTCTCGCGGGAAAAGGCGACATGCCCGATCTTCGGGCATTTTATGTCTCTGACCTCCCATTGACATCAATTGGAGGCAAAGAAAGCGTTTTTGCCCGCAGTCAAAAAAACGCTGCGGCAAACGGCGTGCAGGCAGATCAAAATTTGCCTCAAAATTCCAGACAGAATTTTGAGGCAGGATTTTTTGCCTGCAAAAAAAACTCCATGTGAACAGGGCCTAACAGTTTTTGTTTGTTCTTCCTTTATGTGGGTTAAAAATTATTCTGTGTTTTTAGTTAAATTCACATGAGCATAGTAGACCAAGATCAAGAGATGAACAACACCGTTCCCAAAGTGATAAACCGTACAGGTAAATATGATGAAGCATTTTCTTTTTGTAACTTGTACCTTTTTTTTCATTTTAACTTGTCGGGGTTTTTTTTTTTTGTTTTTTTTTGGGGGTGGGGGTAACACAAACAATACAATTCAAAAAAGTTGTTAATTGTATAATAAAGTTATACAATTATACTTTTTTTTTTGTATCAATTCCTTACAGTATTCAAGATCTTTGCTTGCTGTCATTCGTTAAGCACTTTTATTGTTTTCGAATCGTAAATAAAAGTGTGTCCTGCATGACTCGTTACTAAACAGCTATTCCTATTAAATGACTTCAGGCAGAGATCTTGAAAACGGAGTGAGGATTAGATACAGTAGGTATATAAAAAAATAAATGGTGTAACATTTCATTATAGAAAGCGTAACATTTGCCTAAACCGGAATACTCGGTTTACTTGACACATACATTTATTTATCATGAGATTCCTATCTAGAGCTATTGTTGGAGATTTAATAGGGATTTTAAGACTCTTAATAAAGGGATGGATCCCCTCATCCAATGTTCTAAAAACACAAATGGAATAGTATACATGTGTATCTAATTTGATAGCGCGTTTACTGCTTATGTGGTGTTTAGTACCAAAATACTGTTCACATTTCCTCGTGGTCTTTGTTATACAGGCCGCTTCCTCCAGCTCCAGATGAAGATCACAGTGATGATAATGGACATGATTACACAAACCGTAATCCTCATAGCTCACCCAGATCTGGTTCAAAGTCACAGTCCTCCCATAAAGGTATGTAAACAAAATAGACCCATAGATGGAGATTATGTCTAAAAACTTTCAGTATACAGCATAGATTAATGAATGCCAGTACCGAAGACTTGGTGCACGAACACTGCTGAACTGTAAATAATCCGTAAAATGATCTTTGCGGGGAATAGTTTCTCAAACATTTGCTAGATCTTGGGCAGTGACATCACACACTTTAAATTGGTTCTCCGGGATGGCCTATCCTTTGCGTTGGCTATCCATGTTTGAATGTTGGAGGTCTGATCATCACAGTAGAGGCCGCGGCGCTCTCATGAATAGTTTCCCTTTCATGGTCTTCAAGCACAAAGGTTTTTCTGAAAAGGCAAGCGGATGTCGTACCCCCACCGAAAAATATTGCTGGCCTTTCCTAGTGAAAGTTGATTATTGTAAATGTCCCAAGTACCTCCTTAATAGTTTAATTTATTACCTGTGTGACGAGCCCGGACTGATAAGTGTAGCGTACACAGAATATTCTTATGTTTTTCACAAACCACTAGAAAGTTCAGATGGCATTATAATGTATTTGGTTGTTTTTTTTTCCAGGCTCCAACTTCAGACAATGAAAAATGAATGCGTTATGCCATTGATGCTCACGAGACTAAAGAACCCCCCCATTGTTGATGCATCGAGGCACTATTGCCCTCTTTTGTCCTATTTAATCTTTGTCTGCTCTACGTGTGACAAACACTGTGCAGCATTATATGGCTTCAAGCAGCTAGCCAAGCTTGTATTGCACAAGAGTTCTGCTAAAAGCATAGGAAAAGACTACATATTACTACAGTTCTGTGACATCCAAGTGACTCTGTAGGGATGATACAATCCCGGCTATTTGTAGTTTTGGTTGCCACAAATATTAGCTATTGTGATTATTATAATATTGAGGTGAACAAGCTGAGGTTCTGTGGCCGGCATTTTATAAAAACCGCTTACTATACATGTATTGAAGGCTTTGTGTGTACAATGCTTACATTCTATCAAGCCATGGAGATCCATTTACTTAGATTGAATTAACCGTAACAATGTAACAATTTTTTTTTTTTTTTATTAGGATTAATTTTTGTGAATTGATTAAATCCATAAACTAGCAATTAATATCATGGAGCCTTAAAGAACTTCAAAAGTTTTTCTATATGAGAGCCCTTGCGTAGTGTTCACCTAGTGTAAACTTTGTCTGTTACCTGCACTCCTTCCCTCTCCATAAAAATGCTGACGGTTCTGTAGAAGCACTTTCTTCAGGTCTGTGCTACTTCCAGTGCTCAGCCCCGTTGGTTATATCATGACATTGATATGACTGCCAATTTTTAAAGCATCCATTTTCCATATCCTAGTCTACGAATAGCAACAGTTAAATTGTTGACTTTGATGCGGATTGTGATTTTGATCTACATCAATATTACAACACTGAGGGGGAGCTGATGATTGTAAGCCAGCTATGAACTTTAAAGCTGGGTTCCCACAGTGCAGATTTTGCATTTATTCTTTTTTTAGCCAAAACCAGAATTGGTCCAGGAGAGGAGACCTATAAGGCCTTTCCTTTTTATATTTCTTCGGTTTAGGTTCCGTTCCTGGTTTTGGCTAAAAAAAAAAAAAAAAAATCTGCACTGTGAGAATGTCTTGGGATGATTTGAAAGGTTTGTTTTGTTTTTTTCAAAGTTCTCCATTAAGAATAAGGGAATGGGCTATTTCATTTGGGATATCCTGTCCATATTTATTTTATTAGGCATCAATCTATGGTTAAAACTACATATCCTATGCTGACCATACATGGTGTGATATAATGGCCAAGCATATCACATATGGAGAACATTTGTTGACTTCTGACAATCTGAGGAGCGCTATAGCACACAAGGAGATTTTCCTAAATGTTGCCAAACGTCTTTGTCATTATGCCACTCTTTTTAATAGTAATGATACTTAAAATTGCTTTACAATCATGAAAAATCCATAAACATACAAAATGTTGTAAAAACAAAAAGCATCCACTAACATAAAAAAAACCTAGCGTGAACACCAGTTATGCTGGCAGCGCCACCATCGTGGTACCATCAGCATAGTTAAATAGGTAGGCATCGCTAATTCTGATGTTGCTGAAGTTCGAGACTTGGCTTGATGTGAATTATGACTTGTAAACACTTAAAGTAACTGTCACCTTACATAGAAGTAGGAGGAACATTCGTATGGTGCGTTAAAAAATGTTCTCACAGATTAGTCACTTATCCCAGTTTCTCAATGAAACTAGTGGTTTACTTATAAATTCCTAAAGAATTCCAAATTGTATTTCCTCAGGAAAAGCTGCTTGTTACACCTAGTCAATGCTGTATCATGTTTGTCATTGTACATCACCCTTTCATAAACCAATATCCAGTGTTATGCCTAAAACTGCACAATGTATGTACAGCGGGGGGTGGGGGGAATATATCAAAGTGCCATTTTTTTTAATGTTAATTTTATACACTCTTAAGTTTGTGTATCCTCTAGGCAGCCAGATTTTGCTGCAGAATACCATGTATTTTATATTTTTATTCATATTTATTGTTATAATGTGAGCCAGTCTGTTGTTGAAGTTTATATATTTTTAACCAGCATGGCTATTTTAGGGCTTTTGAAAAGTACATTGATGCTGCAATGTCTTTTTCTCTTAAAAGTAAATTAATTCTCTGCTATGTAGTTATTTTATGCCTCCTTTTTCTTTAGGGGTTGAAAATAGTACCCCTAAAGTGATTCACTATTCATAGTTTTCACGTGTTCAATGTTTACCACGTTAATCTACAATTTATAACTTATGTTTTTTATTTGCAGTGATTTCCATACGTACAGACTGTTTGTTTGTAGAGCATGGCCACATTGATTTTATAATACATGCGATTAGAAAGGTACAATTGGTGATACTTAAAGAGGCTCTGTCACCAGATTTTGCAACCCCTATCTGCTATTGCAGCAGATCGGCGCTGCAATGTAGATTACAGTAACGTTTATATTTTTAAAAAACGAGCATTTTTGGCCAAGTTATGACCATTTTTGTATTTATGCAAATGAGGCTTGCAAAAGTCCAAGTGGGCGTGTATTATGTGCGTACATCGGGGCATTTCCACTTCTTTTACTAGCTGGGCGTTCTGACGAGAAGTATCATCCACTTCTCTTCAGAATGCCCAGCTTCTGGCAGTGCAGACACACAGCGTGTTCTCGAGATCACGCTGTGTCGTCACTCACTTCCTGCCCCAGGTAATACACGTGGACTTTTACTTTAAACACGCCCACTTGGACTTTTGCATGCCTCATTTGCATAAATACAAAAATGGTCATAACTTGGCCAAAAATGCTCGTTTTTAAAAAATAAAAACGTTACTGTAATCTACATTACAGCGCATATCTGCTGCAATAGCAGATAGGGGCTGCAAAATCTGGTGACAAAGCCTCTTTAAAGATCATGTCCAACCTTTTATCCTGCTTACAGCCTGTATTATACTCCAGAGCTGAATTCACAATTCGGTTTGCTAATAGGAATAAGCTTCTTGGCAGACCTTTCCAACAGCTAAGGTGAGCTCTTGTATTGCAAAGGTATGGTCAGGTTCTTACTTGAAGTAACTGTGGTGTGTCTGATGTAAATAATGCATGCTGTGTAGGCATTGAATCAGTAAGGAATGCAAGGAGATTTCTACTCAAACTGCAAAATTATGAATGCAACTCTGGACTATAATAGAGGCTGTAACTCCGGATCAGTAGAGCAACCATACATAAAATGGTGTTGATGTGGACATACCCTTTTCGGGAATTAATTGTCTTAGTAACCATATTAAAGGTGGTGTCCCAACATTAGCTATCATAAATTTTAGATATTCTAACAAATGAATGTAGTAATGAATCTAGATGCTGTTAAAAAATTAAAAAAAACGATGTAATGACATTTCATATTTACTTACATAGTATGGTGCCACCTAGTGTTTTAAATGTATAGCAATGTGCACATCCACATAATTAGCTGAGTGCTGGTGGACACGCATGCTCAGTCACGCTCCCCACAACTAGGTCTCTATAGTGATCCTCTGTTCACTGCAGAGCAGCCATTGGAAATGGCTGAGTAGCATGGCAGTATAGCTGAGAAGACTCCTGAAGTGGAAGCAAAAAGGGACTAGATTGTCCATTGCCAGTGAGAGAGGGGCCTGATTCTGCTCAGCAGGACAGATTAGCAGCAGCACCAAGGGGACACATGGAAGCAAAATATGATGCCAGAAACACTGCAAATTAATTCAACTATTAACAGCATTTCAGAACTTTTAGTATGAAAATGATACATGGGATAAACCCTTTAATATGTTCACTAAATCATGGACTGTAATCTCAGGGCATTAAATGTCACCTGTAATGATCTAAGAACCAGAATGTTTTGCACACTTTTCTGATAATCATTTTATAGGTTTGATTTTGTACTGACCGTTTCTTATTGGTTGTCCATCTGTATAATGAATTGCACTGGAGATAAAGTTATAGAATTAATGTAATGGGAGTAACCCACTAGTACATTTATTTATATTTATTTTTTTAAATTGCCCAAAGTAATTTTGGTTGTGCCAAACATGTCATTGCACTACACAGATTAAACAGCCCTTGTATTTATAGCATAACCAGATGTTAAACTAGCTTTCCTATATATAGAGTAATATTTCATTGCATGAATTTAATGGAACATCTCAACATTTTTCTAAGATATCATATCCTGCACGGTTTGTTTGAGGTTTTTTTAGCGTGTGGAATAGTTCAAAATGATCTGATTTCTAACTCCTATAATTACTGAACAAATCTAGATTGAAAAATCGGAAATGGCTTCTTGGTGCGCTGTCTAGATACTAGTTACATCACAGATGCAGGTCCAGCCTCCTATCTGAAAACTAGTGCAGACAAAGTGCAAGAGTTGTCCATAGCCATCTGATCACTTAAATCATAGAATCTGATTTGTTGGTAGGTTCAATGTTTTCTGTCCTTCTGTGGTTTTCTTAAATAAGTTTTAGTGTTTGACGTTCTCCAGTGGCCACATGCTCATGACTATAGGTGTATCTTATACAATATCTGATTTAGCTAGAAATGCATAATCAGTGAAGACTGGCAAAAGAAGATTTGGTGGAGACCACATTTTCCAGACTATAGTCCTCAGCAATATGTGGCATACAGACTTGAAAATGTGCTGGAAGACACTAAGTGGTGGTTGGCCAGATAGAGCTGTAGTTGCTGCCTTTTCACATTCTGCAACCATCTGGATTTTCTCTGCTTTCCATTTTGTGACTGTGTGCACCTTAACTGTGGACGTTTTGCTGAATACCACCAATGCTTCTGGCTGGCGATGCCACGATTTGGTAATTACCTCTTTCTGGTGGCAATCACCTTCGTTAAAGGGGTTTTTCCTATCCGAGACCTTTGACATATCCACAGGATATGTCAGATAGGTGCAGGTCCAAAGGTGGGACAGGCTTCGATCTCTAGAACAGGGCCCCCTAAACCCCTTTCTAGCTTTTTGTGCTCACGCTGCCTCCCGGCCACTTTCTGATTACATGGTCGGGAGTTACGGAAACAGCGTAACTCCCATAGTAGTGAATGGTACTTACAGAGGAATCGTAGCATGTGAGCTATGCGGTTTCTGTAACTACCATTCGGGACTTCTGGAAACAGCTAATCTAATCGAGCTACGCTGTTTCCTAATTCATGGTTGGAGTTGGACTGGGGGCCTATTCTAGAGATAGGTGCTGGTCCCAGAGGTGGGACCTGCATCTATCAGACATTTGACATCCTGTGGATATATCCTAAATGTCTAATGGGAAAACCCCTTTAAGTGTCTCTATATGGAAATTTTTACCTCTACTTTACTTTACTGTTAGGTTCTGTTCACATGCACTGTTTTCAGATGTAATTTGGGTGTTTTACGCCTCGAATTACGCCTGAAAAAACGACTCCATTACGCCTACAAACATCTGTCCATTGCTTTCAATGGGTTTTACTATGTTCTGTTCCCACGAGGTGTTTTACGAGTCGCTGTCAAAAGACGGCGCGTAAAAAGACGCCCGCGTCAAAAAGTGCATGTCACTTCTTGGGACGTTTTTGGAGCCATTTTTCATTGACACCATTGAAAAACTGCTCCAATAACTTCCGTAAAAAACGCTGCAAAAACCGCGAGTAGTTACAAAAACATCTGAAAATCAGGAGCTGGTTTCAGGCGAAAACAGCTCCACAATTTCAGATGTATTTTGCTACTGCGTGTGAACATACCCTTATCAGTGTGCAGTTGTAGACTCTCCGCACAAAGCTGCTCTCTTCTGTTCTTATAAAAATTTGGATGGAAGTAACCAGTGTTTCACATGAGGAATAATCTCAAAAGCCTCTTCTGCAACAATATGTATTTCAGCAATGATTAAGGTTAATGGTGGAATGAAAACAATGTAACTATGATAGGGGTACTGTATAGTCTGATCCCATGCTCACCCTTGTCATCCATATTTGTCATTCTGTAGACAGTCAGATAGGTATTTCCAAGTTGGCTTATTGAGTGGTCAGTCCACCACAATGAACTAAAAAAAAAAATTTGTATGGATCAACAAAAGTATAAGATGTGCAGGAATTTCACGTTTGACAGTTGCCATGTTTCCTAGATCCAAACAGAGTAAAAGCACAGAATGCTTTACATGCTGATATTATAATATGCTGAAATCTAATCTTTAATCCCAAATATTACAATGTGTCTTCTATGGGCATTTTTAGGGGGGGGGGGGCTGTTTTTCTGTTTTTGGTTTTTTCATGTTTGATCAATCTCTGCACATTGTACTTGGTTGGAAACATTGCTTTTAGTTCTTAACACAAAAAACCTACAAAGCTTTTTTTTTTTTTTTTTTTCTCTTTTGGGAAAGTATGACAATCAGTGAGTTAGAAGTTCTTCTAATAAAAGAAACTTGTTTTTCAGACCATAAAGCCAGTTTAAAACAAATGCTAAAATTTGTTTTTTTAAAGTTGCAACACCTTAGGCCTTATTCACACGAGCGTATTTCACCCCCATTATATGCGCGTTAAAACAACAGACGTCACGCAGACCTATGCAATTCAATGGGGCCACTCAGACATTCAGTGTGTTTCACGCAGCGTGTGTCCGCGTGAAAGTTACTGCATGTCCTACACTTGTGCGTTTTTTGCGCAGCACGCACCCATTGATTTCAATGGGTGCGTGAAAGTAACGGACAGCACACGGACGTCATCCGTGTGCTGTCAGTGATTCACGCAACAGTTGCTAAAGAAATGATGTGAAAAAGAGAAACACCACCTTCAGGTTTTTTTTACTGACGTAAGAAACATATGACCTACGCGAGTAAAAAATACAGACGCGCACCTACATGGATGTCACACGGAACAGCAACACAGGAAAATCACTGCATTTTTTACGCGTCCCAAACGGACACGTTTGTGTGAATAAGGCCTTCGACTGAAGATTCAACCCCTATCCGAAATTGGTGGGCTTTGATGACTTCTAGCTACCGAGTTTGGTTTCCTTTTTAGGCCGCCTTCACGCTTGCTTTTTTGTCTGGCCTTTTTTTACAATTTTTATTTTTTATTTTTGTGCTGTTTTTTTTCATTTCGTGTCATTTTGTATATGCGTTTTTCCAGTGTTTTTGAAGTACTATAATGAAGTCTATAGGAAAAACACTAGCGCATACACCCTACCCCTAGCATGCTGCATTGGGAAAAAAAAGCCACTGAACCCAAAAACGCCACAAACCAAAACTTTGTATGTAGCCTTTTCAATAATTCAGTATAGACTTTAAAGTAACATCTGACCGCAGCGTTTTTGACCTTTCCAAAGAAGTCAAGTCAATGCCATAAAAACGTAGCAAAAAGCTGTGTGTGAATCCAGCCTTAGGCCTTGATTACACAGTGCAGGTTTGCTGCAGATTTTGCAAGTATTTATTTTATTTTTTTAAGCCAAAACCAGGAACGGAACCTTAACAGGAGCAGTAGGCTTTATGTATCTGGTTCTGGCTAAAAAAAAATACTGCAAAATCAGCAGTAAATCTACACTGTGTGAGCAAGGCCTTAGACTGACTTTTTAGCTGACACAATTGTGCTAAAATGTACCTGCGTGTACTTGTCTGAGATGTGCTTCTTATCATCCAATGTGTCTTCTAGTGAATAAAATGTGGCAATCCGCTCTTCACATGTTCAATTATGATATCTTGCAGGAAAAAGTCTTGTCTTGAAATCCATGTTATAAAACCGTGGTATGCAACCTGTGGCTTTCAAGCGGTTTTAAAATTGACTCCTCCTTTGGCTGTCAGGGCATGCTGGGATTTTTAGTTTGTGAAGTGCCACTGGTATAAGATGGCAGCAGACTGTTAACTCCAGTCTATCGATCTAAGCTTCGTGTGAACAGGATTGTTCTAGAGAAGTTACAGAATAACCATTTGTACTTAGTTAATTTATGTTTGGCTGTTATAATCGATTTAGTAATATTTATTTAGCAATAAACATCACTGTATGGCTTCTGCAGAAGAGCAAAGAATTTACTTGGATTTCATACTCCTATTCATATACTAAGTTATTCTTCCTGTTTGGTTATATGCTGGTTTTTAAATGCATTTTGTGCCATTTTATATCCAAATCTAAAGCTGGAGGAAAGATTAATTTGTTCTACTCTTAAATTCTGGCATGAGTGCTGGAAAGGTCCTTCTAGATCCGTAATGAACAGGTCAGCTGGTAGAGTAGAATATAGAACAATTGCTTTAGTAGCAGATGTGTAAGAATATTCCATTAAAGAGACTGTCACCAGATTATAAGTGCCCTATCTCCTACATAATGTGATCGGCGCTGTAATGTAGATAAGTGTTTTATTTTGAAAAATTTTCATTTTTGAGCATGTTATGAACAATTTTAGATTTATGCTAATTAGTTTCTTAATAGACAGCTGGGCGTTGTAAAGAAGTGTATGACGCTGACCAAGCGTCATACACTTCTCTCCATTTAGTTTTAGCTGTAATCACAGCACAGCGTGATCTCGCTTCCAGTCAAGATGCAATGTCTTCACACTCCCGACACTTCAGTAAAGTTTCTGTGGGACTTAATCACAGCACTATCTCGCGAGATCAGACTGTGCTGTGTGAGTAAGTCCCACAGAAACTTTACTGAAGTGTCGTGAGTGTGAATAGGCATTGCATCTTGGCTGGAAGCGACGTCTATTCACTCTCAAGACACTTCGGTAAAGTTAATGTGAGCGTATGTGACAGCACAGTGTGATCTCGCAAGATCACGCTGTGCTGCAAGTACAGCTAAAAATTAATGGAGAGAAGTATATGACGCTGATTGGTCACTGTCATACACTTCTCTTCACAACGCCCAGTTGGTAAAAAATTAAAAAACACTTATGTAGGAGATAGGGCACTTATAATCTGGTGACAGCCTCTTTAAGCTCTAATAAGGGTTTAATGCACAGTGGGTTAATTCAGGTTGATAAATACAGATCTGTTCTTTTTAAAACGCACACTTCCTATAGCTCATCTATGCAATTCCTTTTCGACTGTTCATGCTGTATGTAACAGGTTTTAATATGTCAAATATTTTTTGACCAAAGCATCATATATTGAATGTATTAATTTACTTATCCTGAGCTCATGAATGTTATCTGTAGCTTGTCTTGTTCAATAAATGCTATTGATTATAGAATGTTTGTCAAGCTTTTCTATTACGGGATATACTAAATGTATAGCTTGAGGTTTAGAGATGTATGGGCAATTTTGGGGGAATGCAACAAATGTTAAGCAATGACAACTAGATTTGAGTATCAAGATAATTGATTAGGGCTTTTATTTTTTAATTACATAAGGTGGTGAATTCAAGAATGTGCAAAAAAATTGTTAAAAATAAAGTACGTTTAGTTAATAAATTACAACTCTCTATTCATCTTAAAACACAATTAAAAAAAATGATGTCTAATTCAAAATGAGGAAGATGCAGTCCATCCCGGTCCAAGGTAAAAAAAAAGCTACAGAATTGCATATAAACTGCCAAAAGAGCATAACTGTTTTTATATCCTGAATTGATAATAAAAAGTGCATGTGCAACAATAAATTCATAGAAATACATACACAAATCAATTACATCGATAAGTCAGTCCAAAAGACAAGGCCATTCGCAGTAAACTGCGAAGTGCAAATTATCATAAATTGAGCAGAGTAGAATTTGGAGCCAAGCCAACCCTAATGCCCTGAAATGTGTTTTGCCGTCTGCTTTCTAAAGCGTCAAAACTAGAAAGCTGACAGCAAAACTCCCTTCGGGGCGTTTGGGTTCTCTTGGCTCCAGGTTATACTCTGCTCCATTTATGTGATTCTTCACTGGGATTTTTCTCTGTTAAAACCACTGCAAAAGAGTATAACCTGAAGTCAAGAGAACCCTAATGCCCGGACACGTGATTTGCTATCTGCTTTCTCAAGGAGTGAAACGAGAAAGTTAACAGCAAAATGCCCTTCAGGGCAAAAAGGTCCTCTTGGCTCCAGGTTATATAATCAGCTCCATTTATGATTCTTCATTTAGACGACTCTTTATTAAAGCTAATGTAAAAAAAAGTAGAGGAGTTGCCATACCAATCCATTTGGGTGTTTTGCATTTAGAAATGTCAACCTGAGGGAGGCACTCTCTTGGTGATCCTCATGCCATGAGGAAAAAAGGGTGTACTATATTGAAAAGAATGTGGCATGGCCCTGGGTGCTGCGGTACACAGTGTGATTTTAATGTCTGACTACAGTACCAGAAACCGTAATGCAAAGCTACCTATGTACCGAAATGAGTCTTGGAGGAGGAGGTTTTCCTGATGGTGAGGAGTCTTTGCAAATTCTCAAACACAGCTTCTATGTGTCTACCAATGTGAGTGACAATCTTCGTACATCGCTGCGGAATATGCTGGTGCTATATAAGCAACAGAAATATTCTTGCTTCAGGAATTTTCAGGCAGATTTTGACCTGCATGCACTTTTTTTTTTTTTATAGCATTTCTTGGCCATGATCATTGAGTGCCGCAGGAAAAAAAACTCAGCGAGAACCGTTTTCTCTGCCTCCCGTTTATGTCAATGGGAGGTCAGAGACGGAAATGCCTGAAGACAGAGCATCACACTGCTTTTTCCTTCGAGCATTTTTTCCGCTGATGGGGGAAAAAACGCCTCAGTTTCCCATTGTCGGACATCTTTTGACTCTGTTTTCGCGTCAAAAAACGCTAAAAAAAACTGAACATACCATAAAACTCCATAAGAATAGGACTTTCACATATCTGCAAGTCTGTGTTTTAATGTGCCCCACATGTAAAACCAATGAAAATGGCATCCTGTAGGTAATTTGATCTTCTTGCAGCTGTAGAGCTCTAGTTTCAGATCACTACTGGTGCTTGCGGAGTTCTTGTTAAATATACTAGGAAGCTTCAGATAACTTCTTGTTAAAGAGGCTCTCACCAGTTATAACTGCCCTATCTTCTACCTAATCTAATAGGCGCTTTAACGTAAATAAGTAATGTGGTGTTTTTTTTGTTATGCAAATTTGTTCTTAAAGGGGTTTTCCCACAAAAGACACTTATGACATATCCACAGGATGCGTCATAAATGTTAGATAGATGCGGGTCCCAGCTCTGGGACCCGCATCGATCTCCAGAACGGGGCCCCCTAAACCCTGTTCAGCCGCTGTGTGTTACAGCTGAATGAGGTGTTTTCCGACCATGAAAAACATTATATGGTCATGAGTTACGTAAACAGCCTCTTTAACCTCCAATCACTCTCCTAAACCATCATGGATAAGCAAAATTTTCACTTTGTGCTAGTCAAATGTACAATTTTAACCCCTTCACGCCGCAGCCCTTTTTCAGATTTTAATTTTCGTTTTTTCCTCCCCACATTCCAGAAGCCATAACGTCTTTATTTTTCCGTCGATATAGTCCTATGAGGGCTTGCTTTTTGCGGGACGGGTTGTAGATTTTCGTAGCACCATTTATTTTGCCGTATAATGTACTAGGAAACGGGAAAAAAAATTATTTGTGGGGTAGAAAATGAAAAAACAGTGATTCCTCAATGTTTTTTTGCGCGCCGTTTTTACGGAATTCACTGTGCAATTAAAACAACATGTTAACTTTATTCTGTGGATCAATACGATTACGGCGATACCAAATATATAATGTTTTTACATGTAAAAGTAGTCAAATATAGAAAAAACTAAAGTGCAAAAAAGAAAATGTATTTTGCGTCGCCAAATTCCGAGAGCCATAAGTTTTGTTTGTTTTTATTTTTCCATCGAAGTGGTATGAGGGCTTATTTTTTGCGAGATTAGCTGTAGTTTTTATTAATACCATTTTTATGTACATGCGATGGTTTGATCATGTTTTGTGGGAGATTAGGTGACCAAAAAAATAGACATTCTGTCGTTTACAATTTTTTTTTTTTTATTTATTTATTTTTTTACTGCGTTCACCGTGCGGGTTAAATGATCTATTGTAATTGGTCAGACTTTTACGGACGCGGCAATACCAATTATTATGTTTGTTTATTTTTTTTAGTATGCTCTAGGCGGAATATGGGAAAAGGGTTTTTTGAACTTTTAATAACAAATTTTTCCTTTTTATTTTTTTTATTTTTATTAGTCCCCCTAGGGGACTTCAACCAGCGATCGTTAGATCGCTTGCACGATATACTGCAGTACTAATGTATTGCAGTATATCGTGATTTTGATAGGCACCTATTAAGCCCTGCCGGAGGCAAGGCTTAGTAGGTGTACAAAGATGGCGGACCTGGGGGCGTTCATTAAGTCCCCAGGCAGCCATAGCAACCATCGCCCCGCACGCACGATTGCGTTGCGGGGAGGCGCGATGAGCTGTTAGAGGGGGTCGCCCCCCTCTTTCTGACTATTTAAATGCTGCGGTCGGTATTGACCGCAGCATTTAACGAGTTAAACTAGCGGGATCGAGCGCGATGCCGCTAGCTGCTCTGAAGTGTCGGCTGTAACTTACAGCCGACACCGGCATACTTCCCCTACCAGACTTTGGCGTATGGATACGTCAAATGTCGGGAAGGGGTGAAAGGGAATCTGTTACCAGCATTTCACCTATTGAACTTTACTTATCCCTCACTAGCCGCTGCGATCAAAAGTTCATTGCCGTTATCCCCGCTCCTAAACTCCTCCTCCGACTGTAAATAACACTCTGCAAACATTTTGCGCCTTTTTATCGTAATAATCCGGTGTCCCTTTGTGTGCACACACCAGAAGAGGACATCAATGCACAAGCGTGGGATTTTGTTTGCTGGGGGAAGGTGTGGAACTGTCAATCAACAGTAAGAAGGCGGGGTAAACTCTGAAAGACTTGAGGAATAAAAAATTTGAAAAGTCACATTTTCATTGGAAAAAGAGTCAAACGTACATATGACTCTCTTATGCTCATTAGCATACGGTGTGGGAACACTAAAAAAAACGGAATAGTAAAGCTACAAAGCCGACATAGAAGATAATTATAGGTTACATAAAAAATATCTTTCACCCACTACCACCATGTAGTCTTGGTTTAATAGGTGAAATGCGGGTGACAGGTTCCCTTTAAGACCGTTTTATACCATACTGCATTATAAATTCCCTAAGTGTACAATGGCTTCCCAACTCATGGTAATGTATCCCAGAGGATATGTGCCACCAATCTAATATGTACAATATCCCCAGATTGTGCTTACATTGTGGCAGATATTGCTTCTGTCATAGTTTGCTTCTACTGGGACTTTCTCCTGATCCAAGTAAGTTCATCTCTATTCATGCTTACCCTAGTCCTCTTGATGAACCTATTATAAGTCAAGACTGTAACACCCTTTGGGCCGACCTCTTTAGGGCTTATTTAGACGAACGTATAATACGTCCGTGCCACGAGTGATTGTCACGCGCCTCTCGCGGGCCTATATTAGTCTATGGGGCCGTGCAGACTGTCTGAGTTTCACGCGTGTGTCCGCTGCGTAAAACTCACGACGTCCTATATTTGTGCGTTGTTCGCGCATCATGCACCCATTGAAGTCAATGGGTGTGTGGAAATCACGCTCATCACAAGGAAGAGCAGTAAAAATATATGAATGAAAACAAGCACCATGTTCTTTTCTGTTTACAAACATACAGAGTGTCATAATGATGGCGGCTGCGCGAAAATCACGCAGCCACGCATTATATGTGGCTGACACACGTTGACACAGCTGTTAAGTACCTTTTGCATGTGCAAAACGCTGCATTTTTTGCGTGCGCAAAACGCACACGCTCGTGTCAACGCGGCCTTAGGCAGGGTGTATTGTAGTTCTTCCCTCACTATGGCACAGTGCCTCCACCCGAATCTGGCTAGGAGCTCTATAGGAAAGCAGGAGGGGTTTCCTCTTCTGCCAGGTGTCGACTTGGGAAACCCCTGCCTGAGCTCAGTACACACTCACAAGTGGTTATGGTGAAACTACTCAACTGTTTTATTCAGGGAAAGGTAAACAAGGGCGATCTGAGTAAGAATGATGCAAATAAAGAAATAAAGCACAAATTACATAAGTTACAGTTCTGTGTGATTGACTCCCTTGTGGTGGGCATGGACTACATGCCAAGCCTGGCTGGTACAACACATCAATATACTCTAAAATGTTATGGGGATAACAAAGGGTTAGGGTATTTGCACAGGTAGTGGTTTCCAGCGTATTTCCGGGCGTTTACCCCTCGAAAAACGCCTGAAAAAAACGGAAGCTGAAGGCCTACAAACATCTGCCCATCGATTTCAATGGGAAATACGGCGTTCTGTTCTGACGGGGCTTATTTTTACGCCTCGTTTTCCAAAAACGGCACTTAAAAAGAAGTGCATGTCACTTCTTGGCACATTTTTGGAGCCATTTTTCATTGACTATAGAAAAACCTCTCCAAAAATGCTGTGAAAATCCAGAGTGGCTTAAAAAACATCTGAAAATCAGAAGCTGTTCTTCCTTGAAAACGGCTCCATATTTTCAGAGGTTTTTTTTGGTAAGCGTGTGAACATACCATTCAGATACGGTCTTCACCAAACAGATACAATATCTCAGTGACCCACACGGGATAATGATTATTCACCCACACGTATACTGCTGGTAATAGCTGGCACACACTTCTTAACTGCACACCATACACAATTACTAATGGCTGCAGTAATGCAATCAACGCAGTCCAAACGTTGGGGCCCTGTTCCTGCGCTTTTCAGGAACGGTTGGTGCACTTAATTACTGAAATTCCTCTCAAGAACAGTTCTCTCATTAAATCCTCAATATCCGCACAATAAGTTCCAGCTATGTGTACTCATTACTTCTTGCAGCAAAGATGATATTCCCCCGGAATCCAGCTCGGGGCCGCAGCGTTCAAACGCGTGGACGACAATGGAGTGGGAGGCAAAATCTTCCTGTGCTGCAGACCAGGGAACCTCCCTGGAATCCGATTGTTTTGCAGAGGTGATACTGCTGCAGCATTTCTTCCTCTCATACAGTGAGATGGTGGGATGTCAAGACTGTCTCTGGGTCTCTGTTCTGTGTGCCCCAGTGCAGGACTCTCTTCTCTCTGCAATGCACTCAGTCTCTCTATCTCCTGACCATGTGTCTCTCTCAAAGATGGCCACTGTCTCCCCTCCCTGCTCAACCAATCAGTGCTCCCCTTGCTGCTCCTCTCCTAGGCTGCAAGGGTATAGAGAAGCAAGTACTGCTGGGACCTGTAGTTCACTGCACTTCAGAAGAAGAAGTGCTAATGCCTGTTGTTGTGAGTCCCTGTTTGGCATTAACTGCAGCATCCGCTATACACAGGGGTGGGATCCAGCCGGTTCGCCCCGGTTCTCCTGAACTGGTTTAAATTACAGCCGGTTCGCAGTCCTTAGGACACGGATACAATTTACTTCATTAGCGTTGCCCTGGCGAGGCACATGATGCCTCGCCATTCGGCGCTTTAGTGATGATTCAGTCGGCAATTACGTCATTGCGCCGCTGCATCGTTCCGCTGGAGGAGGACTGGCGCCGCTGGAGCAGCGTTGGGGGGTCTTATCTATAGGGGACTATACAGGGAACTACAAAACTACAGAGGACAATACATAGGTAACAGTAACTACCGGGGACTATATAGGGAACAGTAGGTACACGGAACTATATAGGGAATAGTAACTACAGGGGACTGTATAGGGGATAGTAAATACAGGGGACTATATAGGGAACAGTAGCTGCAGGGGACTATATAGGGAACAGTAACTACAGGGGACAATACATAGGTAACAGTAACTACAGGGGACTATATAGGGACCAGTAACTACAGGGGACAATACATAGTTAACATTATCTACAGGGGACTATAGGAAACAGTAACCTACAGGGGATTATATAGGGAACAAACTACAGGGGACTATATAGGGAACAAAATACAGGGGACTATATAGGGAACACTAACTACAGGGGACTATATAGGGGCCCTTATCTACAGGGATGCCTCAGGTGGCTCGATCTACAGGGAAGGCCACATGGGGCTCTATCTACAGGGAACACCACAGGGGGCCCTATCTACAGGGGGCACTATACAGGGAACACCACAGGGGGCCCTATCGACACGGGGCACTATACAGGGAACGCTACAGGGAATGCTACAGGGGGCACTATCTACAGGGAATGCTACAGTGGGCCCTGTCTGCAGGGAACGGTACATTGGGCAATATCTACAGGGAACGCTACTACCTACAGAAGGCTCTATGGGGAGCACTATCTACCGAGGGCTCTATGAGGGGCACTATCTACAGGGGGCTCTATGAGGGGCACTATAGGGGCACTACCTACAGGGGGCACTGCGTGTGGTGCATTACTTTACAGTGTTTGACACAATTTTATTCATGGGCACAGTGTATGGTACTATTATAATCAGGGGTACAGTGTATGGTACTATTATATTCAGTGGCACAGTGTGTAGCACTATTATATTCGGGGACACAGTGTATGATACTATTATATTTAGTGGCATAGAGTGTGGCACCATAAGAATTTGCTCTTCATTTATAGGTGCAGAAATGTTGAAAAAGTGAGCTTCCAAAGACATCTGATTGAGCAAATTTACCCATTTCCGCAGAAATGGGTCATGGCCAGGAGGCATCAAAGAGTTCTGGACCAGATGGAAAAGTAAAGAGAAAAAGAAAGAATCTGAGAAGTTGTCACCGGTAAGTCACTAAATGTAAATGTTTATTCTCCATGTGACTGCTTAGTACTGTAGTCACTGTATGATCTGCAGCCAGATGATGTGTGTATCGTTCTTTTTTGTGAAACCGCAACTCCTAGCATATCCTTACCATCGTTCTAGCTATACTGATAGCTGTACTTTTATTTCCGTACAAACTTATATGGCAAGGGTTAAACTAAATTTGTAATTATCTCTGTACTGAGCAGTATTTGTACTGGTGCTGTATATATGTACTGAGCTTTGTTCTGGTGCTGTATATATATGTACTGAGCTTGGTTCTGGAGTTATATTCATCATAACAACCAAGCTCAATACATATATACAGCACCACATAGAAGCTCAGAACATATATACAACTCCAGAACCAAGCTCAGCATATAAATACAGCACCAGAACAAAGCTTAGTAAATAAATACAGAATCAGAACAAAGCTTAGTGCATATATACAACATCAGAGCCAAGCTCAGTACATATATACAACATCAGAACCAGCTCATACACATATACAACACCAGAACCAAACTCAGTACATATATACAGCAACAGAACCAAGCTCAGTACTTAAATACAGCATCAGAACAAAGCTCAGTACATATATACCCACCAGAACCAAGCGCAGTACATAAATACAGCCCCAGAACCAAGCTCAAAACACAGTCCTTCTCAATGAATTAGAATATTATAGTATATACACTACCGTTCAAAAGTTTGGTGTCACCCAGACAATTTTGTGTTTTCCATGAAAACTCACACTTCTATTTATCAAATGAGTTGCAAAATAACTAGAAAATATAGTCAAGACATTGACGAGGTTAGAAATAATGATTTTTATTTCAAATAATAATTTTCTCCTTCAAACTTTGCTTTCGTCAAAGAATGCTCCATTTGCAGCAATTACAGCATTGCAGACCTTTGGCATTCTAGCTGTTAATTTGCTGAGGTAATCTGGAGAAATTTCACCCCATGCTTCCAGAAGGCCCTCCCACAAGTTGGATTGGCTTGATGGGCACTTCTTGCGTACCATACTGTCAAGCTGCTCCCACAACAGCTCTATGGGGTTGAGATCTGGTGACTGCGCTGGCCACTCCATTACAGATAGAATACCAGCTGAATGCTTCTTCCCTAAATAATTCTTGCATAATTTGGAGGTGTGCTTTGGGTCATTGTCCCGTTGTAGGATAAAATTGGCTCCAATCAAGCGCTGTCCACAGGGTATGGCATTGCAAAATGGAGTGATAGCCTTCCTTATTCAAAATCCCTTTTACCTTGTACAAATCTCCCACTTTACCAGCACCAAAGCAACCCCAAACCATCACATTACCTTCACCATGCTTGACAGATGGCGTCAGGCACTCTTCCAGCATCTTTTCAGTTGTTCTGCGTCTCACAAATGTTCTTCTGTGTGATCCAAACACCTCAAACTTCGATTCGTCTGTCCATAACGCTTTTTTCCAATCTTCCTCTGTCCAATGTCTGTGTGCTTTTGCCCATATTAATCTTTTCCTTTTATTAGCCAGTCTCAGATATGGCTTTTTCTTTGCCACTCTGCCCTGAAGGCCAGCATCCCAGAGTCGCCTCTTCACTGTAGACGTTGACACTGGTGTTTTGCGGGTACTGTTTAATGAAGCCGCCAGTTGAGGACCTGTGAGGCGTCTATTTCTCAAACTAGAGACACTAATGTACTTGTCTTGTTGCTCAGTTGTGCAGCGGGGCCTCCCACTTCTCATTCTACTCTGGTTAGAGCCTGTTTGTGCTGCCTCTGAAGGGAGTAGTACACACCGTTGTAGGAAATCTTCAGTTTCTTGGCAATTTCTCGGATGGCCTTCATTTCTAAGAACAAGAATAGAATGTCGAGTTTCCCATGAAAGCTCTCTTTTTCTAGCCATTTTGAGAGTTTAATCGAACCCACAAATGTAATGCTCCAGATTCTCAACTAGCTGAAATGAAGGTCAGTTTTATAGCTCCTCTAAACAGCAAAACTGTTTACAGCGATGCTAACATAATTGCACAAGGTTTTTCAAGTGTTTTGTAATCATCCATTAGCCTTCTAACACAGTTAGCAAACACAACGTACCATTAGAACACTGGAGTGATGGTTGCTGGAAATGGGCCTCTATACACCTATGTAGATATTGCATTAAAAACCAGACGTTTGCAGCTAGAATAGTCATTTAGCACATTAACAATGTATACAGTGTATTTCTGATTAATTTAATGTTATCTTCATTGAAAAAAACTGTGCTTTTCTTGCAAAAATAAGGAAATTTCTAAGTGACCCTAAACTTTTGAATGGTAGTGTAGATTCATTACACACAGAGGGATCTATCAATTTCCAGCATTTTTTTCTTATTATGTTGATGATTATGGGAACAGTTAATGAAAACCCAAAATTTACTGTCTCAGAAAATTGGAATATTATATAAGCCTAATTTCAAAAATGATTTTTAATACCAAAATGTCATCCTACTGAAAAGTATGTGCAGTGTCTGCCCAAAATACTTGGTCGGGGCTCCGACCCTGCATGAATTACTGCATCAATGCGGCGTGGCATGGAGGCAATCAGCCTGTGGCACTGCTGAGCTGTTATAGAAGCCCAGGTTGCTTCATCACTGACTGTGGAAACTTCACAAAGTAAATTTTGCATTTCATTTGGAAATCTCGGTCCCAGAGTCTGGAGGAAGAGTGGAGAGGCATCAATCCAAGTTGCTTGCGGTCCAGTGTGAAGTTTCCACAGTCAGTGATGGTTTGGGGAGCCATGTCATCTGCTGGTGTTGGTCCACTGTGTAATATCAAGTCCAGAGTCAGCGCAGCGTCTAGCTGGACATTTTAAAGCACTTCATGCTTCCCTCTGCTGACAAGCTTTATGGAGATGCTGATTTCATTTTCCAGCAGGACTTGGCACCTGCCCACACTGCCAAAACTACCAATACCTGGTTTAATAACCACAGTATCACTGCGCTTGATTGGCCAGCAAACTCGTCTGACCAAAACCCCACAGAGAATCTATAGGGTATTGTCAAGAGAAAGATGAGACACCAGACCCAACAATGCAGGCCAGGGCCGCCATCAGGAATTTCAGGGCCCCCTACAGCTACATTTTCTGGGCCCCCCTACCGTGGCACCGCCTGTTAACGGTACTCCGTCCAGTACTATATCATGGTACCCAGGGCCGCCATCAGGGGGGGTATTATGGGTACTGATGTGAGAGGCCCGGCCAAACCTTTGAGATAATTTACTCACTGTCAGAAGAGCTGCTCCCACTCCAGTCCTCTTCCGGCGATGTCTTCCAGGGGAGGTCTTCGGTCCAGACGTCCAGTCCTTCACCTCCAGCCAGGCTCCAGGTAAGTTTTGTCCATGTGGGTCCGCGGCTGCGCGCGCTTCGTTCGCGGGTGCGCGGGTGGTCTCCAGTGCGGGCGTTCGTGGATGCGCGCTCGCGAGTGCGCACGCGCGGGAGTTTCATTGTGCGCGCGATCGGGTGCGCGCGCGCGGGCGGACGGTTTGACGGCCCCCCATGACGAGGGGAGGGGGCCCGCAGCAGCAGCAGCAGCTCACGACATTCTTTTGGTGAAAAAAACGGGCCCCATTGCAGGGGCCCGTTTTTTCCTACCAAAAGAATGTCGAGGCAGTTGCCGGGCCCCCCTTTCAATTAGGTTTGGCCGGGCCCCTCACACCACTACCCCTAATACCCCCCTGATGGCGGCACTGATGCAGGCGAGCTGAATGCCGCTATCAAAGCATCCTGGGCTTCCATAACACCTCAGCAGTGCCACAGGCTGATCGCCTCCATGCCACGCCATTGATGCAGTAATTCATGCAAAAGGAGCACCGACCAAGTTATTGAGGGCAGATACTGGACATACTTTTTAGTAGGACAACATTTCGGTATTAAAATCATTTTTTGAAATTGGGCTTCTATAATATTCTAATTTTCTGAGTGACTTAAATTTTGGGTTTTCATTAACTGTTACCATAATCATCAACATTACAAGAAAAAAATGCTGGAAATAGATCACTCTGTGTGTAATGAATCTATATAATATATGAGAGACACTTTTTGAATTGAATTACTGAAATCAATTAACTTTTGATGATATTCTACTTCATTGAGAAGGACTAGTATATATACTGAGCTTTGTTCTGGTGTTGTATTTATGTACTGAGCTTGGTTCTGGTGCTATATATATATATATATATATATATATATATGTACGGAGCTTTGTTCTGCTGTTGTATTTATGTACTGAGCTTTGTTCTGGTGCTGTATATAAGTTCCTTACTTTGTTCTGGTGCTGTATATATGTACTGAACTTGGTTCTGGTGTTGTATTTAGGTACTAAGCTTGGTTTTGATGTTGTGTATATATGTACTGAGCTTGGTTCTGGTGCTGTATTTATGTACTGAGCTTGGTTCTGGTGCTGTATTTATGTACTGAGCTTGGTTCTGGTGTTGTATTGATGTACTGAGCTTTGTTCTGGTTCTGTATATAAGTTCCTTACACTGTTCTGGTGCTGTATATATGTACTGAGCTTGCTCCTGGCACCATATCTGTGCATTAGCCGGGAAAGTTGTCACGGCCTACAGCGCACGTCGCACTGTCCTCCACCATTCTCATGTGCACAGCCTAACTAAATGGGCTGAGCACGCTTAGGATATTGAATGTGTGCATATAGGCCTATACGTAATGGGTGAGTTTAATATAATTTGTGGGTAGGTCTGTACGCTTATGTAATTATATACATAGTGTGGCAATCCACACTAAAGCATTCTGGGCTGGGAATTTCTTTATTTAGAGTCCACTTTAATGTAGGGGGTATTTGGAATATCGGAATAGTTTTGTTTTATTTTATTATTATAATAATTTTCAATGGCGCGATACACCGCAAAACACCGTGACCCCCCCCCCCCCCGCGCGGCGCGTAGTCTTCTTCCGAAAAACAGGGAACCTGTTGTTAAAAATTTGAAACCCACCCCTGACTATACACAATGCATTCTCTGCAGGTGTTGTAAGACAAAAAAAAGCATATCTATTGTATACGTCATGGATATTGTACAAATGGGAGCCATGATGCCTGTGTAAACTGGTCCTTAGCCTAGACTGATCTGCTACGCTCCATTCTGTCCTGCTACTGTGAATGAAGTAAATAATTTACTGCAGCTTGTTTTGGGGTCTATGCCTAACAATATTCTACTATAGCAGGCACTGTGATCGGGACATTGTCTGTCCATATACCCAACTAACATTAAAGGGGTTGTCCGCGCACTAGCCACAGAATAGGTCATCAGTAGATGATCATGGGGTATGAAATGTGGACCTCGCATCGGTTGCTCCGGCTGCCTTCGGGCATCAGATGTCCGTGCCGGAAGCAGTTGGCTCCGGTCACAGTATAGCGGCCGTGCTGCAGTACTGCAGCTCTGCTCCTATTCAAATGTATAGGAGCAAAGTTGCAGTTCTGCAGCACGGCTGCTATGCAGTGTACGGAGCCAACTGCTTCAGGCACCGACCACTGCATAACATCCGGTGCCTGGAGACAGCCAGCACAGCCAGGGGGTCTCATACAAATCAGCCAGCACAGCAGATTGGTATGGGACCCCCACCGAACATATACTGATGACCAGGGCCGGTCTTAGGATTGATGGTGCCCCGTGCATAATTATCTTTCGGCGCCTCACCCCATCATAAAAAAAATGTCCCATAAAAAAAGTATAATGCCCCCACAGTATAATGCCCTATATAAGGCCCCCACACATTATAAGGCCCCTTTAGTGCCCCCCATACAGTATAATAATATAATATATTATAAACCCTTCAAGGACAAAGTATTTTGTCCTTTAATTGTGCCCACACAGTATTATGCCCCCTAAGTGGGACACAGAGTATATTGCTCCCTCTAGTATCCCTACACAGTATAATGACCGCTTAGTGGCCCCAACACAGTATAATGCCCCCCTCCCCCGGCTGCCACACACAGCCCCCCCTTGTAGATAGTGACCCCCTGTAGATTGTGCCATACAGCCTCCCTGTAGATAGTGCCATTATCCCCCACCTCCTCCTTGTAGATCGTGCCATACAACCCCCACCTCCCCCTTGTAGACAGTGCCCCTAAACAAAAAAAATATTGTACTCACCTAGGCCCCATTCCCACGACAAACTAAGCTGCTCCACAACGGGATCCTTGCGTAGGACGGCGTGATCCTGTAGCCTAGTACAGAGTTTCCCAACCTTTTCGGACTCGAGGCACCACTGGAAAAATAAAATTTACTCAGGGCACCCCTACCAAAAATAGTTTCAAGAAAGACAGAAAATGGCTAAAAACAAGCACTACACTACACGTTTTTTGTGAGGCAAAAAAAATCTGCCTCAAAATTCCTTCAGGAATTGACAGCGTTGTTTGACCTATTTTTATTTTTTTTTATTTTTTAATTTTTTAAGTCGTTGAAGCTAATGCAAAAGACGCAGGAAAAAAAGCTAGATATTTTTCTGCCTCCTATTAATTCAATTGGAGCTCAGAGGTGGAAACCAATTGAAGAATATCAGCTCCCCACTCACAATAAAATGACCATCAGCCCCCCACTCACAGTAAAATGTCCATCAGCCCACCACTCTCACTAAAATGACCATCAGCTCGTCACTCACAGATTCCTCCTGTAGGTAGTGCCACACAGCCCCCTTGTAGGTAGTGCCACACAGCCCCCTTGTAGGTAGTGCCACACAGCCCCCTGTAGGTAGTGTCACACAGCCCCTTGTAGGTAGTGTCACACAGCCCCTTGTAGGTAATGCCACACAGCCCCCTCGTAGGTAATGCCACACAGCCCCCTGTAGGTAGTGCCACACGGCCCCCTGTAGGTAGTGCCACACGGCCCCCTGTAGGTAGTGCCACACGGCCCCCTGTAGGTAGTGCCACACGGCCCCCTGTAGGTAGTGCCACACGGCCCCCTTGTAGGTAGTGCCACATGGCCCCCTTGTAGGTAGTGCCACACGGCCCCCTTGTAGGTGGTGACACACGGTCCCCTGGTAGGTAGTGCCAAACAGACCCCTGGTAGGTAGTGCCACACAGCCCCCTGGTAGGTAGTGCCACACATCCCCCTTGCTGTGGACGGGGATTCTGCTTCAGGAGTTGCCCCTGATGTCACTGTCCATATATGGACAGAGACATCAAGCTTTCCGTCCAGAAGCGGAATTCCCGGACACACGGGATTCCGCTCCTTCAGGGAGCTACAGTGGCGCTAGTAGATAGCTGAGCAGGATACCTCCCTGCTCTGCTATAGTGGCATCGCTACCGCTGTAGGAGCAGCTGCTAGCAGCGCCACCGGCCATTGGGGGGGTCCCGACAGGTGGCACAGGCGCCCTCATACCCGATGTCGCCGCTAGCAGCCGCTATGGCTGCTAGCAGCGGGAGTGACGCCAGTGAGTGAAGAAGCGCCCGGGCGGAAAGGCAGCTGCTAAGTTGCCAGGCCCGGGTGCTTCTGAAACAAGCAGGGGAAGGGAGCCAACGCAGCGCACCCTTCCACCTGCTGGAGTGATGTGCCCTGTACAATGGCACAGATCGCACACCCCTTAGGCCGGCCCTGCTGATGACCTATCCTATGGATAGGTCATCAGTAAGACCTTTGACAGCTCCCTGACTTAAAACTGGGGCACTGTGGCTATGTATCAGCACAGTGACTAGCAATGTTACATTAAAGTGTGATTAATGGTAGTCTAGAGGTACTATGCTAGGAAATGTTGAGAAACGCTGTGCTAAAATAAAAGGGCCTGGCGTCAAATATCCTAAACATTGAGTGCTGTTTTCCTATATTCACAGTGTAATAAAATATTATATTCATTCATTCAATTTTTTTTTTAATATAAGTGCAGCTGTAGGAGTGTTCATGACCTTAGTGGAAGAAGGAAGCTCTCTCTGTCTCCATTTATTTTTATTTTTTTTAATTTCTGCTGCAATATTCTATAATGCTGTATACAACACATGATGTGTCTCTAGTTGAAAGTGTCCTCTATACAGCATCGGGTTTATCATGTAAAGTCTGCTGAGGAAGCGCATTGCATTTTTAAAATAACACATGATTTACATTATCCTGCCGCACAGAACTCCTAAACAAATCTGATGTAATGTGTTTACTGAGGAGCCGATAAATGAATTATGGCGTATTCAAGGATTTGCAGAGCTGGCATTCAGCAAGTTTATCTCAATTACCGGGCTAAGGTTGTTATGTTGTGGTTCAATTTAAATTCATAGTATAAGCAAAATCTAAACATTGAAGATTGTCGCATTGTATAATTACGCAGCGCTACAAAAATGTTAGGAACCAATGAGACTACCGTAAACTTGTCAATCTTGTATCATAAATAGTCAGCAGTCTGCAACGGAGATTACTAACATGCAAACACATTTTTAGAAAAGCCATAAAGTATAGGCTTTGTTCCAATTCGATATACAGCACAACATGCGTAATCTGTTTAACCTGTCTCACTTTAGTTTACCGTCAAATTAAATACTGTATGAACTGCTTATTAAAAACACAAGGGATTCTGGGAGTTTACTTAAGATCAAAATATAAGCTCCAGGCCTTGTTTACTGGAAAGTAAACAGACATCGGTCATGAAGTTTATGCCTCTTACAACATATTGAGAACCCTGTATATATAAAAGGAGGGGTTACATAACTGTGGGTCCTGAAATGGAAAAAAACACATCGGGGTCCAAAAATAGCAAGTACGGAGCATCATCACCCTTTAGCTATGCGGAAAGTTCCTCACCACTGTGTAGTTTACCTGTTTTCTTAGAGTTGATGATTGTTTTCAGTATATGTGTTTTAGGGCCATTGTGAAGAGGACAGAAAGGTTTTATTGAAACAAGACAAGTGAGGTAGCATGGACGATAAATAACACAGCCAATTTGAGTATTTTTATTTTCGTTTTTTCCTCCCCGCCTTCCAAAAGCCATAAGCAGAGCTTCAAAGGAGTACAAAGATGGCAGACCTGGGGGCCTTAATTAGGCCCCCAGGCTGCCATAACAACCATTATCACCCCCAATCACATCGTGGGGGGGAAATGGCACGCTGGAGGGGGCGCCCCCTGATTCTAACAAACAATTTAAATGCCATGGTCACAATTGACCACGACATTTAAGGTGTTAAACGGGCAGAATCAAAGTGATCTTTGATTCCACCAGTTGCAGTGATGTGTCAGCCGTGATGTGTCAGCCATCACCCACTGAGTATGGAGCAAGCTCACCCCGTTCCATACTTCCCTTTCACAGCTGTCACATACTAGTACGTGACATGTCATTAAGGGGTTAATAATTGTGTTGGGCTCTGTTCATATTGGCATAGTAAACCCTGGTTCCGATTTTACATGATCCTTGATGGATAGTAACAGTTTTACCATTTTGTAATGGATCTCATTGATGTACAGTATAATGGTTTTCATGGCTCATATCGGGCCGTATATTAGGACCCTAAGTCGCCCACTTTCCTACCTGGAGCAGTGTACCTAATAAATTCAAGACTGAATGTTGGTCAGTATGCATGTCGGTCTGGTTTAACCTTGCAATCAATTTCTTCCATCTTTTTTCTTTATTTTGTTTTTTCTTCCCATCCAATCCCAATAAATCTGACAGCCAAGCGTTTGCTTTTGATAACAATAGGGGATTATATGCAGCCTTCTGATGTCTGGAGAGTCCAGCTGTTCTGTTGGTATGTACAGTACAGCCTTATTCCTGTAGCTTGACCTATTCATGTCACTTTTCCATGATTTGTGGCAAGCTGTCCCTAAGAGGCCAGCTGCTTGGTATTACTGGATTAGAGCTCTCTGATGGCCTATTTCCACAGTGATCATAATAACATATTTATTTATTTCAGTTACTTATATAGCATCAACATATTCCACAGCACTGTACAGAGGTCTTCACAATCTAAATTCCCTATTGGTATGTTTTTTAGTGTGTGGGAGGAAACCGGAGTACCCAGGCAAACACCGGGAGAACATACAAACTCCATGCAGATGTTGGACTTGAACCCAGGACCCCAGCGCTGCACGTCAATAGTGGCAGCACTGAGCCACCGTGCTGCGAATGTAAAGACCATGTACCAAATGTGTCTTTTGCCAACAGTTTTTTTTTTGTTTGTTTTTTCAAAATGGCTCAAAATCTACTGTAAATAAATATAGGAACAAAGTTAGTAGAGTTGGAAAAAGAGATGTTCAAAAAGGAGGTTTTAGAAAAATATAAAATTTGGTGTAAGTACTAACTGTTGATGTTGCACAAATGTCACATAATTGATGAAATGTCTCAACTTTTTGCAAATGTACACCTGGTAGGCTGTGCAAGAGTTTTTCAATACACCTAATCAGTTTGGCACACACTCAAACCCATAAATACTGCAGAAACAGGTGTCCTGAAGCTTTATTGAAAAACCCTGACAACGTGGTGTGATTTTAGAGGATGTCATGATAAATTATGAACTCACCTCTTTTGTATTGGCAAGCTCGACTTCTCCGGCTCCTCGAATACATGTTTACATACAGTAGATAAAATGTTCCTCCCGCCAAAACATTTGTGCATGCAAGAACGCAGAGAAAAGCATATATTGTTTTCTGTCTTGTACTTTATTGACATTGCACCATGTTTGATAGCCAAATGACACACTAAAATAAAATGAAACTTGGAGATGGTATAAAATTGTAGTTGAAAAGAAGGTAATTTGCTCAACTGGATCTATGACCCCCACCAATATGGTAAAAAGTGCTGTAATGCACAGTGAGCAGGATCTTACCTGTGCGTCACACGGCTTCTCACCATACTGAACAGGGAAGTTCAGATATAATGCATATTCCGGTCGATATGAGATCCACATTCCACCAAAAACTATGACTGAAATGTTGTTGTGTCATCACAGGCAAAGTTTCAAGTGGTACATAAAATCCCCTCCACTTATTTCACAGCCATTCATACCTAGAAGTAGATCAATGAAATAGGGTAGTGGTCAACTTGATCAACATAGTCAATTCCAATGCTTAGTAAAGTAAAACTTATAAAAAGAACTACTAGTACCAATCGCAGATGTGTATATGGGTGTTATCAGATCCGGAGGTAGGTGAGATACAGTAGCAATCATAGGGCCTTTCTTTGTCCAGGGCTGTGCCCCCATTGACTTCAATAGGGCTGAGCTGCAATACAAAACACAGGCCAAGATTGGTTGCAAAAAGGTACGTACATTTAATGAGCTGGATATATACCATAAGTATAAAATACTGGTATTCCCGCTTCATTCAAGTAAACTTGGTGATACTGAGGGTTGGAAATGAAGAGGCCACTGAGAAGAATGAATGCTTAACTGGCAAGACATTGAGCTGTGTCTTGAATGTTTTACCATTCTATTGATGTTGTAGCTCTGGCCAATGTTGTGGCCGTAAAAGCTTTATGAAGATGACAAGACAATAAAAATACATAGAACTAATCTTGCAAGTTAAATTTTTCAAAAGTTTTGTATTTCAACTTAAAATAATGCATTGCAGTCTTTACTTTAAAGAGAACCTTTCACCTCCCCATACATGTGCAGCTGCGTGCAGCATGTAATGGGCAGGGCTGCACAAACCCTGTCTCACTACAAAGCAAGAGCTGAAGAGAGGAGAGCACGCGCAGCTCGGAGCTGTGCAAGTGTGTGCGCGCAGCTCGGAGCTGTGCGAGCATGCACCCGCACGCTCTCACTCTTCAGCTCTCGGCACTCGGCAGATAGGCTGAACAAGACTGTGATCTCTTGCGAGATCACAGTCTGCCCAAGATACTACCGCTGCCACTGCCGAAGATACTCCCGCCGCCATGGAACTTCTGTTCCGTGGTGGCGGCATAGCTGCGTGCACACACTCTCACTCTCCTCTCTCCAGCTCTTGCTGTAACACTGTCCGTAGCTGTTTGGACAGTGTCACAGCGATGTTACATGCCCCTTTGCCAATTACATGTCCGATTGACAGTTCAGGGGGTTATTTAACTATCGGGCGCCATATATAATGACACTGATATCTAAATAACGGAGAAAAAAAATTATAGTGAGACAGTGTTTGTGCAGCCCTGCCCATTACATGCTGCACATGTATGGGCAGGTGAAAGGTTCTCTTTAAAATTCTGCATATTTGTGGTTGTATTCAAATCCATTTAAAATCCCTCAATTTTTGTTCCTTGTGCACAATTCTTCATGTAAAACAGTCAGGGCTAAAGATCTTCTATTATAATAAGTTTTCACAATCCAATTGTAATAATACATAATTGTGTTATGAATGGTTCCATGAATTGATCTGTTTTAATTATTAAACCTATGATATTCTGTATTGGGTTTTTTTTTTTTTTTAAGTGTATTCAGGTTACTGTAAAGTGAAAGATGAAACGTTTTACCTTTTTAATTCTTCTTTAGGTAGTCTCCCATAGTTCCTTATAACCAATCACTCCAGTCTTCAATTATTTTTGGGTAGCACTCCAATAAGTCTGAGTAGTTATCTAACAACAGGCCCAGCCATGAGAAGTCAGCTCTTGTTACCGTCTATCCTCTGGAAGTGGTGGTTATGTTAGTTACTTACATGCCGCCAGCTCTACTGCACGTAGCAAGGGAAGATTTCTGCTCTGGAGTAGGGAGCATTAGGTAAGTGTATTTTTATTTCACAGTGCAGAGTGGGGGAGTATTAGTGGGGAGGGAAGAATCCCTGAGAGGAGGGAAGGCTTACATAAGGCTAAAATATGAAAAATAAAAATGTATACATTATGTAAGTTATTTTCGAAGCGTAGTTCCTCAGTAATTCTCATTCTAGCAAACTCTGGCGTATAGTGCTCCACACAGAGGCCATATTCAGTGATAGTTAGCATTTAGTTGATATACATAGTGTTCAGTGTCAGGAGTACGGATACCCCATGTCCTGTACCACAGTTCATTTATTTCATTGGTTGTTCCAAAATACTCTTGAGCGACATGACTGATCACAGAAATCTATCTATCTATCTATCTATCTATCTATCTATCTATCTATCTATCTATCTATCTATCTATCTATCTATCTATCTATCTATCTATCTATCTATCTATCTATCTATCTATCTATCTATCTGTCACTATTTCTTTTATGTTTACTGTCTTTATCTTTCACCACACCACAATCTTTCTTTTCCTAAACATATTGAACTAAATATATTTTTGCTTAAATCAAACCAAATGTATAACTAACATATAAAATCACCACCAAGTGTATAACGTCACTTGCTATGGAACTGATAAGTAAAACATCGTGCTCTGATGATGTGAGATATCACATACCTTTAGTAAATGAGTTTCTCCAATGTAAGGAAAAGCCGATATTACAGACAACAGGATCCTTCCTAGTAAACGTTCATTGTAACTGCTACAGGGCGGTAAGAAATACATTTGAAGACCTCTTGCCTTATTTTTCTTCACTGATCAAAAGATACTAAGCATTCAGGAAAAACCAGTTTTGAGGAATGAATGCATTGTCATACTGGGGTTTCAATATTATGAGTGAAATACATTTTTGCATGTTGAAAATAGATATTTTGCTACTAGGTATGGGCATTCCTTGGTGAGTTTTTCTCTGAACATTCTGGTTGATAAACAGGGGTGTTGCATTAATCTGAAGAGACCTAGGGCACTGTTGTAGGGCAGACCGTGTGCGCCACACCAAAAATATTGTCTATACGTACGTGCCCCACACTAGATCCTCGTCCAAAAAATTATATATATAATAGTATAGATATATACCAGGGCCTATTCAAAGGAAGACAAGTTGCCTTATAGAGTGTTTTCTGGCCCCATTCTGAGACCATACAGTGGTAAAATACCAGTTCTACGCAGGCAGTCTGCAGAGCGTCATCATGTTGTGGGCAGGATAAGTGAATACAGAACTGAACAGGTGCCGTTAAAAACTCTATACAACCAAATGCAATGACTCACACTTGACATTTCGGTGATTGTAGTCGTTCATTTTCCCTGCCTTCTCCATCTGGCATAGGCCGTCACAAAGTCTCCTTCTGGTTATGACATCTTTGGTTCCTTATTTTCAGCACATCCCCATTCACTCTAGCAACACCGCCTCCCCAATCCTGTTTCTCCCATTGATACTGCTAGCCTGCTTCCTCAATACAGCGGTTACGTCCCATAATACTTTCCTGTTGCTGACAATATGGTCTCCCAATACTGTGCCTGCTGCACTGCGCCCAATACAGTGTCTACTGCAACCTTATTGTGTGCCACTTAATACTATGCCTACTACTATGTAGGCCACGGGTTCTAACCAATATATGTTTTATCACCAATCCAAATGTAGGACGTTTTTGACCCTGCAGCAATCAAATCACAAAGTAGTAACATTCATGTGTCCAAAAAAAACAACAGAAATGAGAAGTACCATAGGAAATAATGAAGGATTATTTTAATGTTTCTACTTCGTTCACTCAGAATCTATGCTCATTTACAGGCGGGCATAGTCTTCAATAGAGCTGGTGTGGTGTGTGTTGTGAAATGGTTCCATAGGAACATGCAACTTTTTGTCTACACTTACTGTAGACATACTGTACACTTTCCGTCAGGTCAGAAAGACTGACAGCTTTGGTGACAGCGGGTACTGCATGTCTCTGACACGCAGGATTAAACTGTTATTGATCACGTCTAAGTTCATAACTTGGATGTTATCGATAACAGGTGGATCTTGTGTGTCGGAGACTGATCTGACGGAAACAGGTTTCAGCGCAAGAAACAGCTTCTATGTATCCAGGATACATAGAAGCTGTATCTCAAAGTAAAAACAATGTTTAATTAGAAAAAAAACAATTAGAAAGTTGCATTAACCCCTTAAGGACACAGCCTGTTTTGGCCTTAAGGACACAGCCTATTTTTTCAAATCTGACATGTGTTACTTTATGTTGTAATAACTCCGGAATGCTTTTACCTAGCCAAGCGATTCTGAGATTGTTTTCTCGTGACACATTGGACTTTATGATACTGAAAAAATTTTGTCGTTAAATTCAATATTTATTTGTAAAAAACACCAAAATTTAGAGAAAATTTGCAAAAATCTGCATTTTTCTAAATTGTAATGTATCTGCTTGTAAAACAGATAGTTATACCACACAAAATAGTTACTAGTTAACATTTCCTATATGTCTACTTTATGTTTGCATTGTTTTTTGAACGTGCTTTTATTTTTCTAGGACGTTACAAGGCTTATAACTTTAGCAGCAATTTATCATATTTTCAAGAAAATTTCAAAAGGCTATTTTTTCAGGGACCAGTTCAGTTCTGAAGTGGCTTTGAGGGCCTTATATATTAGAAACCCCCTATAAAACACCCCATTTTAAAAACTGCACCCCTTAAAGTACTCAAAACAGCATTCAGAAATTATTTGAACCCTTTAGGCATTTCACAAGAAATAAAGCAAAGTAGAGGTGAAATTTACAAATTTCAATTTTTTTTTACTAAATTCATTTGTAATACAGTTTTTTCTGTAACACAGAAGGTTTTACCCGAGAAATGTAACTCAATATTTATTGCCCAGATTCTGCAATTTTTAGAAATATCCCACATGTGGTCCTAGTGCGGTAAAGGACCGAAACACCGGCCTCAGAAGCAAAGGAGCACCTGGTGGATTTTGGGGCCTCTATTTTATTAGAATATATTTTAGGCACCATGTCAGGTTTGAAGAGGTCTTGTGGTGCCAAAACAACGGAAACCCCCCAAAAGTGACCCGATTTTGGAAACTACACCCCTGAAGGAATTTTTCTAGGGGTATAGTTAGCATTTTTAGCCCACAGGTTTTTTGCTAAATTTATTGGAACTTGTCTGTGAAAATGAAAATCTACTTTTTTTCTGAAAAAACATACGATGTTTTCGTTTTTACAAGGAATAAAGGAGAAAAAGCACCCCAACATTTGTAAAGCAATGTCTCCCGATTACGGCAATACCCCATATGTGGTAATAAACTGCTGTTTGGACCCACGGCAGGGCTCAGAAGGGAACTAGGGCCATTTGGATTTTGGAGCGCAGATTTTGCTGGAATGGTTTTCGGTGCCATGTCGTGTTTGCAAAGCCCTGGAGGGACCATAACAGTGGAAACTCCCCAAAAGTGACCCCATTTTGGAAACTACACCCCTCAAGGATTTTTTCAAGAGGTATATTTAGCATTTTTAGCCCACAGATTTTTTGCTAAATTTATTGGAACTGGTCTGTGAAAATGAAAATCTACTTTTTTTCTGGAAAAACATACAATGTTTTAGATTTTACAAGGAATAAAGGAGAAAAAGCACCCCAACATTTGTAAAGCAATGTCTCCCGATTACGGCAATACCCCATATGTGGTAATAAACTGCTGTTTGGACCCACAGCGGGGCTCAGAAGGGAAGGAGGGCCATTTGGATTTTGGAGCGCAGATTTTGCTGGAATGGTTTTCGGTGCCATGCCGTGTTTGCAAAGCCCTGGAGGGACCATAACAGTGGAAACTCCCCAAAAGTGACCCCATTTTGGAAACTACACCCCTCAAGGAATTTTTCTTGGGGTATAGTTAGCATTTGGACCCTACACGGTTTTTGCTGAATCTATGGGAATTATGCCGTGAAATTGAAAATCTAAATTTTTTCTAATAAAATGTCGTTTTAGCTCAGATTTTTTCATTTTTACAACAGATAAAGGAGAAAACACACCCCAATATTTGTAAAGCAAACTCTTCTGAGCACAGCAATACCCAATATGTGGTAATAAACTGCTGTTTGGACACATGGCGGAAGTTAGAAAGGACGGAGCGCCATTTGACTTTTGGAGCTCAAGTTTTGCTGGAATGGTTTGCGGCCCCATGTCACATTTGAAAAGCCACTGAGGGGCCAAAATACTGCAAACCCGGCAAAAGTGACCCCATTTGGTAAACTACACCCCTCAAGGCATTTATAATTTGCCTGGACATATGACGGCTTAGGAGTGAAAGGCGCATGTGAGACCAATTTTGGTGATTTTCGCAGCATTAGCCCACAACGGCAGGGCTCTGGGGTCAAATAGTAAAACAAACCCCCAAGTAGTGACCCCCATTTTGGAAACTGCACCCCTGAAGGCATTTTATTAACGGGTGTAGTGAGCATTTTGACCACACAGGTTTTTTTTTTTTCTATTAGAAATGAATGCTCAGTGGATGGTGCAAAGTGAAAATTGCAAATTTCGACAGGTATGTGCCATTTTAGTGCACAATATTTTGTGCCCAGTTCGTGCCACTGAAGACAAATACCTCAAACTGTTAAGCGGGTTCTCCCGGGTATGGCGATGCCATATATGTGGACGTACACTGCTGCTTGGGCACGCTGCAGGGCGCACCATTTGGCTTTTGGAGCGTGGATTTTGCTCGCTAGTTGTTTTGTTTGGGGTATTGCTGGTATTTCAGTTTATGATGTGGGGGCATATGTAAGCTGTGCGGAGAACATCAGGGGTATAATAAGAGAGTATAATAATGCGGTAAATAAATAATAATCCGCAGACGTGGCCGGTGTTGCACTGATAAATGGCGCCCGATATTATCCGCTTTTGGACACTCTGCACATTTTGCATCGCCATATTCTGAGAGCCAAAACGTCTTTATTTTTTTTCACTGGAGCTGGGTGAGGGCTTATTTGTTGCGGGACAATCTGTAGATCTCATTGGCACCATTTTGGGGTACATGCGATTTTTTGATCACTTTGTATTAAATTTTTTTGGCAAGCAAGGTGACCAAAAACCTGCAATTCTGATGATTTTTATTATTATTTTTTTTACGGCGTTCGCCATGCGCTATGAATGACAATTTTACGTTATTCTGCGGGTCGGTATGATTACGGCGATACCAGATGTATATAGTTTTTCTTAAGTTTTGCAGCGTCTGCACGATAAAATCACTTTTGTTTCAAATAATTTATTTTTGGTGTCACCAGATTCTGAGAGCCATAACATTTTTATTTTTCCGTCAAAAAAGCTGCGGGAGGGCTTGTTTTTTGCGGGACGGGCTGCGTTTTTTAATGGTATAATTTTGGGGTACATGCAATTTTTAGATCCCTTTTTTTTATTCTGTTTTGCAAGGGGTAGTGACTAACAAAAAGCGATTCTGGAATAGTTTTTTATTTAATTTTTTTACGGTGTTCACCGTACGGGTAAAATAGCGTGATATTTTTATAGTTTGGGTCGTTACGGACGCGGGGATACCACATATGTGTACTTTTATTTATGTTTTTTGGTTTTTCCTATAATAAAAGACTTATTATAGGAAAAAAGGCTGTTATAGTGTTTTTTAACATGAAACTTATTTTTTTTTAACTTTTTTACAACATTTTTATTAACTTGTTTTAACTTTTACTTTTGTCCCACTAGGGAACTTGAAGGCATGAAGCCCTGATCGCTATTCTAATACACTGCACTACCTACATAGTGCAGTGTATTAGAGCTGTCAGCTATTCACTGACAGCAAGCCTATTAGGCTTCGCCTCCCGGCGGGGCCTAATAGGCTTCCGTACTAGGAAGCGATTGTTAGGCTATGGTTGCCATAGCAACCATCAGAACACTCGCGGGTGCCGATGGTTGTTATTAGCAACCATAGGGTACGATCTAATCACTTAGATGCAGCGATAGCTGCATCTAAGGGGTTAATCGGCCGGATCGGAGCCTTGCTCCGGTCCTGGCCGTTAGGGCACGATGTCAGCTGTGACAAACAGCTGACACCCGCGCCCGTGGCAACCATCGTGGTTGCCGACAGGGCTACAAGCCACTTCGATGCATCGATCACGTTTATCGATGCATCGAAGGGGTTAATCGGCCGGATCGGAGCCTAGCTCCGGTCCTGGCCGTTGCAGAGGGGCGTCGGGCAGCTGATTCCCGGCCGTGATAACGCTGGCTCAGCTTCTGAGCCAGCGTCATCACATACACACGTCATAGAGCTGTGATTGGTCAGTCTGCTTTGACTGACCAATCACAGCGATCGCCGGCAGGAGACCGCTGTGAATGGTCCCCTGCCGTCTTACTGTGCCGATCAACTGTCATAAACAGTTGACGGCACAGTTCTGTCACCTTGTCCTTTGACAGGGTGACAGTTTTTAGCCAGGACGCACCGGTACGTCCCTGTGCCTTAAAGCACTTCAATGCAGGACGTACCGGTACGTCCTGGTGCGCTAAGGGGTTAAACACTATCATACATTGCTTTAGTAAAAAAAAAAAAAGAAGGTCTTTAAAGGTTTGCATAGCCCTTTTAAAGGTAAAGGTTCGATTTAAAAGCTAGATATTTGCTTGGATTCATTTTGTGTGATGTTTCTGTTTGCTGCATTATTGTTTATAGCCTTTAGATGGTGCTATGGGATTTTCTAGCTAGAAAGCCTTTTTGGCGGTGTTGAATTATACAGCTTTGTCTTAGCAGTCATACTGCCTAAACATTGCTGAAATTAAGCTATGCAATTGTAAAATCCTATTAATCTATCTTGTATACTGGAATCAATCCCAATAATATTCCTGCTGTTTTTTGTACATTTATGATGCAAGTAAACTGTTTTGCTTGCCAGGATTTGCTGTGTGCTATTGGCAGAATGTCAGGTTGGAAGTGTTAAATCTTGCTGCAAGCAAAAACATTGAGCCAGTAAGTTTTTGTATTATAAAGAGACGTAAAGCTAAAATCCCTACACTTAGCTGTAATTGCAAATCTTGGAATAAAATATTATTAAAGGATGATATGATATAAAAGCATTGTCCATGATTGGACATGATGACACATCTGCTATTTTTTTTGAATATACAAATTGGGATCATACAATGTTAACCCTTTTAGGACCAGACTAATTTTCGTTTTTATACTTTTTTTTTTTTTTTTTCTTCCTCCCCGCCTTCAAAAGTTCATAACCCGAAAGGGGTGGAATTGTAAAAAAAACAGCAGTTCCTCCATTTTCTTATGGGTTTCGTTTTTACAGTGTTCGCTGTACGAATGACACGTTATCTTTATCCTGCGGGTTAGTACGATCACCAATACCAAATTTATATCGTATTTGTTATGTTTTAGTACCTTTTTAAAAAAAATTAAACGTTTGAAAGAAAGTAAAACATTTTTGCATCACCATATCGAGACCCCGTGTAACTATTTGGGATTTCTGTGTACAGAGCTGTGTAAGGCGGCATTTTGTATGTGAAAATATGTCGTTTTTATTAATACCATTTTGGGGAATGTCTGGCATTTTGATCACTATTAAAATTTTTTGGGGGGGTTGAAGTGGCAAAAAACTGTGATTTGGACATTTTGACCCTGCCCGCTACAACGTTCACCGTATTGGAAAAATATTTTTAGAGTTCGGCCATTTTTGGACGTGAGGATACCTAATGTGTTTGTTTATTCTTATATGTGATCAAGGGAAAGGGAAATTTGAATTTTTATATATTGTTTTAAAACTTTTTTTTACATATTTGTTTACTTTTATTTAGCCCCCCTACCCCAGGGGGCTTGAACCTGCGATCATAAAATCGCTTATGCTATAGACTGCAATATCACAGTATTGCAGTCTAAGTGCATTGCTATTGAGACCTATTCACAAGGCTCCTAGCTGCTAGGGGAATACACTGGCTACTGCAAACTTGCCGTGCGAGAGACGGTGACCAGCCCTGAAGTGAAAGGGGCAGTTAAAAACCCTCAGATGCTGGTGGTCACATCTGACACCGGCATCTGAGGGGTTGAATGCTTGCGTTCAGAAATTTATCTGATCGCAAGCATTGCCGCTGGGTCCCTGCTGTGAAGCACAAGGATATCAGCGGTGGATGTCAGCTGTCAGCGATCGCTGCATCTTAGAGGTTGCTAGCAGATCAGCAGCCCTGCCATGCAATCCGGGCTGCCGACTGCTGCTATGGCAACAGGAGGCCTAACAATGGCCTCCTGCTCTGCCTAATCGGCTTGCTGTCAGTGAATGACTCACAGATCTAGTACATTGCACTACATAGGTAGTGCAATGTATTAGAAAAAAAAAATCAGACAGTTGGACCGTCAAAGTTTTAAAACATATAATAAAAGTTTCAAGTAATAAAATAATATACAATCAGCCTTTTCCCTTATCAAGTCCTTTATTATTGAAAAAAATAAATAAACCATACATATTTGGTATTGCCATGACCGTGACGGCCTGAACTTTAAATATGTTATGTTATTTATTCCACGCGGTGAACGTCGTAAAAAAAACAACTTAAAAAACTATACGAGGATTTCTGTTTGTTGGTCACTTTGCCCTACAAATATTGAAATAAACAGTGCTCAAAAAGTCGCATGTATCCAAAAATGGTACCTATAAAAACTGCAGCTCATCTTGCAAAAATCAAGCCCTCATACAGCTCCGTCAACGAAAAAAAATTAAACGTTATGGTTCTCACAACTTGGCGACCGAAAAAATACATTATTTTTGCAAAAATAATTTTAGTGTGCAAAAAGTTGTAAAACATAAAAAAGTACTATAAATTAGGTATCACCGGAATCGTACTGACCCGCAGAATAACGTTAACGTCTAGTTTATAATGCATGGTGGACGCTGTATAAACAAAAAACTAAAAAAATCGATGCCAGAATTGCAGTTTTGTTTTTACCTGGCCTCCCCAAAAATAGGATAAGATGTGATCAAAAAGTCCCATGTACCCCAAAATGGTACAAATAAAAACTACAGCTCGTCCCGCAAAAAAACAGCCCTCATACCACTACGTCTATCAAAAAATAAAATTAGTTAAGGCTCCAATAAGGCAGGAAAGTAAAAATATGCAACTGTGCAGGCCCAAGGGGAATATTTCTTCTGTTTCAAGAGGTGAATTATCAAGGCCCTAAAATTAGGGAACCCTTATTATACCAGGGCAATACTTCCCAGCAAAATTACCCAAACTGCAAAGGTGCGGAGTGTGGACCAAAAGGGGGATAATGAAGGAAATTTATCAGTGCAACACTGGCCTGTGCAGAAAGGATTTTGTCGCGACGTAACAAATATCTATGGATTATTTCTTTTTTACCCCATTATTATACTACCTGACTATACCCCTTATGTACTTTGCCCAGCTTATATGTACCCCCACATTATAAATTGAAATACCAGTAAAACTTCAAACCAAACTACTACCAAGCAAAATCCACGCTCCAAAAGCCAAATGGTGATCCTTCCCCTCTGAACCCTACAGCGCGCCAAAACAGCAGTTTACTTCCACATATATGGCATCGCCATACCCGAAAGAACCCTTTTAACAATTTTTTGGGTGTGTCTCCCCAGTGGCACAAATTGGGCAGAACATATTTGCCACTGAAATGGCATATCTAGGGAAAAATGTTCATTTTTTACTTTGCAGCATCCGCAGCGCAATTATTTATGGAAAAGACCTGTGGGGTGAAAATGCTCACTGCACCCCTTAATAAATGCCTTGAGGGGTGTAGTTTCCAAAATGAGGTAACTTCTCGGGGCTTTCTTTTCTTACTTCACATCAGAGCCTCTGCAATTGTTGGTCATAATAAATGCAAAATTGTACAAAAGTACAGTTGTAAATGGAATAACCAAAGAAAAAGGGAGGTATGCGCTAGTATAATGAAATAACAAATCCATCTCAATGGAGAAGTCTAGAGTGATCTGCTGGTAGTGCAGTTCCCCAAACAAACCAATGCTGGCAGACAAAGTTCCATTAGCGTTATCAAAAGCAGAGTGCCTTACCCATAAGGAGTGATGTAGTCAAATGCGCCCCGATGGGCTTTTCGCGTATAGCTTTATCAAGTTCCCCAATAGCAGTTAATGACCACATATGGGGTATTGCCATACTCGGGAGAAATAGCTTTACGAATATTGGGGTTCTTTTTTTCCTTTATTTGTTGAGAAAATGAAAAACTTTGAGCTAAAGCTACATCTTATTGAAGAAAAGGGATTGTTTTTTATTTTCACTGCCCAATTCTAATACATTTTTATAAAACACCTGTGTGATCAAAATGCTCAATACACTCCTAGATTAATTCCTCAAGGGGTGTCGTTTCCTAAATCACTTTTTGAGCGTTTTCACTGTTTTGGTCCCTCAGGGGTTTTGCAAATGTGACATGGTCTCCGCAAACCATTCCTGCTAAATTTTAGCTCCAAATGGCGCTCTTTCCCTTCTAAGCCCTGCCGTGTGTCCAAACAGCCGTTTATGACCACATGTGGGGTAATGTTTTACTTAGGAAAAATTGCTTTACAAATTTTGCAGTGATTTTCTCCTTTAGTCCCTGTGGAAATTAAAAAAAATTAGCTAAACCTACATTTTCTTTGAAAAAGTTTAGATTTTCATTTTAACAGCCTCCTTCCAATAATTTCTGCAAAAACCTGTGCAGTGAAAATGCTCACTATACCTCTAGATAATATCTGCAATGAGTATAGTTTCCAAAATGCACAAAAATGAAGAAAAGACCCTGGTAGTTGGCGGGCACTAGAACATCATATATACAAAATTGCCATCGGCAAAAAACCCTATTTCCCAACTACCACTAAATGATTGTTAAGCTACATGAGCAAAAAGACGAACCACATATATGTTTAAAAAAAAGCATGCAATGCCTATTTACTATATGGTACACAGTGCTAATGATGGCCGGTGGCTGCAGAACGTCGAGCCAAATCAACAGCGAAGTGACAAGATCCAGCAACAAAACACGTTGTTTAAAAAAATACTCAGAGCCCCCCCCCCCACATGTTCCGCTACACACGAACCCCTGGAAGTCTCGGGTCCCTGTCGTTCCCAGATTATATTCGCCCACGCCGGCAAGTAGAGATATAATGAAGGTGATCCTGGCTCCGTGCAGAGGGAATGCTCGGGCGTGCAGAGTGAAGTGGATATGACATTGATTCAGAAACCCCTTGCACGAGCTTGCGTCTCCATGGAACCGAGGGTTCGAACTGAGGCTGTCAGGAAGTGTAGCAGGAGTTTCGATCGGAGGAGCTTGAATAGGAGCAGTGGAGAAATTAGCTAGCGCCCCTAGCTGCTGTGCCATGGAGTCTACTGCCACAAGGAGTTGATCCTGTCGTGCTTGCAGATCCTGCAGGTCCGCCTGCATGGCTTGGGAGGATGACAGGCCCTTGATTTGGCCAGCGGGGTCCATGGCCTGAGAAGGCTGTCACGGCGGGGGTGTGAACCCACTGGGCCGTACCGCGTAGCGGGGTAGCAGCTGGCCAACAAAGTACAAAACAATGTCTATAGTTCAGAACGGGTACCTGAGGCAATGTAGACAGTAGTGGGAGCACGACTTTACTTTCTCAGCAGGTGGCACCGTGGATGCAGCTGAAGACGACTTGAATTTCTCAGCAGGTGGCACCGTAGATGCAGCGGAAGACACGACTTGACTTTCTCAGCAGATACGATAGCATGGGATACAGGGTACACGCAGCAGGATCGGGTAACACTGGGAACTAGGAAACACTGGGAGACCATTTGCAAGACAAACTTAGGTATACGACAACGCTCAGGCGAGGAACAAGTGGGCAGAACCCCTTTTTATAGTCCAGCAGCCATTTGGGCTAATTATTGGTTGGTGACAGCTGGTCGTGTACTGGCCAGTGGCGTAACTACCGCTATAGCAGCCGTAGCGGGGCCCGCAGCATGAGGGGGCCCGTGCCACCAGCCGACACGGGCACCCCCATGGCCCGAGGCTCCGCTAGCAGCTGCTATGGCTGCTACAGCGCGACGCCACTGAAGGGTTTGTTCCTACAAAAGACATGCATCCCCTATCCACAGGATAGGGGATACATGTGTGATCGCTGGGACGCCCTGCGATAAGGAGAACGGTCCCCTGAAGTTCTCAATGACAAACCACGGACTTCCGGGGTCTGTCTGCAGCTCCATAGAAATTATTTGCGCATCGGTCGCGCTTGTGCGCATGCGTGACCAGCGCTTCTTTCATTTTTATTGAACTGCGCAGACGCCGGAAGTCCGAGGTTTGTCATGGAGAGCTTTGGGGGAATTTCGGTCCCCCGTTCTCCTTATCGCTGCCAGCGATCACACATGTATCCCCTATCCTGTGGATAGGGGATGCATGTCTTTTGTAGGACAAACTATAGGCTGTTTTTTTTTTGGGGGGGGGCTATATGGCGTTGTCTACAGGGGGGGTTCTGTATGGCGTTATCTACAGGGGGGTTCTGTTTGGCGTTATCTACAGGGAGGGTCTGTATGGCATTATCTACAGGGGGGTGTCTGTATGGCGTTATCCACAGGGAGCCCCAGTCAAAAGCTTGCTATGGGGCCCAGTCTTTCCTAGTTACGCCCCTGGTACTGGCCCTTTAAGGCCGTGCACGCGCGAGCGCGCGCGCGCCCTGCGGGAAACAGTCCGAGTACCCAGAAGTGAGTGCCGGCGTCTCCCTGGAGGGAGCTGACGCCGAGAAGACAGATGTCCATGGCCGGGGTCGTCAGAGGGTAAGTCTGAACGACGGCCCCCGGCCATAGACGTTACACCAAGCCCTACTACCGCTACCTTATACGCATTATCGAAAATCCACAAGGCCTCTCACCCTGTCCCTGGCAGGCCTATTGTATCTGGGAATGATTGCCTCACACAGGGAATTAGTCTATGTGTGGACGAAATGCTCTCGTCCTTTGTTACATTTTTACATTCACATTTAAGGGACACGAAGGACACCATCACTAGGATCCAGGATATTCATGTCACTCCAACTACCATGATTGCTAGCATTGATGTTGAGTCTCGGTGGGAAGAAACTATTATTTCACTTGTCACATTTTATTTTGGGGTACATATATATTGACGATATTTTGATTCTTTGGGATGGGGACTCTTCTTTATTTACTGACTTCATGTCAATACTTAATAGCAATTTAATTGGTATGAAATTTACTTATGAAATACACCATACAGAGATTGCTTTTCTGGATCTCAGAATTTCCCTGGATCCTGGTGGTGGTGTCCAAACTAACATCTCTCGGAAACCCACAGCTACAAATAGCTTCCTACATTGGGGGAGCCACCATCCTCCCTCGCTGAAGAGGGGAATTCCAATAGGACAATACCTGAGAGCAAAAAGAAACTGCTCTGATGAGCAATCCTTTAAAATAGAATGTGATGGTGTAAAGGATCTGCCAGACACAGCTTCTGTGTCGACGCCCGTGGTTACCCAGTCTGCACCTGCTCCTAAGTCTGATAGAGTGACTCCTTCTTCCACCACTCAGGCTGGGAGGCTGAGGAGTGGGAGAGCCTATCACAACCTGGCCAGACGGAGCTAGCTCCCGCCCTCTGTCTATTTATACCTTCATTTCCTGCTTCTCCTTTGCCTGTGATTCTGCTTATTTCCTGGCTCTGCTGCTGCTGCTTGTACTATTTGTCCTCTGCTTCATATTGACCCTGGCTTTACTGACTACTCTCTTGCTCTGCGTTTGGTACCTCGTACACTCCTGGTTTGACTCGGCTCGTTCACTTCTCTTGTAGCTCACGGTGTTACCGTGGGCATCTGCCCCTTTTCCCTTAGCTTCTTTGTACCCTTGTCTGCCTGTCTGTCGTGCACATAGTGAGAGTAGGGACAGTCGCCCAGTTGTACGCCGTCGCCTAGGACGGGCCATTGCAAGTAGGCAGGGACTGAGTGGCGGGTAGATTAGGGCTCACCTGTCGGTCTCACTACCCCGTCATTGCAGATGGTCTATTTTCCAAATTCATTGCCCGTGGCTACCCAAAGAAATGTCTAAACATAGCCTATGCCAGGGCGACAGACAGAAGATATCTCTTGTGTGAATCAAATTGTGGAAATCTCAAGTCTTTCTCTAATACTGGGTCAGGTTTTAAACCTGTTCCATCTACCTCGATTGTCAGATGTGTTGGCACTTTTGATGCCTGTTCTTATCAGGTCACCAAAATCCTTCAAAAATATTGACCTATCCTTCGTGCAGACTCTGATCTCTGTGACCAAATCTCTATCACTCCCAGAATTACTTACCGAAAAGGTAAGAACTTACGTGACTACCTTGTGCATAGTCATTACTCTCAGTCCTCATCAGCATCCAAATGCTGGCTTAAATCGTCAGTCACAGGATCCCACCCTTGTGGGAGATGCTCTTTTTGCCCGTCTATGCTCACCACTAAAAGCTTCTGTAATCCTCTAGACAGCAAAATTTGTCAGCAAACAATTCATTAACTGTCAAAGCAGTGGAGGTGTTTATATATCTAAATGCCCTATCCGAAATTTTTGTAGGCAAAACTGTCCAAGAACTGAGGAGAAGAATCTCCAAACATTTCAGTGCCATCAACAATAAAGAGGATACACCTCTATCTAGACAAATTGAATCTGTCCATGATGGCAATACCCGATCACTAAAATTTTGGGGCATCACTCAGATCAAGTTGGGCCCACGAGCTGGGAATCTTGATCGTAAGCTCTTGCAAAAGGAAGCACGGTGGAATCACCGTTTGGGCACTCTGCCCTATGTGGCTCAATGAAGGCTTTACTTTTGCAGCTTTCCTTTGATGACTAATCAATTATATACTATCATAAAAACTGATCTTGGGTTTATAAACAAATTTACAACTTAACTCTAGAGACAGACCTTCTCATCAGTTATATTTCTCAGCTGAGAGGAGTCTCTCCCTTAATGAGAGGTTTAGTCTCTTGAAACATTATATACACTGCTTATGTCGACTCGCATTCTTTTGAACCTCCTTGTTTTTATCATAACATATTGATAGCTACGCTTTTTTCATTTTTTCTGGTCTGTATATTCAATTCTAATACCTATGTTGCCATGATGGATACTAATCAATATGTGCATCTAATTTGCACAAACGCGCAGTAGTGTAAGTCCCTTGGGATGTTTTAATCTCTCCAACATTGTGCCAATGGCCACTATTATGGCTTTACTTACAGTTCACGGAGCAATGCGATGATTTCTGCGCATGCGCCGGGGACGCTGTCAGGTATCGATGTATCCGTATAGAAGCTTGAACTGAGTGTTTAGCTTTGTGGATGCATACCCCATCTGCGCATGCGCCGGGTACACTGCGCTACAGGCTAACGATTTGGCAACCTAATTGGACAATCTAGGTGCCTGTCACACGGTGAGAGACTCGACCCCCACACTTCAACCTGATTGGCCAGTTCTCCATTAATTCTTAATGCATGAATCAATTTGTGACTGCATGCCCCTTGCGCGCATGCGCCAGGGATACTGTTCCATAGGCCAACGATATGGTATCCTAATTGGAACATTCAGGTGCTTGTCAAACAGCAGGAGGCTTGACCTCTCTGCTTGAATCTGATTGGCCAGTTTTCTACCCGTTGCACCCTTCTGGTCTACTTTTTGCCAGGAAATCCGCGGCGCGCCATCAATAGCCCCAGCACCCCTGAGGACGCTACATGTGTAGCAAAACATGTTGGGGGGGGGGGGGGGCTCTGAGTAATTTTTAAACAACGTGTTTTGTTGCTGGATCTTGTCACTTCACTGTTGATTTGGCTCGGCGTTCTGCAGCCGCCGGCCATCATTAGCACTGTGTACCATATACTATATAGGCATTGTCCTATGGTACTACTCCTCCAGCAGTATGCATGCTTATTTTTAAACATATATGTGGTTTGTCTTTTTGCTCATGTAGCTTAATAAAGTTAATGACAATCATTTAGTGGTAGTTGGGAAATAGGGTTCTTTGCTGGTGGCAATTTTGTATACATAGTTTCCAAAATGGGGTCACATGTGGGGGTTTTCCACTGTATTGTCCCCTCAGGGGCTTTACAAATGCGACATGGCCTCTGCAAACCATTCCTGCTAAATTTGAGCTCCAAAAGCCAAATGGCGCTCTTTCCCTTCTAAGCCCTGCTGTGTGTCCAAACAGCCATTTATGACCACATGTGGGGTATTGTTTTACTCGGGAGAAATTGCTTTACAAATGTTGTGGTGCTGTTTCCCTTTAGTCCTCGTGGAAATGAGTTAAAAATGAGCTAAACCAACATTTTCTTTGAAAGAATGTAAATTTTAATTGTCACGGCCTACTTCCAATAATTTCTGCAATAAACCTGTGCGGTCAACATGTTCATTATACCTCTAGATAATTTCCTTGAGGGGTTTAGTTTCACAAATGGGGTCAATTTTGGGGGATTTCCACTGTTTTGGCACCGCAAGAGACCTTCAAACCTGACATGGGGCCCAAAATCCTCTAGGTGCTCTTTTGCTTCTGAGGTCGGTGCTTCAGTCCATTACAACGCTAGGGCCACATGTGGGATATTTCATAAAACTGCAGAATCAGGGCAATACATATTCAGTTGCATTTCTCTGGTAAAACATTCTGCGTAACAAAACAAATGGATTAAAATTGAATTTCTGTAAAATAAAATGAAATTTGTACATTTCACCTCTAATTTGCTTTAATTCCTGTGAAACATCCAAAGGGTTAAGAAACTTTCTAAATGCTGTTTTGACTACTTTGAGGGGTGACATTATTAAAATGGGGTGACTTATTGGGAGTTTCTAATATATAAGGCCTTCAGAGCCACTTCACAACTGAACTGCCCCCTGTAAAAATAGCCTTTTGAAATTTGTTTGAAAATGTGATAAATTGCTTCTAAAGTTCTAAGCCTTGTAATGTCCTAGAAAAATAAAAGGATTTTCAAAAAAACTGCCAATCTAAAGTAGACATATGCGGGAAGATAATTGGCAACAATTTTGTGTGGTATAACTGCCTGTCTTACAAACAGAAACATTTAAAAAAATTTCGCTCAATTTTGGGGTTTTTCACAATTAAATACTGAATGTATCGAGCAAATTTTGTAAGTAACATAAAGTCCAATGTGTCACGAGAAAACCATCTCAGAATCGCTTGGATAGGTAAAAAGCATTCCTAAGTCATTACCACATAAAGTGAAACATGTCAGATTTGAAAAATGAGGCTCTGTCAGGACGGTCAAAAGTGGCCAAAGAGGGAAGGAGTATACACTATAATAGTTTTAGTAAAAAAAAGTCTTCAAAGGTTTACATAGCCTTTAAAGGGGTTTTCCCATCCTGGACATTTACGACATATCCACAGGTTATGTCATAAATGTCAGATAGATGCGGGTCCCAGCTCTGAGACCCGTATATATCTCTAGAACAGGGCCCCCTCAACCCCATTCTACCTCTCTGTGCTCAGGCTTGTAGGAAGGGCAACAGCGGTCTGTGGCACAAGAGATGAGACACAACTTCTTGGTTCAACTTTTTACTGTAATGAAAACTAAACAGAATATTCTCTTCTGCAGAGCAGACAGGAATTCTGAGGTTGGGGACGCCGAACCCACTGGAAGTCCCCCTGAGAGAGGTTGTGCCTGACCCCCGCGTTGCCAAGCTCGGCAGCAAACACGCCACTGTCAGTCACGGTGGGAGCTACCCACTACTGTCAGCATACCCTCAGGGAAGTGTGACACTCTCAGCCCAGGGGTCGCATTGTGGGAATCCGTGGACTAACCTGTACCTACTAGCACCACCACGGGTCCTTGCGGAGCTATCCGCTACCTTTCGTGACAAGCCCTCTCTAGACTCAGTCGGCGGCCCAATTGTCGGACACGCCTAGGACACAACTGAACAGTTCAGGTTGACAACTACCGCTTGTTCAAAGTCCGGTCCAATAAGATTCCGTCCACCCAACCGTTCCTTCTGTCTGCTCCTAGGCCCAACAGTATTCACAAATAACAGTTCAAAGCATTTGTTACAGGGCTGTGATTACAGAAGGCATACACTCTTGGGTAAACGCAGGGACACCGGCACTAGTGGTGAGGTAGTGAGACTGTACTTGCCTATTTCCAGGCTATTCCGTCTATTCCTTCCAAGACTGGTATACTAAGGGTGCTGTGAACTGGTGGGCGAGCGACATCCCTTTCTTCAGAGGGTCATTGACTACAGGACTGGTACTGGCTCTGTAGTCCTAGGGTTCCCTGACAGGGTGTTATACTGGGCAATGTCCGGTACCTGTAGCTGCTGCGGGTGATACCTTCCGCTCCTGTCCGGTCCTCTGGTATTGCTCCTTGTACTCTGATCGCCCCCGAGCTGTGGATCCTTTTTGTTTGTGTCCTGGGACACCGGTCTCTTCCTCCTTCACGCTGTTGGTTCCGTTGCCGTTCACTCCTCTCATGCACCATGCTACTTCTTCTCACTACCTTCTTTTCCGGTCCTCTTTTGCGTGCCGCTTCACACCACCCCCTCCGCCTCACACCACCTCCTCTTTGTCACTTCCGATTCTTCTCTTCCGCCACACGTGTCCAGATCACGAGACTACCTGCATCTCCCGGCACAAGTGCATACATTTCATGGCACCCGGCATTAGTTGTTATTGCCATGGCTACAGCAACGCTCCTCCGCTCGGGAGCCGAACTCCTGAGATAAGTACCGGCTAGTGTCACTGCGTTGTTCCCTGACAGGAACAGTAATAATTAAGGTTTAATCACACAGTGAATGTTAATAAGTGCAGTCCTCAGCACTAAACTTTGTAGTCTTGCAAGTATGCCGGTTGTCGATTACGGTTAAACCTCTGAGGGTAATGCAATCCACAATCCACTTTATGTTGCAGGTGCCTCTGAACACTCCGTTGGACTTGCCACCTCTGTCGTTAGTGGTTCCTAAGCTGAATTCGGGTCGTTTGATGGAACCATCACCCACCAGTCCCCGTCTGTATTTGTCAGTGGGGTATCCCGCTGATCTTCTTGTCTTGGTGACGTGATCGACTCTGGTGTCAGAACAGTACAGGGTTGCAACAGGTTTCGATATAGCTTTCTGCTCGATCCCTGGTCATCCTCTGTTCGCACTTCATACACAGGGAGTCCGGGATCGACGCATTTAATCACCACATACGGTTTCCTTTTCCATCGGGGCTCTAGCTTACCCCCGCGTGTTGTCCGGCGATTCCATACCAGTATTCGATCTCCAGTATGAAAAGCTCGATGTCGTTCACTCATAGGGAGCAGCCGCTCTGTGGGCCGAGCTTTCTCCATTTCGTCTTTCGCCAAACTCAACCACCATTGGTGCTCCTGTACCCATTGCGACGGGGATCGGGTGACTTCCATCTCTGGCATTTCTAACAGAAGATCCAATGGGACCCGACTCGGTCGACCGAACAGTAATTGATATGTGTTAGAACCGGTAGCCCAATGCACAGTGTTATTGTAGGCCCATACTAAGTCGTCCACATATTCAGGCCATCGGTCTTGCCGTTCATCTCCTAGAGTTTTTAACAGACCAAGCAAGGTGCGGTTGAACCTTCTGCAAGCCCCATTACCTTGTGGGTGATATGGGGTGGTTCTTGATTTCCGGATTCCATGTACTACACACAGTTCTCGAAGTAGATTTGACTTGAAATTCGGCCCTTGATCCGATAAGAGACGTCTTGGGCAACCATAAGGATGGATAACAAGTTTCCACAATGCAGCCGCGGACGTCGATGCGGTCTGATACCGTGCAGGTATTACCACTGCAAACTTTGAAAAATGGTCCAAGAATACCAGTGCATATCTGTGCCCCGATGTGACTTCTTGGATGGTTAAAAAGTCGCCTTGTGTATTACACACTCTGCGCATTCTTTGTAGACATCTCTCATTATTCCTTCCAGTCTTGGAGCATAGGCAGGCAGCAGGAACGGGTAACACTGGGAACTGGAAAACACTAGGAGCCCATTTGCAAGACAATCTATAGGTATACAACGCTCAGGCAAGGATCAAGAGGGCAGAGCCCCTTTTATAGTCCAGCAGCACTCTAGGCTAATTACTGATTAAATGACAGCTGAACGCGTACCGGCCCTTTAAGGCCGTGCACACGCGGGCGCCCTGCGGGAAACAGTCCCAGAACCCAAAAGTGAGTGCTGACGTCTCCCTGGAGGAAGATGCCGCCGAGAACACAGATGTCCATGGCTGGGGCCGTCAGAGGGTAAGTCTGAATGACGGCCCTCGGCCATAGACGTTACAATATCCCCCTCTTACGCCCCCTCTTCTTGGGGCCAGAGAAGGAGAGAAATCTCTTCACGAGGACAGGGGCATCGATGTTCTCCTCTGGCTCCCAACACCTCTCCTCTGGACCAAATCCCCTCCAATCCACCAAATAAAACGTCCTTCCTCCCACTTTCTTGGTGGCCAGGATCTCCCTCACTTCGAAAGTCACTGACGAACCGCCAGGAGCCACTGCGGAACTAGGAGTCCTGGAGTGGCGGTTCAGGACGACCAGCTTTAGCAAGGAGACATGGAAGGAGTTGGGGATCTTGAGGATAGGAGGCAGCCGAAGCTTGTAAAACACAGGATTGGTTTGTTGCAGAATCTCGAAGGGTCCGAGGAACCTGGGAGCAAACTTGCAAGACGGCACCCTCAGCCGGATATTCCTGGAAGACAGCCAGACCTTCGTACCTGGAAGAAACTGGGGAGGTTCTCGTCTTCTAGTGTCTGCCTTTCTCTTCATGTCGTCCACCACCAGCAGAATAGAAGATCGTGTCTGTTGCCATATCTGCAGGAAGTCCCTGAAGGTAGAGTCAGCTGCAGGCACCTGGGACATAGTAGAGGCAGGAAGAGATATACAAGGATGTTGGCCGTAGACGATTAAGAATGTACTGGAGGTGGTGGACTCACTAGTATGGTTATTATAGGAGAACTCAGCCCACGGAAGCAGCTGCACCAAGTCATCATGCCGTCTGGAGACAAAGTGCCGCAGATAGTTCTCCATAATCTGGTTAACCCTTTCGACTTGTCAATTGGACTGAGGATAATAAGCCGAGGAGAAGTCCAACTTTACACCGAGGAGGCCGCAGAGTGCTCTCCAGAACTTTGTGGTGAACTGGACCCCTCGATCCGAGACAATATGCAGAGGCAAGCCGTGCAGATGGAAGATGTGTTGAACGAAGAGGTCGGCCAGTCGAGCAGCAGAAGGCAGACCAGTCAGGGGAACAAAATGAGCCATTTTAGAAAATTGATCCACCACCACCCAGATCACACTGCATCCCGCAGAGAGAGGCAGATCTGTGATAAAGTCCATAGCAACATGCTGCCATGGGGCATCGGGCACAGGCAGTGGTTGGAGCAGACCGGCTGGTGTGGAGTGAGCAACTTTGTTTGCTGCGCATACCGTACAGGAGGAGACAAAATCCATGACGTTTTTTGGCAGCGTGGGCCACCAGAATTGACGGGCAATTAGGTCTCGGGTCTTACGGGCACTCACATGACCTGCCAGCTTGGAACTGTGACCCCAGAGAAGGACTCTTCCTCTGTCTGCCAGACGTACAAAAGTCCTTCCTGGAGTAATGTCTCTAACTTGCAGAGGGTTAACTGAATAGATGCAGGAAGGGACGATAATATTCTGTGGGGCCTCCACAGTGTCCTCTGTTTCAAATGACCTAGACCAGGCATCGGCCCTCACATTCTTGTCGGTAGTGGAGTTCGAACCGGAACTGAGCAAAGATCAACGACCACCTGGCTTGACGAGGATTCAGCTGTTGAGCCGTCTGCAGATAGGTCAGGTTCTTGTGGTCTGTGAAGACCAGAATAGGATGAGCTGCGCCTTCCAGTAGGTGTCTCCACTCCTGCAGGGCCAGCTTGATGGCCAGTAACTCGCGATCCCCAATCGAGTAGTTGCGATCTGCGGGAGAAAACAGCTTAGAGTAGTAGCCACATACCACAGTCTTGCCTTTCGAACCTCTCTGGAACAAAAGTGCATTGGCACCAACAGTGGAAGCGTCCACCTCTAATGAAAACTGTAGGGATACATCAGGGTGATGAAGAATAGAGGCTGACGTGAAGGCCTTTTTTAAGGTTTTAAATGCGACTTCTGCTTCTGGAGTCCAAACCTTGGCATTCATGCCCTTTTTAGTGAGGGTGGAGATGGGAGCTGTTAATGAAGAGAAGTTGGGAATGAACAGCCGGTAGAAGTCGGTGAATCCCAGGAAGCGTTGTATGGCCCTTAAGCCTTGGGGGCGTGGCCATTCCAAGACAGCCTTTACCTTCTCAGGGTCAATTTTGAGGCCCTGATCGGAGATGATATAGCCCAGGAAGGGTAGAGACTTCTTTTCAAACATGCACTTCTCCAGCTTGGCATAAAGATGATTCTCCCTTAATCGAAGCAATACCTGGCGGACATGACCCTGATGAGTCACAAGATCTTGGGAAATAAATCAAAATGTCATCGAGATACACCACAACACAGACATAGAGAAGATCAGGAAAAATATAATTGACAAATTCTTGAAACACAGCGGAGGTGTTCCACAGGCCAAAGGGCATGACCAGATATTCGTAGTGTCCATCACATGTATTAAATTATAAGCCCCCTGTAGGTCTTGCTTAGAAACAAATTTTGCCCCTCGTATGCGATCAAACCGTTCCGAAATCAAAGGCAATGGGTACCTGTTCTTCACCATGATCTGGTTGAGGCCTCGGTAGTCAATGCAGGGTCGGAGGGATCAATCCTTCTTCTTGGCAAAGAAAAATTTGGCTCCGGCCGAGGATGAGGATTTACGTATGAAGCCGCTCTCCAGATTCTCCTTAATGTAGGCTGACATAGACTTGGTCTCAGGCAAGGAGAGAGGGTGTACTCTACCGCGAACAGGGGATGAATCAGGAACCAAGTCGATAGGGCAATCATACGCTCGATGTGGTGGCAATGTCTCTGCTTCCTTCTTGTTGAAGACATTTGAGAACAGAGAGTAACAAGGAGGCAACCCTGCCAGTGACTGGTATGGACCTGCACCAGACAGCGGTCGAGACACCTGAGACCCCACTGGAGAACATCTCCAGAGTTACAATCCAGGGCTGGGGCGTGTAGACGGAGCCAAGGCAAACCCTGCAGCACGGAGTTGACGGCCTTGGGCAGGACAAACAGGGAGATGAGTTCAGAGTGAAGGACTCCCACTTGGAGTCTTAACAGCTTGATCACGGACAAAACTGGCTCAGTCCATCTACCGAGGCAACGATCAATGGCCTTTCCAGCAGAACAGTGGGCCACTGAAGAAGATCCACAAGGTCTTGGCAGATGAAATTGGCTGCAGAGCCAGAGTCCAGGTAGGCAGACACTGGATGAGGCCTCTCGCCAGCGACGATGGTCACAGGAATGAACCGTTTGGAGGAGAGTTCTCTATTAACTCCTTCAGGACACAGCCTGTTTTGGCCTTAAGGACACAGTCAATTTTTTCAAATCTGACGTGTCACTTTATTTGGTAATAACTCTGGAATGCTTTTATGTATCCAATCGTTTCTGTGATTTTTTTTCTCATGACACATTGGGCTTTATGTTACTGCCAATATTTGCTCGATACATGCAGTATTTAATTGTGAAAAACACCAGAATTTAGCGGAAAATTAAAAAAATTAGCATTTTTCTAAATTTTAATGTATCCGCTTGTAAGACAGATAGTAATACCACACAAAATGGTTGCTAATTAACATCCCCCATATGTCTACTTAAGATTTGCATCGTTTTTTGAGCATCCTTTTCTTTTGCTAGGACGTTACAAGGCTTAGAACTTTAGCAGCAATTTCTCACATTTTAAAGAAAATTTCAAAAGGCTATTTTTACAGGGTCCAGTTCAGTTGTGAAATTACTTTTAGGGCCTTAAATATTAGAAACCCTTGATAAGTCACCCCTTTTTAAAAACTGCACCCCTCAAAGTATTCAAAACAGCATTTAGAACGTTTCTTAACCCTTTAGACGTTTCACAGGAATTAAAGCAAAGTAGAGGTGAAATTTACACATTTCATATTTTTTTGCAGAAATTCATTTTTAATCTATTTTTTTTTTTGTAACACAGAAGATTTTACCAGAGAAATGAAACTCAATATTTATTACCCAGGTTCTGCAGTTTTTAGAAATATCCCACATGTGGCCCTAGTGCGCTTATAGACTGAAGCACCGGCATCAGAATCAAAGGAGCACCTAGAGGATTTTGGGGCCTTCCTTTTATTAGAATATATTTTAGGCACCATGTCAGGTTTGAAGGGCTCTTGCGGTGAAATCCCCCAAAAGTGACCCCATTTTTGAAACTACACCCCTTGAGAAAATGATCTAGTGGTATAGTGAGCATTTTGACCTCGCAGGTTTTTGCAGAAATGGTTGGAAGTAGGCTGTGAAAATGAAAATCTACATTCTTTCAAAGAAAATGTTGGTTTAGCTAATTTTTTCACGAGGACTAAAGGAGAAAAAGCACTGCAACATTTGTAAAGCAATTTCTCCCGAGTAAAAGAATACCCCACATTTCGTCATAAACGGCTGTTTGGACACACAGCAGGGCTCAGAAGGGAAAGAGCACCATTTGGCTTTTGGAGCTCAAATTTAGCAGGAATGGTTTGCGGCGGCCATGTCGCATGTCGCATGTCGCATGTCGCATTTGCAAAGCCCCTGAGGGACCAAAACAGTAAAAATGCCAAAAAAGTGACTCCAGTTAGGAAACTACAACCCTTGAAGAATCTAGGATGGTAGTGAGCATTTGACCCCACAGGTGTTTCATAGATTTTATTAGAATTGGGCAGTGATAATAAAAACATATTTTTCTTCAATAAGATGTAGCTTTAGCTCAAAATCTTTCATTTTCTCAACGAATAAAGGAAAAAAAGAACTCCAACGTTTGTAAAGCAATTTCTCCCGAGTACAGCAATACCCCATATGTGTTCATAAACTGCTGTTTGGGCACAGAGTAGGGCTCAGAATTGAATTTTTTCCCTAGATATGCCATTTCAGCGGCAAATATGTGGTGCCCAGTTTGTGCCACTGGAGATACACACCCCAAAAAATAGTTAAAAGGGTTCTCCCGGGTATGGCGATGCCATATATGTGGAAGTAAACTGCTGTTTTGGCACACTGTAGGGTTCAGAAGGGAGGTAGCGCCATTTGGCTTTTGGAGCGCAGATTTTGCTTGGTAGTAGTTTTGTTTGGAGTTTTACTGGTGTTTCCGTTTATAATGTGAGGGCATATGTAAGCAGGGCAGAGTACATCAGGGGCATAGTCAGGTAGTATAATAATAGGGTAAAAAAATATACTAAAATAATCCATAATGTGTGTTACACAGTGATCAATCTTTCTGCACAGGCCGGTGTCGCGCTGATAAATGTCCTTTCTTATCCCCCTTTTGGTCCACACTCCGCACCTTTGCAGTTTGGGAAATTCTGCTGGGAAGTGTTGTCCTGGTATAATACAGATGCCCTCGCTTCTAGCAGATATGAAACAGACTTTGGAAAAAAAGATGCTCCTTGGAACGGGCGCTCAGGAGTGAATTATTTGCTTATTCCACGAAATCGTCGGTGTTAAAACAACGATTTTATTTCAGATGCAGAGAAGAAATAAATATATAATAAAAGTGTAAAGGATCTGCCAGGCACTACGTACGTCTGGGTATACTCCCAGGATTAATCAGTCGACACCTGAGGCCAGACCTCTGAGACTGACACCTGCTCCCACCAATCAGGGTGGCAGGCTCAGGAGTGGGAGAGCCTATCGCGGCCTGGTCAGTCAGAGTTAGCTCCGCCCCCTGTCCATTTATACCTGCCGTTTTCTCTTCCTCCTTGCTTGTTATTCTTCTTGGATTCCTGGCCCCACTGCAGCCTTGCTCCAGCCTGCTTCTGCCTTGCTTCAGTTCCGTTTATCCTGCGTTGCTCTGCCCCTGGCTTGCTTCTGCTCCGTGCTCCCGTTTGTATACTCCACTACTTCCTGATCCTGACTGGCTCATTCACCGCTCCGTTTCCTCGCGGCGTTCCGTGGGCTACTGTATTCCCTTGCGTGTTCCCTGTTTGTACTCCCTTGCACTTAGACAGCGTAGGGACCGCCGCCAAGTTGTACCCCGTCGCCTAGGGCGGGTCGTTGCAAGTAGGCAGGGACAGGGCGGTGGGTAGATTAGGGCTCACTTGTTCCCTTCACCTCCTTCCTGCCATTACATAATAACTAGCCCTTACCTAGTCTACCATTTCTTCTACGCTGACGCTATCATGGACCCCCTTGAGACCCTGACCCATCAGATGCAGGGCCTCTCCCTACAGGTCCAGGCCCTGGCTCAGAGGGTCAATCAGTCTGACGCTGCCTTTGTAGTACCCCTCACCTCACCTTTAGAACCCAACCTCAAGTTACCTGACCGGTTCTCAGGGGACCGTAAGACTTTTCTCTCCTTCCGGGAGAGTTGCAGACTTTATTTCCGCCTAAGACCTCACTCCTCAGGTTCCGAGAACCAGCGGGTGGGTATCATTATATCCCGACTCCAGGAAGGGCCCCAAGAGTGGGCCTTCTCCTTGGCTCCTGACGCCCCTGAACTTTCCTCCGTTGATCGGTTTTTCTCTGCCCTCGGTCTCATTTACGACGAGACTGACAGGACTGCCTTAGCCGAGAGTCAGCTGGTGACCTTACGTCAGGGTAGGAGACCTGTTGAGGAATACTGTTCTGATTTTAGAAAGTGGTGCGTAGCTTCTCGGTGGAACGACCCGGCCCTAAAGTGCCAGTTTAGGTTAGGATTATCTGACGCCCTGAAGGATCTGCTGGTTAGCTACCCCTCTTCTGACTCCCTAGACCAGGTTATGGCCCTAGCAGTACGACTTGACCGACGTCTCAGGGAACGTCAGCTTGAACGTTTCAATGTTTTCCCCTCTGACTGCCCTGCGATTCCCCCCGAGGTCCCGTCTCCTCGCTCTTCCACGGAGGACTCGGAGGTACCTATGCAACTCGGGGCCTCCATGTCCCCTCGACAACGTAGAGAGTTCCGCAGGAAGAATGGTCTCTGCTTCTATTGTGGGGACGACAAGCATCTACTGAACACCTGTCCCAGGCGCAAGAATAAGCAGCCGGAAAACTTCCGCGCCTAAGTGATCATCGGGGAGGTCACTTGGGCGCACAGGTATTTCCCGTTAATACTAAACGCAATAAGATTTTGCTTCCCTTTCAGGTCTCGTTTGCTGGCCAGTCTGCCACTGGCAGTGCCTTAGTGGATTCGGGCTCATCTGCTAATATCATGTCTGTGGAATTTGCTATGTCTCTAAAAATGCCTTTTATTAATTTACCTTATCCTATCCCGGTAGTGGGTATCGACTCCACTCCTCTTGCTAATGGTTATTTTACTCAGCATACTCCTGTTTTTGAACTCCGTGTTGGCTCCATGCATTTGGAGCAGTGCTCTGTACTGGTGATGCAGGGATTATCGTCCGATCTGGTATTAGGTCTTCCCTGGTTGCAGCTGCATAATCCCACGTTTGATTGGAATACTGGGGATCTCACCAAATGGGGTAGTGATTGCCTGATGTCATGTCTTTCGGTTAACTCTATTTCTCCCCGGGAGGAGGTAAACACGCTTCCTGAGTTTGTTCAGGACTTCGCTGATGTGTTTTCTAAGGAGGCCTCCGAGGTGTTGCCCCCTCATAGAGATTACGATTGCGCCATCGATTTGGTGCCTGGTGCCAAGCTTCCTAAGGGGAGGATATTTAATCTTTCATGTCCTGAACGTAAAGCTATGAGGGAGTATATCCAAGAATGCCTGGCCAAGGGTTTCATTCGCCCCTCGACTTCTCCTGTAGGTGCTGGCTTCTTCTTCGTGGGGAAGAAGGATGGTGGTCTTAGGCCGTGCATTGATTATCGGAACTTGAATAAGGTCACAGTAAGGAACCAGTACCCACTTCCTTTGATTCCGGATCTTTTTAATTAGGTTCAGGGAGCCCAATGGTTTTCTAAGTTCGATCTACGGGGGGCATATAACCTTATCCGCATCAAAGAGGGGGATGAGTGGAAAACTGCGTTCAACACGCCCGAAGGTCATTTCGAATACCTAGTCATGCCCTTTGGGTTGTGTAATGCCCCTGCCGTCTTCCAGAATTTTATTAATGAAATTCTGAGAGATTACCTGGGTAATTTTCTTGTAGTGTACCTTGATGACATACTGGTGTTTTCCAAGGACTGGTCCTCGCACGTGGAGCATCTCAGGAAGGTCCTCCAGGTCCTTCGGGAAAATAATCTGTTTGCGAAAACCGAAAAATGTGTGTTTGGGGTACAGGAGATACCATTTTTAGGTCAAATCCTCACTCCTCATGAATTCCGCATGGACCCTGCCAAGGTTCAGGCTGTGGCGGAATGGGTCCAACCTGCCTCCCTGAAGGCGCTACAGTGTTTTTTGGGGTTCGCTAACTATTACAGGAGATTTATTGCCAACTTCTCGGTCGTCGCTAAGCCTCTTACGGACCTCACTCGCAAGGGTGCTGATCTCCTCCATTGGCCCCCTGAGGCCGTCCAGGCTTTTGAGACCCTCAAGAAGTGCTTTATCTCGGCCCCCGTGCTGCTTCAGCCCAACTAAAGGGAGCCATTTATTGTGGAGGTTGACGCATCCGAGGTGGGAGTGGGGGCCGTCTTGTCCCAGGGTACCAGCTCCCTCACCCATCTCCGCCCCTGTGCTTACTTCTCTAGGAAGTTTTCGCCCACGGAGTGTAACTATGATATTGGCAACCGTGAACTTTTAGCCATTAAATGGGCTTTTGAAGAGTGGCGTCACTTCTTGGAGGGGGCCAGACACCAGGTAACGGTCCTTACTGACCACAAGAATCTGGTTTTCCTAGAATCTGCCCGGAGGCTTAATCCTAGACAAGCTCGTTGGGCACTATTCTTTACCAGATTTAATTTCTTGGTTACCTATAGGGCTGGGTCCAAAAATATTAAGGCTGATGCACTGTCACGTAGTTTCATGGCTAATCCTCCTTCTGAGAAGGATCCTGCTTGTATTTTACCCCCTGGTATAATTGTTTCTGCCACTGATTCTGACTTAGCCTCTGACATCGCGGCTGATCAAGGTTCAGCTCCCGGGAACCTCCCTGGGGACAAACTGTTTGTCCCCCTGCAATACCGGCTAAGGGTACTCAGAGAAAACCATGACTCCGCTCTATCTGGTCATCCTGGCATCTTGGGTACCAAACTCCTCATTACCAGACACTATTGGTGGCCTGGGTTGCCTAAAGACGTTAGGGCTTACGTCGCCGCTTGTGAGGTCTGTGCTAGGTCCAAGACCCCTAGGTCCCGACCTGCGGGCTTACTACGTTCCTTGCCCATTCCCCAGAGACCTTGGACCCATATCTCCATGGATTTTATCACCGATTTGCCTCCATCTCAGGGCAAGTCGGTGGTGTGGGTGGTAGTAGACCGCTTCAGCAAGATGTGCCACTTTGTGCCCCTTAAGAAACTACCTAACGCCAAGACGTTAGCTTCTTTGTTTGTGAAACACATTCTGCGTCTCCATGGGGCCCCAGTCAATATCGTTTCGGACAGAGGGGTACAATTTGTTTCCTTATTTTGGAGAGCTTTTTGTAAAAAGTTGGAGATTGATCTATCCTTCTCCTCCGCCTTCCATCCCGAAACTAATGGCCAAACGGAAAGGACTAACCAATCCCTGGAACAATATTTAAGGTATTTCATTTCTGACTGTCAATTTGATTGGGTCTCATTCCTTCCCCTCGCCGAATTTTCCCTGAATAACCGGGTCAGTAACTCGTCAGGGGTCTCCCCGTTTTCCTGTAATTTCGGGTTTAATCCTAGGTTCTCCTCCATTTCCCCTGGTTGTTCCAATAATCCCGAGGTAGAGGACGTTCATCGGGAACTGTGCACAGTCTGGGCCCAGGTTCAGAAGAACCTAGAGGCGTCCCAGAGCGTACAAAAGATTCAGGCTGATTGTAGACGTTCTGCTAACCCCCGGTTTGTCGTCGGGGATCTGGTGTGGTTGTCGTCGAGGAACTTGCGCCTTAAGGTCTTGTCCAGGAAGTTTGCTCCCCGATTTATTGGACCTTATAAGGTCATTGAAGTCCTCAACCCTGTATCCTTCCGTCTGGAGCTGCCCCCATCCTTTCGCATACACGACGTCTTCCATGCCTCCCTCCTGAAACGCTGCTCCCCGTCCTGGTCCCCCTCGAGGAAACCTCCTGTTCCTGTTCTCACCCCTGAGGGGGTGGAATTCGAGGTGGCCAAGATTGTGGACAGTAGGGTGATCCAGGGCTCCCTCCAGTACCTGGTCCATTGGAGAGGATACGGGCCGGAGGAGAGGACTTGGGTACCTGCTTGAGATGTTCACGCTGGGGTATTGATCAGGAGGTTCCACCTTCTCTTCCCCACTAAACCGGGTCCTCTTAGTAAGGGTCCGGTGGCCCCTCATAAAAGGGGGAGTACTGTAAAGGATCTGCCAGGCACTACGTCTGGGTATACTCCCAGGATTAATCAGTCGACACCTGAGGCCAGACCTCTGAGACTGACACCTGCTCCCACCAATCAGGGTGGCAGGCTCAGGAGTGGGAGAGCCTATCGCGGCCTGGTCAGTCAGAGTTAGCTCCGCCCCCTGTCCATTTATACCTGCCGTTTTCTCTTCCTCCTTGCTTGTTATTCTTCTTGGATTCCTGGCCCCACTGCTGCCTTGCTCCAGCCTGCTTCTGCCGTGCTTCTGCCTTTCTTCTGTTCCGTTTATCCTGCGTTGCTCTGCCCCTGGCTTGCTTCTGCTCCGTGCTCCCGTTTGTATACTCCACTACTTCCTGATCCTGACTGGCTCATTCACCGCTCCGTTTCCTCGCGGCGTTCCGTGGGCTACTGTATTCCCTTGCGTGTTCCCTGTTTGTACTCCCTTGCACTTAGACAGCGTAGGGACCGCCGCCAAGTTGTACCCCGTCGCCTAGGGCGGGTCGTTGCAAGTTGGCAGGGACAGGGCGGTGGGTAGATTAGGGCTCACTTGTTCCCTTCACCTCCTTCCTGCCATTACAAAAAGGCTGTACTGCAACGCGTTTCAACCTCACACTGAGGTCTTCGTCAGGCATATGAATTTTACTACAAAACAACATCTTAAATAATCTGGTTGTGTTGTTTACGTCCAGGTCAAACAATCAGGGTTAAAGTTCATTGTGGGAGTTTCGTCACCGTATGAGTTAGTTATTTTCCACCTTTTTATTAAAATAAAAGAAAAAGGGCAATTCCAGTTATCTCTGTCTAATGTTGCATTATGTTTCACTCAGTTTGATTTGAAGTTTATGCTAATGGTTTTTGCAGTTTTTTACTCGAACTAAAAATGCTTTTTTGTATATATATATATATATATATATATATATATACAATCTGAGCAGTTTGCTGTAGAAAATAAAGTCGATGTGTGCTCGGGACATGAACGAGATGCAAACTGTTGTTCGCGGTTGATATCTCTTATTTATTTTGTTTGGTTATATCTGGGTTTATGCTATCCTTCTGTTTTGTATTTAGAATGGATTGCATTATTTGTGTTACTATTCCTATTGATTCACATTCAATGGTTTTAGAATTGTCGGAAAAGACAGGCTCTGGCATTTATCTACATATCAGAGAGTGATGTTTTTATTGGAACGTTTATAGTTTTATCTCTGTCAACTGATTTGATTTAGTGGCATTCGTTTTTTTATGATGTAGATGTTATTAAACAATATCTTTTAGAGAATGGTATTTATTTGAAACAATAAGTATCGGTCCTTGATTTTTATTTTATTTTATTTTGAACTATTCGTAAATTCCGATGTCACTTGTTAGGAACATATGAAGTTCATTTTTCATATCCTCCTATTTGAGTTTAGACTAGGTCTATTTTCTCGTTGAGTCCGTTTGGACTCAGAGTTTCAAATTTAAAAATCCAAAACGATTCACGTTTATTCAGAGTAGAAATTCTATTATGTGTTTCTGGATTTATTTGCTCAATTGGAGAAATTTTTATGTTATTAAAATTAGATTTATGGTTGTATAGCAAATGTCTTGATAGGCTATGTTTTAAGAATCCGTTTTTGGCGTTGAAGCGGTGGCCATTCAATCTACTTCTCAATGTCTGGGTGGTTCTTCCGACATATTGTAATCCACGGTCGCATTCGATCATATATATCACATGATCGGTTTCACAGGTCATAAAGGTATCAATTTCGAACATTTCTTTCGTTACATTCGACATGACCTGTGTCTTACCTGCATTTATGCTTGAACGGCATAAGCAGTTTTTTTTTTTTCCCACATTTGAAAATACCTGCAGGTTTAGAATAATAATTGGAGATGGAGATAGAGGTATTTGTCCTCAGTCTGCTTGGTGCCAATATATTTTTCATTGTTCTCTCTCGGCGGAATGTTATACCTGGTTTTGAGGGTATGATTTTATTCAAGACTGGATCATTTTGAAGTATGCTCCAATGCTTTTGTAGTGAACCTCGAATAATATTGTGATCATGATTAAAAGTTGTGATAAAATTACTAGAGTAGTTTTTCTTCTGAATTTCTCTATTGTATTTTGCATGATCTTTTTCCGTAAGGCATACTTCTTGAGAAGTACCCAAATTTTTTTGGTATGCATATTTAATGAGATTTGGAGGATATCCTTTCTCTTCAAACCTGTCTTTGAGAATTTTAGATTGTTCTTTATAAACTTCTATTGAAGAACAGTTCTTTCTTATCCTTCTATATTGGCTATGTGGAATATTTGTTGTCCATCTTTTATAGTGTGCACTTTTGAAATTCAAGAAGCTATTTTTGTCTATATCCTTAAAATGTGTTTTCGTTGTGAATTTATTGCCAGAATGACTGATTTCTAGGTCTAAAAATATTATTTTTTCTTTGGATATACATTTGGTGAATTGGATTCCCCATGTGTTTATTATTTAAAATTTTTATAAAACACTTAGCTTCTTCATCGGTACCAGACCATATGAAAAGAGATCGTCAATATATCTACGGTAATAGACAATTTTCTTTCTATACATATGTTCGTTCTCTATGTTTTGAGATTCAAAATGCCCCATAAACAATTTGGCATAGCTGGGGGCAACTCGTGTCCCCATAACTGTACCTCTTGTTTGTTTGTATAGTTTTAAGTTGTGTTTAAAAATATTATGAGTAAGAATAAAATGTAGTCCTTCTAATAAAAAGGCATTTTGTTTCCTTGGTAACATGCCTTTCTTTTCTAAAAAAAAATTTGTCGCCTTAATTCCAAGGGCATGATCTATATTAGAATACAGAGAGGTAACGTCTAGGGTCATCAGAGTATAATTTGCTTTCCAATTATATTTTTGTAAATCTCTGATTAGACTCGTAGAGTCTTTGAGATGAGACGGAAGTTTCATTACAAGATTTTGCAAGTGTAAGTCTATATAATGTGATAATTGACTGGTAAGTGAGTTTATACCTGATATTATTGGTCTTCCTGGGGGGTTGTTTTTGTCTTTATGGACTTTGGGCAAATGATAAAAAAAAAGGGTGTTTCAGGATTTGTTATAATTAAGAATGATTTTTTTTTCTTGTTTATAATGCCCTCTTCAAAATTTGTTTTTATAAAATTAAAAAATTCCTTTTCATACTGATCCGAAGGATCCAATATAAGTGTTTTGTAATATTTTGAGTCGGATAATATTCTCTCTGCTTCTTGACTATAGACTTCCCTGTCCTGTATCACGATTCCTCCTCCCTTATCTGCTGATCTTATTACTATATTTTTATTATTTTGAAGGTCTTTTAGTGATTTTTTCTCCACTTTACTGAGATTACACTGACTCTGTATTATTCTTTTATTAATTTTTTTCATATCATTTGACATTAATGCAAAGAATGTTTCAAGGAAATTGCATCTGTGATGGAATGGATAAAAGCTTGATTTGCCGTTTAATTGGAGATGTATATAGGGGTCTTCTATACTTATATTGTTTTCTAAGATGGATCCACTCGCCGTGGTTTAGCTCCAGAGGCAAGCACAGTGTGATTAAGACCGAAGGGGTACAAGTACCATACAAGCTACAAAGTTAAGTTGTGCTAACGTAACTGCACAACCAAATAAGGTGGGCTTCATTTCATCAGTATAAATAGAATTAACTTATCCATACGATATCACCTTAGAGGAGCGCCGTTTCTCTATTTTTTTGGGTCTTTTTACAAGCTTCTAACAGATATGTTTGGGCCCTCCCCTTCCTGGTTCCCTAATTTTAGGAGCCTTGATAATTCGCCACTTGAAACAGAAGAAATGTTCCCCCCGAGCCGGCATAACTGCATATCTTTTCTTTCCTGACTTATTGAAGCCTTAACTTATTTTATTTTTTCATAGATGTAGTGGTATGAGGGCTGTTTTTTTTGCGGGACGAGCTGTAGTATTTATTGCTACCATTTTGGGGTACATGCAACTTTTTGATCACTTGTTATCCTTTTTTTTGGGAGGCCAGGTGACCAAAAAACAGCAATTCTGACATACTTTTTTAGTTCGTTTTATACAGCGTCCACCATGCGTTATAAAGTAATGATAACTTTATTCTGCGGGTCAGTCCGATACCTAATTTATGGCACTTTTTTATGTTTTACAACTTTTTGCACAATAAAATTACTTTTGTAAAGAGAATGTATTTTTTCTGTCGCCAAGTTGTGAGAGCCATAACTTTTTAATTTTTTTTGTCGACTGAGCTGTATGGGGGCTTGTTTTTTGCGAGAAGGGTTATAGTTTTTATAGGTACCATTTTTGGATACATGCAACTTTTTGATCACTTTTTATTTCCATTTTTGGAAAACAAAGTGACCAAAAAAACAGCAATTATGGCAGTATTTATTATTTTTTTTTACGGTGTTCACTGTGCGGGATAAATAACATAATATTTTTATAGTTCAGGTCGTTACGGTCGCAGCGATACCAAATATGTATGGTTTATTATTTTTTTCAATAATAAAGGACTTGAAAAGGGAAAAAGGGCGATTGTGTTTTATTTTATTGCTTGAAACTTTTATTGTAAGTTTTACAACTTTTATATTTACTTTTTGTTTTTACACTTTTTTTTTTACACTTTTCTTTAGTCCCACTAAGGGACTTGAAGCTCGAACTTATGTAGTGCAATGTATTAGAACTGTCAGTTGTTTACTGACAGCAAGCCGATCAGGCTCCGCCTCTGGAAGGGGCCTAATCGGCTTCCATAATGGCAGACAGGAAGCCATTGTTAGGCCTCCTGTTGCCATAGTAGCAGTCGCCAGCCTTGCCATCGCATGGCAGGCTGCCAATTTGCTACAAACCGCTAAGATGCAGCGATCGCATTGGATCACGGCATCGAAGGGGTTAATGGCAGGAATCAGAGCTAGCTCCGGTACCTGCCGATACATCGGGGTGTTTGCTGTAACATACAGCGGACACCTACTGCTGATGACGCCGGCTCAGCTTCTGAGCCGGAAGCTGAGCCGGCACCATCTTGCCGATGGTACCGGAAGCCTTTTAGGCCCCGCCGCCAAGCGGGGCATAGGAGGCCTTCATTGCTGGCAGACTGGGAGGTAAGTATTAGGTCTCCGAAATCCTTTGCAGCCACCGGCAACCCAGCGATCACGTTGCTGGGGTGCAGGTGGCTAAAAACTCCTCACATGCTACGATCTCTATTGAACGCAGCATGTGAGGGATTAATCGGCCGGATCGGAGGCTAGCTCCGGTCCTGGCTAATACCTCAGGATGCCAGCTGTAACATACAGCTGTTACCCGGCGGTGATGTCGCTGGCTCAGCTCCTGAGCCAGCTCCATCTCCTTCACGTACAGTTACATGGAATTGCGTTAAAACACCAGTTCCCATCACGTAAAATGTACGTGAAAATGCGGGAAGGGGTTAAATGCAGTATCGTCCAGGGTTGTCTCTCCAACCAATCCTAGGCGTTGGGGTTTTTGGCTTCTGGGGACACAGACACCGGACATGGCCAGAAAGGCCGCAATATAAACAGAGTCCAGAGGTGTGCCTGCGCTGTTTCTCTTGAACAGAAAGTTTAAGCCGATCCACCTGCATCGGAACTTCGGGTGGAGCAGTAGAAGAAGGTAAGAGGGGTTGCTGGAAGTTGGGCGCCAGTCTAGGAAGCCATCTCCACTGTCAAACTTCTTGAGATCTCTCTCTGAGCCTTATGTCCACTCGAGTAGTAAGTAGAATCAGGTCGTCCAAGGCAACTGGTAGATCTCGAGCAGCAAGTTCGTCCTTGATCTCGGAGGTAGACCATGCCAGAAGAATGCTACCAAGGCCTCATTGTTCCAGGACCGTTCTGCTGCCTGGGTCCGGAACTGGATGGTATATTCGCCCACGGAGGCATCCTCCTCGCGAAGGTTAAAGATAGCAGTGGCTGCCGATGAGACACATCCAAGCTTCTCGAATACGGTTCGGAATAACCACACAGGCCCCTGGAAGTCTTGGGTCCCTGTCGTTCCCAGATTGAGTACGCCCATGCCAGGGCCTTGCCGGCAAGTAGAGACATAATGAAGGCGATCCTGGCTTCGTCCGAAGGAAATGCTCGGGCGTGCAGAGTGAAGTGGATATGGCATTGGGTCAGAAACCCACTGCACGTACTTGCATCACCATGGAACCGAGGTGGCAATGGCAGCGAGAACTGAGGATCCGAACTGAAGCTGCCAGTAAGTGTAGCAGGAGGGTCGATCGGAGGAGCTTGAATAGGAGTGGAGAAGGAAGTAGCTAGCGCCACTAGCTGCTGTGCCATGGAGTCTACTGCCAGAAGAAGTTGATCCTGTCATGCTCGCAGATCCTGCAGGTCCGCCTGCATGGCTTGGGAGGGTGACAGGCCCTTGAATTGACCAGCGGGGTCCATAGCCTGAGCGTAATGTCACGGCGCAGGGTGTGGACCCACTGGGCCGAACCGCGTAGCGGGTTAGCAGCTGGCCAACTAGGTACAAAACAATGTCTATAGTCCAGAAAGGGTACCTGAGGCAATGTAGACAGTAGCGGTGACACAACTTGACTTTCACTGTAGATGGCTCAGTAGATGCAGCGGAAGACACGACTTAACTTTCACTGTAGATGGCACAGAGGCATGGTAGCACGGGATACAGGGTACAGGCAGCAGGAACGGGTAACACTGGGAACTGGAAAACACTAGGAGACCATTTGCAAGACAGACTTTAGGTATACAACAATGCTCAGGCAAGGATCAAGTGGGCAGAGCCCCTTTTATAGCCCAGCAGCATTCTGGGCTAATTGCCGATTAAATGACAGCTGGACGCGTACTGGCCCTTTAAGGCCGTGCACGCGCAGGCGCGTGCGCCCCGTGCGAAACCGTCCCAGAACCCGAAAGTGAGTGCCGGCGTCTCCCTGGAGGGAGATGCCGACGAGAAAACAGATGTCCATGGCCGGGGCCTTCAGAGGGTAAGTCTGAACGACGGCCCACGGCCATAGAGGTTACATCCTAAGTGCTCCGGAAAGGTCTTAGAGAAGATAACAATGTCATCTAAATAGATCAAGACTGATTGGTAGTTTAGATCCCCCAAACAATGCTCCATTAATTGTTGGAAGGTACTGGGGGCATTAGTTAGTCCGAACGACATTCGGTTAAGTTAGAATAATCCTGACGGGGTGATGAATGCCGTCTTCTCCTTATCTTCTTTCTTCATGGGTACCTGCCAATATCCGCTGGCCAAATCGAGCGTCGTGTAGTATCGGGCCTCTTGCATGGCTGTTAATGATTCTTCCACTCGGGGAAGTGGTTAGGCGTCTCGGTGGGTACAGGCGTTCAGTTTGCGGTAATCAACGCAGAACCGAAGTGTTCCGTCCTTCTTTCTTACCAGGACAATTGGGGCTGCCCACAGACTCTGACTCTTTAGGATCAACTGACCGTCTAACATCTTCTGTAAAAGATCCTTTACTTCACAGTATAGAGCAGGAGGTATATTGCGATAATACTCCCTGATGGGAAGCGCCGTCCCCGTGTGAATTTCATGTTCAATAGTGGCGGTGCACCCATAGTCCTCTTCATGCTGAGCGAATACCCAGCCGAAGCGTTGCAGAAACGACCTCAGTTGTTCCTCCAAGACTATATCTGGTGCCACTCGGTCTAATTTGAGCTGACTACCACAGTTGATTGGTTTGTTAATTCGCTTCACCCTCACTTCTTCCATCTTCTGGCGACGTATCTCCAAGGGGTTCGGACATGGTTGGGTCCGTCACGTCCTCTGCCCTAACTATTTCGACCACCCGTCGGATTCAACACTGACGGTAACCATTCCTTTCGTTATCCGACACACCGTGGTAAGGGGAATGGCGACTTCCTGCAATGGCGGTACTTGCAATATGGCCTTACTTGGGGCCCTTATCATTCCCACTTGCCCCTGCAGTGTTTTCAAATTAGCCTGTGAATGACAGACTTGATGTACATGCGATAAAGCTTGCCGAGCTGTCTGATCGGATGCCAGCTCCTCCCTCCGGGGACCGCTCATCTCGTTGAACATCATCCCATGTATTTCCTGCAACACATTCATGCCAATTATAACAGGCATACGTGGCCTTGCTACAATACTAGCCCATGGGAATTTACGTTTAAACACTTCCAGTTCTAACCACGTAACCCCGGCAATGGGAATCGGCAGACTATTAGCCGCTGTGAGTTCTATCCAGGGTGCCTCTAGAGTCTGTTGACCTTGAAACTGTTCATGGAACAACTGATATGTCATGGTGGTTAACTCTGACCCAGTATCAATAAGGCAAGGGATTCCCCCCCCCCTTGATCACAGCTGAAACTATCGGGCATTTCCCAGTTAAAAGTTCTAACCTTTCCTTTGGGCCTGTCGATGGGATGCCCGCAGCGTGGCCCTCAGCGGCGGGGTACCTTAGTTTAAAGGTGGCTGTTCACGTCTTGGGTAGCGTCTCATCCTGCAGTCCCTGGCAAAATGACCTGGCTGATCACACTGCAAACTGTGTTGAGGTCCCCCTTGGGTTGGTCGGGATGGCCGAGATAGTTGTACTGGTCGGTCGACCATTACTCTCAATTGAGCGATGTCAGTTTTTAATTCCCGAACAGCTTCCTTGACATCCCAAGCGAAATCTTGGAACGCTTCTTCTGGTCGCTCGCTACTACTCGGAGTCGTCTCGGTGGGACTCACGCTTTGTAGGGCACTGCTGGCCTCCTCCAAGTCTTCTCGGTGTACCTCAAGTGCTTCTCATAACACCTCGCTCATCGTGGTGGTAGGCGTGACCCGGACAAAGTCTGTCACGGCTCACCCCAGGGTACGACTGTCCAGTCCAGACACAAACTGGTCTCTCACTATTCGGTCCGGCTCAGGTAGGGCTGCACACCCTGCTGGATCTTTCTTTATTAGTCGACTCCACATTCCTTGTAGTCATACTGCAAATTGCTGTAACGATTCACCATTCCTCTGTACTCTTATATAGAATTTTTTTCGAAGATCGGCTGTGGAGATGACGTCCCCAAATAGGGAGTCCAGTCGGCTGATGATCGCTTCTAGCGTACTGCGTTGATCTGGCGGTAAGACCAGGACAGCTTGTCTGGCATCCCCTTCTAGTGAGTTGAATGCCAGATCGGCCTGGTGGGTCACAGGTACCTGAAATAATCGGGCCGCGGTACGAACCCATTCCGTCCAATCCACAATCGATACGCTCTTCCCATTGAACTTAGGGATATTCATTAGAGCGGCCCCCATGCCATGGGTATCACTACTGTCGGGGTTGTTTGTGGCGCACCGCTGCTTGATGGATCCATCACTGTGAGGCTTCGGATCCTGCCGACTACGCCAAATTATGTAGGGAGGGCAACAGCGGTCCGTGGCGCAAGAGATAAGACACAACTTCTTGGTTCAACTTTTTACTGTAATGAAAACGAAACAGAATATTCTCTTCTGCGGAGCAGACAAGAATTCTGAGGTTGGGGACAACTAACCCGCTGGAGGTCCCCCTGAGAGAGTTCGTGTCTGACCCCCACGTTGCCAAGCTCGGCAGCGAACACGCCACTGTCCTTCACGGTGGGAGCTACCCACTACTGTCAGCATACCCTCAGGTAAGAGTCACACTCTTGGCCCTGGGGTCGCATCGTGGGAATCAGTGGACTACCTGTACCTACTGGCACCGCCATGGGTCCTTGCAGAGCTATCCACTACCTTTCATGACAAGTCCTCTCTTGCCTCAGTCGGCGGCCCAATTGTCGGACACCCCTAGGACGCAACTGAACAGTTCAGGTTGACAACTACCGCTTGTTCGAAGTCCGGTTAATAGTCCAATAAGATTCCGTTCACCCGACCGTTCCTTCTGTCTGCTCCTAGGCCCAACAGTATTCACAAATAACAGTTCAAAGCATTTGTTACAGGGCTGTGATCACAGAAGGCATACACTCTTGAGAAAACGCAGGGACACCGGCACTAGTGGTGAAGTAGTGAGACTGTACTTGGGCCTATTTCCAGGCTATTCTCTCTATTCCTTACAAGACTGGTATACTAAGGGTGCTGTGAACTCGTGGTCGAGGGACGTCACTTTCTTCAGAGGGTCACTGACTACAGGACTGGTAATGGCTCTGTAGTTCTAGGGTTCCCTGGCAGGGTGTTACACTGAGCAATGTCCGATACCTGTAGCTGCTGCAGGTTATACCTTCCACTCCTGTCTGGTCCTCTGGTATTGCTCCTTGTCTCCTTGATGTACTCTGCTCGACCCCCGAGGTGTGGACCCTTTTTGTGTGTGTCCTGGGACACCGGTCTCTGCCTCCTTCACGCTGTTGGTTCCGTTGCCGTTCACTCCTCTCATGCGCCACGCTGCTTCTCCTCACTCCCTTCTCTTCCAGTCCTCTTTCGTATGCCACTTCACACCATCCCCTCCGCATTACTTCCGGTTCTTTTCTTCCGCCACACATGCCGGTATCACCGAGACTTCCTGCATCTCCCGGTGCAGGGGGCGTACAATTCATGGCACGCGGCATTAGTTGCTGTTGCCATGGCTACAGCGACGCTCCTCCGCTCGGGAGCCGAACTCCCGAGCTAAGTACTGGCCAGTGTCCCTGCATTGTTCCCTCACAGGAACAGTAATGATTAAGGTTTAACCACCCTTACTGGCTGACTCCAGTGTGATTTCCGTCAATCAAGAAGGAAACAGCCTAGCTCGCTGAGCTACGCTGTTTCTGTAAGTCCCATAGAACTGAATGGTAGTTACGGAAACCGCGTAGATTGCATGCTACGCTGCTTCCGTAACTGCTATTTACTATTATGGGAGTTACGGAAACACCGTAGCTCAGCGAGCTACGCTGTTTTCGTAACTCCCGACCATATAGTCAGGAAGTGGCCGGGTGGCAGCGGGAGCAGAAAAATGTAAACCGGGGTTTAGGGGACCCCATTCAAGAGATAGGTGTGGGCCCCAGAGGTGGGACCCATATCTATCTGACATTCATGACATATCCTTTAAGGCTCAAAAAGCTGGGCTAAAAACAAGGGTTGGAAATTATTATCAAAAGGCCCCTGTGTAAGAAGTATGTGTGCCCCTCCCTTCAAAGCCAAATAATTCCCTCATGTATTAACAAAAATATAAAAAATGAATTAAAATGCATATCCCACTCTATTCTTTGCTGCCCTCACATCTAAGTAAAGAGCCATATGATCCCTGATAGAGCTACAGTACTTTAACCACATTCCACCTTGAGCTGTAATAGAACGTTGCGGCTCGCAGCTAGTTATTACGAGCTGCCAAACTACTTCTACGGAGCTGTAAACAGACAACAACCCGCTCTAACGGCCAGGATTGGAGATAACTGCTATGGCGGCTAGGCCCTAATAAATGGCCTAATAGACTGGCTGTCAGTTTTACAGTGAAAAACACCCTTTTTACACTTACAATGCCCTTTCTTTGCAAAAAAAAAAGTGTAAAACTAAAGTGTACATATTAGGTATCGCCGCATTCATGACTATTCCCACGATAAAATTAACAGAATGGGGGAATATATCAAATAGGTTTCTATCCATTTTCTGGCATAAAAAAAGTGCACATTTTGGTGCACGGCATTGTTGCGCTAAAATTTGCGACTTTGCTTCTCTCGCCCTTTCCAAAAGAAGCGGGGCCTCCAACACAACTAAAGTTTCACCATAATTTACACTAGAAACAGATGTAAGTTTTGGCTCAATTCTATACCTGCTCATAGCAGGCTTAGATTTGCATATATTTTTTTTTATATACAGCCAAAGATGCGCCAAATTTATTAAGAGGTGTACACCTGTTAGACTAATTTACATCAGCACAAATTGAGCCAAATGTACTAAAACGGCTGTCTGAAAGAAAAAAAAAAGTTATTCATATAAAACCACTCTGCCTGCATAAAACAAGCCCTCATATAGCTCAGTCGATGGACAAAAATAGAAATGTTAGGGGTCTGTATGCAGCGACACAAAAAGAAGTGTGTTTATTGGCCAAAAGTAGCAAAACCTAAAAAACAATATAAATTTGGTATTGCCATAACCGTACCCACGGAAAAAATTATTGTGTAATTTATATCGCACCGTAAACTCCGTAAAAACAAAAACCAAAGCAAAAACGGAATAACGTTTTTTTCCTACCACCACACAAAAAGATAGTAAAAGTTATACAATACATTATATGCACCTCAAAATGGTGCCATTAAAAAAAACATCTTGTTCCACAAAAAAAAAAAAATTTTAAAGGGCTATTTTGAAAGCAAAATAAAAGAGTACTGGCTAAAATGCTGTGTCCTTTAGGCCAAAACAGGACACGTTCTTAAGGTAATCAATCAGATCCACTTATCATTCCCAGACCACTATTAAATGAAAACATATAATAAGAATAATAGATCTGTCAACAGCAGCTTGTTAATGGTCGCCATGAAGCAACGGGATTTTTTTTCTACACTGTGCAAAGTAAAATATACTTGCAAACACTGGCAGTAGACTTGGCAGTAAAGCTGGTTGATATTGTGATGATCTGACAAATAAATCAAGAAAATGATTTTGCTAAGTAAATGCTGACTGTCTTATTATTTAATACTATAGCATTGCTGTGCTAGTGCAATCGAATCTTCTGTGTCCTGTTAAATTCTTCTTCAGTGCATTGCTCACTATTTCCACATGGGGGCATTATACACATTAACTTTCTGCTCTCAGTCTGCTGAATTGAACAATGATCCATTAGTTTATTCTTGTTAATAATTAATTTCCTGTTCAATGAGGCATTTATTTAAATGTATGATTACACCTCATTCAATCACTTGTCCTACGACCCAGATAATCTGCTTATTTGACCAATTTTTCTAAGGGTATTTGATCTGATGTGGGTACTGACATTACCTAGAAAACATTTAAGGCAAATCTCAAAGATTTTCTAAGTAACAAGTTTTATCTGTCCCATGTTTTGTTAGGGGCACTTTGGCATGGACTGTTAAGGGGGACTCTTGCATGACACCACTATTTGGGAACTGTTACTGGCACTGTTATGGAGATATTGTAGCTAACACTCATTTGGTGCACTGTGGCTTATACTCTTAGGAGGGCACCACCCATAGCTCATATTGGGACACTGTTGTGGGCTGCACTGTGGCTGGCACAGTATTCGGCACTCTAATGGGTAAACTATGAGTAACACACAATGAAGGCACGATTGCTAGCACTTTTAGAGTATGTTCACACGCAGTGTTTAGAGGCGTATTTCGGGGCGTTCACGCCTTGAAAAACACCTGAAAAAACGGAAGCTGAAGGCCTAAAAAAACATCTGCCCATTGAAATCAATGGGAAACACAGCATTTAGTTCATACGTTCTGACGGACGTTTTTTTACTCGGCCGTTTTGAAAAACGCCCGCGTAAAAAAACGGTTGCGAAAAAGAAGTGTAGATAACAACTTGGGACGTTTTTGGAGCCGTTTTATAGAAACAGCTCTAAAAACGTTCGTGAAAAAGGCAGCGAAAATCGCGAGTGGCTTAAAAAACGTCTGAAAATCAGGAGCCGTTTTTTCCCTTGAAAATGGCTCCGTATTTTCAGACGTTTTTTGACTCAGCGTGTGAACATACCCTCAGCTTCAAAAACGCCTGAAAATAAGAGGCTGTTTTCTCTGAAAACAGCTCCGTATTTTCAGACGTTTTTGAGTTTGGAGTAACTGTGGAGGAGGTGCATTTTGTTAGATTTGTAAGGCAAATGTAGTTACTCCATAAAAGTGCTAAAAACTATTCCTGTTTCTAGTTCGGAGACAAACAACATAGTCCTGTGTATGTTATATGGTTCCCATTGAAATTAATTGGACACCATGTAATACATTGTCACACCAAGTCATCAAGAGCGGGAGCCACTTATACAGAGCCTTTACTCTGTATGAAGGGCATATGGACAAGGGTCGTGCCATAAAGGGATTACCTCTTTAAGGGAATGCATGATCATGGAAGATGAGAGGAATCGGGGATATTTAGAGAAAAAATACCTTAGGGTGATCTAGTTACTATACATAAATATCAATAGAGGTCACTTTAGATATCCGTCTAATTATATTTTTACGCCCTGGCCTACAAACCTAATTTGGGGCATCCTGATTCACCGTAAGCCATAATTGCAGTAAAAAAAAAACAGAAATGAAAATGTGGCTGTCACGGAGCGGGTTAGTGGACCCACTAGGCCGTACCGCCGCAGCGGGGAGGCAGCTGGCCAAACAACAGGACACCCCAGAAATACAATGTCTCGCACAAGGGTACCTGAATAATCCAGATGGTGGCCGTAGCTCTGGCACAGATGAGATGGGTGCAGCAGATGGCGCCAAACGTGGCGGATTACACAGGAGCCGCAAGTTGCGCTAGACGTGGCGGACTCCTCCGGGCGTGGCAGAAGACACAGGGCGTGGCGGATTCCTCCGGACCTGGCAGATGACACAGGACGTGGCGGATTCCACCGGACCTGGCAGATGACACAGGACGTGGCGGATTCCTCCGGACGTGGCAGATGACACAGGATGTGGCGGATTCCTCCGGACGTGGCAGATGACACAGGACGTGGCACGACTCGATACTATGGCACAGCACGGGAAATAGGAACAGGTAACAAGGCACGGGTAACAATTGGAACGGGAAACACTAAGGGACCATTTGCAAGACAGACTGGGAAAACTAACAACGCTCAGGCAAGGATTAGAAGGCCAGGGGCCTTCTTATAGACCAGGAAATCATGGCAGTTGATGATGACGATTTCCTATTTGCGCGCGCTGGCCCTTTAAGGCCGGGCGCGAGCGTGCGCGCGCACCCTACGGGACACAGCCGAACGGAGCGGAAGTGAGCGCTGGCGTCTCACGGATCCATGGCTGCGGGCGTCGGGAGGTGAGTGAACCCGACGGCCCGCGGCCATGGACGCTACAGTGGCTTTATCTTAGGCAAACCTCTGAACTTCTTTTGCTTTTCAACTCCTTTTTAGCAGAACTGGATAGATTATACTGTATAGCATCTATTTTCCTTTTAGTGATGTAGAAGAACCCAATTTATAATTTTGTAATGTATACATCCTCATGTTGAATAATACAATATATATACAATATGATGTATTGTAGTTCACAATTATTGTTGATGCACATTAGCACTTTATGTATCATATTTATATGTTTATTGATACCTTAAACTATCTGCTGATAATGATTTTGACACCAAGCACTTTATTTGTTTTTTAATGAGATCAATTATGTAAAGTGATCTCAGCCCTATATATGCTTGCAATGCTAGATGTGTCACTATGCTTGATAAAGATCCTATTGTAGGATTGAAACTTTGCTTTTGTATTGGAATTGAATAAACCACCATTTTCTTCATTGGAGTGCCGCATATCTTCTTTTGCTATATATATATATATATATATATATATATATATATATATATATATATATAGTAAATCCTTTCAAAATATGAGACAGCACACCTTGATAGTGAAAAAAGTGGATTTATTCACCACATGCGACGTTTCAGCCCTACTCCATGGGGCCTTTCTCAAGCATCTATATATATATATATATATATATATATATATATATATATATATATATATATATATTGTATGTATGTATGTATGTACAGTGGAGGAAATAAGTATTTGATCCCTTTCTGATTTTGTAAGTTTGCCCACTGTCAAAGACATGAACAGTCTAGAATTTTTAGGCTAGGTTAATTTTACCAGTGAGAGATAGATTATATTAAAAAAAAAAAGAAAATCACATTGTCAAAATTATATATATTTATTTGCATTTTGCACAGAGAAATAAGTATTTGATCACTTTGGCAAACAAGACTTAATACTTGGTGGCAAAACCCTTGTTGGCAAGCAGAGCAGTCAGACGTTTTTTGTAGTTGATGATGAGGTTTGCACACATGTTAGATGGAATTTTGGCCCACTCCTCTTTGCAGATCATCTGTAAATCATTAAGATTTCGAGGCTGTCGCTTGGCAACTCGGATCTTCAGCTCCCTCCATAAGTTTTCGATGGGATTAAGGTCTGGAGACTGGCTAGGCCACTCCATGACCTTAATGTGCTTCTTTTTGAGCCACTCCTTTGTTGCCTTTGCTGTATGTTTCGGGTCATTGTCGTGCTGGAAGACCCAGCCACAAGCCATTTTTAATGTCCTGGTGGAGGGAAGAAGGTTGTCACTCAGGATTTGACGGTACATGGCTCCATCCATTCTCCCATTGATGCGGTGAAGTAGTCCTGTGCCCTTAGCAGAGAAACACCCCCAAAACATAATGTTTCCACCTCCATGCTTGACAGTGGGGACGGTGTTCTTTGGGTCATAGGCAGCATTTCTCTTCCTCCAAACACAGCGAGATGAGTTAATGCCAAAGAGCTCAATTTTAGTCTCATCTGACCACAGCACCTTCTCCCGATCACTCTCAGAATCATCCAGATGTTAATTTGCAAACTTCAGACGGGCCTGTACATGTGCCTTCTTGAGCAGGGGAACCTTGCGGGCACTGCAGGATTTTAATCCATTACGGCGTAATGTGTTACCAATGGTTTTCTTGGTGACTGTGGTCCCAGCTGCCTTGAGATCATTAAGAAATTCCCCCCGTGTAGTTTTCGGCTGAGCTCTCACCTTCCTCAGGATCAAGGATACCCCACGAGGTGAGATTTTGCATGGAGCCCCAGATCGATGTCGATTGACAGTCATTTTGTATGTCTTCCATTTTCTTACTATTGCACCAACAGTTGTCTCCTTCTCACCCAGCGTCTTACTTATGGTTTAGTAGCCCATTCCAGCCCTTGTGCAGGTCTATGATCTTGTCCCTGACATCCTTAGAAAGCTCTTTGGTCTTGCCCATGTTGTAGAGGTTAGAGTCAGACTGATTAATTGAGTCTGTGGACAGGAGTCTTTTATACAGGTGACCATTTAAGACAGTTGTCTTTAATGCAGGCACCAAGTTGATTTGGAGCGTGTAACTGGTCTGGAGGAGGCTGAACTCTTAATGGTTGGTAGGGGATCAAATACTTATTTCTCTGTGCACAATGCAAATAAATATATATAATTTTGACTATGTGATTTTCATTTTTTTTTTTTTAATATAATCTATCTCTCACTGGTAAAATTAACCTAGCCTAAAAATTCTAGACTATTCATGACTTTGACAGTGGGCAAACTTACAAAATCAGCAAGGGATCAAATACTTATTTCCTTCACTGTATGTATGTGCGTCCCAAAAGTAATGAGTGATTTAGTGAGGAAAGTGGGGATGGATGTGGTTGCGGGGGTATCTCAAGTATATGGCCGGACCATCCTCAGTTGAGCCCAAGCCTTTCGAAGCATCAATACGTTAGAAATGTGCACCCTCGTTTTTCCCTCGAAAATGCAGAGGAACATCGAGCAGCGTTACACAATCGAATTTTGCGTGAAACTTGAAAAAAAGCTTCAGAAACCTTTAGAGATGCTGAAGACTGCGTATGGGGAAGCTGTGTCACGAAGGGTCTGTGGACCCACTGGACCGTACCTTGGCGGTAAGGCAGCAGGCCAACAGGGAGCAGGTGAGAGTCTATAGTTCTATAGGTACCTGTGGCAGCTCAGACAGCAACAGGGCAGGCTCGGCTGGGACTAGGTAGCAGGTAGACGTCAGGTGAGGTGAAGCAGGTCAGACCTGGATGCAGCACTGCACGACTTTGGCACAGCTCAGTGCTAGATCGGGAATGTATGAAATGCTAGGAACAGGAACAGGTACAGGAGCAGGGACTGGAGCACGGCAGCAAGTGTCCATTTAGTAACAGAGTAGTTATATTGTGCAGTGACTCATACCATGCTCATGAGATTTATTGCTGAGGTCGAGTTGTATTGTTAACTGAATATCCAGTGACTCTGATACACTTGCTGTGTTTTATTGGGTGCACAGTAAATACATTTTCTTCCATAGATTTTTGATAAGGGCCTTGAAAAAGTGTGTACGCACGCAAAACGGCCGTAGGCTAATTCCACATCCTGAACAAGATCCTGAATAAAGAAATTTGTTGCAAAGTCTGTGAATGCCTCGATACTTTCTATCCGTTGATATCAAGTTGTTTGTGCTATACTTGTCGATGAGCACCTCCGGGGCAATTTGACTGCTGTGATCCATTATTAAAGGCCATTGAAATACTCCAATTAAAATATTTACTGGTTCAAAAGTGTCAGCCTTTTCCTTCTTCCTTCTATTTATTTAGATTTTTGATAAGGTGCTTGCTAATTTAGGGTTTATTGAATTTTTTTTCTTTATGCCAAAAAAAGTGTTCCCTTGGATCTCAAAAGGGTTTTCCCACGAGAGATATTTATGACATATCCACAGGATATGTGTAGCGTTCATGGCCGCGGGCCGTCGGGTTTACTCACCTCCCGACGCCCGCGGCCATGGATCTGTGAGCGCTGGTCCCCGTCTCCTTCCTAGGAGACGCCAGCGATCACTTCCGCTCCATTCGGCTGTGTCCAGTAGGGTGCGCGCGCACGCTTGTGCCCGGCCTTAAAGGGCCAGCGCGCGCAAATTGGAGGAAGTCATCATCATCAACTGCCACGATTTCCTGGTCTATAAGAAGGCCCCTGGCCTTCTAATCCTTGCCTGAGCGTTGTTAGTTTTCCCAGTCTGTCTTGCAATGGTCACTTAGTGTTTCCCGTTCCTGTTGTTACCCGTGCTTTGTTCCCCGTTCCTGTTTCCTGTGCTTTGCCTTAGTATCAAGTCGTGCCACGTTCTGTGTCATCTGCCACGTCCAGAGGAATCTGCCACGTCCTGTGTCATCTGCCATTTCCAGAGGAATCTGCCACGTCCTGTGTCATCTGCCACGTCCAGAGGAATCTGCCACGTCCTGTGTCATCTGCCACGTCCGGAGTAATCCGCCACGTCCTGTGTCATCTGCCACGTCCGGAGGAATCTGCCACGTCCTGTGTCATCTGCCACGTCCGGAGGAATCCACCACGTCTGGCGCAACTTGCGGCTCCTGTGTCATACGCCACGTTTGGCGCTGTCTGCTGCAACCATCTCCATCTGTGCCAGAGCTTCGGTCACCGTCTGGACTATCCAGGTACCCTTTTGCGGGACATTGTATTTCTGGGGTTTCCTGTGGTTTGGCCAGCTGCCTTCCCGCTACGGCGGTACGGCCTAGTGGGTCCACTAACCCGCTCCGTGACAGTACACTCAGGCCATGGACCCCGCTGGTCAATCTGAGACTTTCACGACACAAGCCATGCTGGCCGAGATGGAGGATGTCCAGTCACGACAAGACCAGCTGCTCCTGTCGGTGAACGCCATAGCCCATCGGCTGCTTGCTCCAACCACAGTCATCACCGCACCTGTTCCTGCGGTTCCGCCTGCTATACTTCCTGTCTGTACCGGTACCAACCCCCTGTGTTTCTTGCCGCTACCTCCAGCCTATGATGGAAATCCGAGGTCCTGCAGGGGATTTTTGAATCAGTGCCTGATCCACTTCAGACTACATGCCAAGTCCTTCTGTTCGGATGACGTCAGGATCGCCTTCATCATCTCTCTCCTTACTGGCAAAGCCCTGGCATGGGCTAATCCCCTGTGGGAACATCAGGGACCAGAGACCCGGGACTTGCAGTGCTTCTTACGGACCTTCCGCTCGATCTTTGAGGAACCTGGGAGTGTTTCTTCAGCTGCTGCATCCTTGCTAACCCTGCACCAGGGAGATCTCACCATGGGCGAGTATGCCATTCAGTTCCGTATCCTGGCTGCTGAATTGACCTGGAACAACGAGGCTTTGGTGGCTACATTCTGGCAGGGACTGTCTTCAGGGATCAAGGACGAGCTGGCTGCTCGCGATCTGCCATCTACCCTGGACGATCTTATCCTACTCGCCTCCCGTGTCGATATGAGGATCCGGGAACGTTCCCAAGAGGTTCTCCGGTAGAGAGAACTTCCCAGGCTGGATCCTGCTGTCCCGCAATCCTCCTCAGTCGTCCCACCAGAGGATCCGATGCAGGGTAATTATGTCAAATTGTCTACCCAGGAGAAACAACGCAGACGCACTTCTGGACTTTGTCTGTATTGCGGCCATGGAGGCCATATTGTGTCCCCAGAGGCCGGAGAGACCCCATTGCCTAGGATTGGTTGGAGAGACAACCCTAAGTGGAACGGAATCTAACAGAGCATTTGGTTCCAAATTGACTATTCCTGTGACCCTGGTATCCGGCGAGAAGACGCATCAAGTTTCTGCCTATCTTGACTCTGGCTCTGCTGCAAACTTCATCCAGAAAGAGCTTGTGGATCATCTTCAGCTGCCCACAGTTCCCCTGGAGACATCTTTGGCTGTTGCCTTAGTTAATGGACTGCCGCTGCCTGATCCCATCATCTCTAAAACCAAGCCGTTGAAGCTCCAGGTTGGAGTACTTCATTCTGAATTTATTTCCTTCCTTGTTTTGCCCAAAGCCATCAATCCTGTTCTGCTGGGCCTGCCTTGGCTTCGACTACATGCCCCAGTCCTGGACTGGAATTCTGGAGAAGTTCTCCAATGGGGCTCCAAGTGCCATGGTCGTTGTCTGTTGCAGATCCTTCCTGTCAAGCCTCCTCTGCCTCAGTCGTTGGCGGGACTGCCTCCCCATTTTGCTCTGTATGCAGATGTTTTCAGCAAGAAGGAGGCTGAGACGCTGCCTCCACATCGGACTTATGACTGCCCCATTGAACTGGTTCCTAATGCCTCTCTCCCCCGTGGATGGGTATATCCTCTCTCCTTGCCTGAGTCTCTATCCATGTCGGCCTATATCAAGGAGAATCTGGAGAGGGGTTTTATACGAAAATCTTCCTCCCTGGCCGGGGCTGGATTCTTCTTCGTTAAAAAGAAGGATGGGTCCCTTCGTCCCTGCATTGACTACCGGGGCCTCAACCTGATCACAGTCAAGAACAAATACCCATTGCTACTCATCTCTGAGCTGTTTTATCGCATACGAGGAGCCAAAACATTTTCTAAGCTGGACCTGTGTGGGGCTTAAAATCTAGTCCGGATTCGCCGGGGTGATGAATGGAAGACGGCATTTAACACCCGGGACGGGCACTACGAATACCTAGTGATGCCCTTCGGACTGTGTAACGCTCCCGCAGTGTTTCAGGAGTTCGTTAACGATATCTTCCGGGATCTACTCTATGTCGGTGTTGTTGTTTATCTCAATGATATTTAGATTTTCTCCCCAGATCCGACGACTCATCGGAGGCATGTCCGTCAGGTTCTACTACGATTGAGGGAGAATCATTTATACGCCAAGTTGGAGAAGTGCGTCTTTGAGAAGAGTTCTCTGCCCTTCCTGGGCTACATCATCTCGGATCAAGGCCTCAAGATGGATCCTGAGAAAGCGAAGGCTGTCCTGGAGTGGCCACGTCCCCAAGGCTTAAGGGCCATACATCGGTTCCTGGGATTCGCCAATTTCTACCGGCAGTTTATTCCTAACTTCTCTTCTCTGATGTCTCCCATCTCAACCCTTACCAAGAAGGGTGTGAACGCCAAAGTGTGGACTCCAGAGGCAGAGTCCGCATTTATTAGCCTCAAGAGAGCCTTCACTTCAGCTTCAATCCTCCATCACCCTGACGTGTCTCGGCAGTTCTCACTAGAAGTGGACGCCTCCTCTGTTAGTGCAGGTGCACTTCTGTTCCAGACGAGCTCCAAAGTAAAGGCAGTAGTATGTGGCTACTACTCTAGACTGTTTTCTTCTGCTGAGCCCAATTACTCCATTGGAGATCAGGAGCTGCTGGCCATCAAATTGGCTCTGGAGGAGTGGAGACATCTTCTGGAGAGCGCTGCTCACCCCATCCTGATCTTCACCGACCACAAGAATCTTACTTACCTTCAGTCCGCTCAAAGACTGAATCCTCGTCAAGCCAGGTGGTCGCCGTTCTTCACCCATTTTCTGTTTGTGCTCCACTACCGTCCCGCGGACAAGAATGTGAGGGCCGATGCCCTGTGAAGATCGTTTGAGACGGAAGACATGGTGGAGTCCCTTCAGACCATCATAGACCCGTCCTGCATTGTCACTGCTAATCCTCTGCAGGTTAGAGACATCCTTCCTGGGTGGACTTTTGTTCGGTTGGCAGACAGGAGAAGAATTCTCCGCTGGGGACATAGTTCTAAACTTGCTGGGCACGCCGGTGTCTGTAAAACCCGAGACCTGATTGCTTGTCACTTTTTGTGGCCCACGCTATCTAAAGATTTTCTGGACTTTGTCTCTTCTTGCACGGTGTGTGCCTCTAACAAAGTGACTCACTCCAAGCCTGCCGGCCTGCTTCAACCTCTGCCTGTACCCAGTGCCCCCTGGCAGCACATCGCAATGGACTTCGTCACAGACCTTCCTCCCTCAGCAGGATGTAACACTGTCTGGCTGGTGGTGGACCGGTTCTCTAAGATGGCTCATTTTATCCCGCTGACCGGCCTACCTTCTGCTCCTCGTCTGGCGAGTCTCTTCATTCTACACATCTTTCGCTTGCATGACTTGCGTCTACACATCGTGTCGGATCGGGGTGTTCCGTTTACCTCTAAGTTCTGGAGAGCCCTCTGTAAACTCCTGGATGTGAGTTTGGACTTTTCCTCTGCTTATCACCCCCAGTCCAATGGGCAAGTTGAGAGGATCAACGAGATCATGGAGAATTATCTCCGCCACTTCATCTCTTCACAGCACGATAACTGGGTACAGCTTCTTCCATGGGCCGAGTTTTCTTACAACAAACACACAAGTGAGTCCACCACTTCCACTCCGTTTCACATCGTGTACAGTCAACATCCCAGAGTCCCTCTTCCTGTATCAACTTCATCTCAGGTACCCGCTGCTGACTCTGCATATGGGGACTTCCTGCAAATCTGGCAACAGACCCGGTCCTCTATTTTGCTGGCAGTAGATCGCATGAAGCGAAAGGCAGATACTAAGAGAAGAGAGCCGCCTCAGTATCTTCCTGGGACTAAAGTCTGGCTGTCCTCTGGGAACATTCGCTTGAGGGTGCCTTCATACAAGTTTGCTCCCACGTTCCTTGGTCCTTTCGAGATCCTGCAACAAATCAACCCTGTCTCCTATAAGCTGCGGCTGCCTCCTACCCTCAGAATCCCTAACTCCTTCCATGTGTCCCTCCTGAAACCAGTGGTCCTGAACTGCTACAGCAAGACTTCTAGTTCCACAGTTGCTCCCAGCGGTCCTTCTGATGTATTCGAGGTAAAGGAGATCCTGGACTGCAAAAGGGTAGGAGGAAGGACTTTCTATTTGGTGGACTGGAGAGGGTTTGGTCCTGAGGAGAGGTCCTGGGAGCCAGAAGAGAACCTCAGCGCTCCTGCTCTTATTAAAAAGTTCCTCTCTCACTCTGGCCCCAAGAAGAGGGGGCGTAAGAGGGGGGATACTGTAGCGTCCATGGCCGCGGGCCGTCGGGTTCACTCACCTCCCGACGCCCGCGGCCATGGGTCTGTGAGCGCTGGTCCCCGTCTCCTTCCTAGGAGACGCCAGCGCTCACTTCCACTCCGTTCGGCTGTGTCCCATAGGGTGCGCGCGCAAATTGGAGGAAGTCATCATCATCAACTGCCACGATTTCCTGGTCTATAAGAAGGCCCCTGGCCTTCTAATCCTTGCCTGAGCGTTGTTCGTTTTCCCAGTCTGTCTTGCAAATGGTCCCTTAGTTTTTCCCGTTACTGTTGTTACCCGTGCCCTGTTCCCCGTTCCTATTTCCCGTGCTTTGCCTTAGTATCAAGTCGTGCCACGTCCTGTGTCATCTGCCAAGTCCAGAGGAATCCGCCACGTCCTGTGTCATCTGCCATGTCCGAAGGAATCCGCCACGTCCTGTGTCATCTGCCACGTCCGGAGGAATCCGCCACGTCTGGCGCAACTTGCGGCTCCTGTGTGATCCGCCACGTTTGGGACTGTCTGCTGCTACCATCTCCATCTGTGCCAGAGCTTCGGTCATCATCTGGACTATCCAGGTACCCTTGTGCGGGACATTGTATTTCTGGAGTTTCCTGTGGTTTGGCCAGCTGCCTTCCCGCTACGGCGGTATGGCCTAGTGGGTCCACTAACCCGCTCCGTGACAATATGTCATAAATGCAAGATAGATGCATGTCCCACCTCTGGACGAGGTCTCCTAAACCCCTTTCAGCTGCTCTGTGTTGTGGCTGAATGAGGTGTCTTCTGACCACTTTATATGGTTGCGAGTTACGTAAACATCGTAACTCGCTGAGCTACGCTGTTTCCGTAAGTCTCATAGAACTTAATGGTAGTTACGGAAACAGCGTAGCTCGCATTCTACGCTGCTTCTGTAACTGCCATTCACTACTATTGGAGTTACGGAAACAGTGTAGCTCAGCGAGTTACCAACTTGCGACCATATAACATTTTTAAAGGTCGGAAAACACTTCATTTAGCCGCAACACAGAGCAGCTGAATGGGGTTTAGGGGGCCCCGTTCTGGAGATAGGTGCAGGTCCCAGAGAAGGGACCCACATCTATCTGACATTTATGACATAACCTTTGGATATGAAGCAAAATGGAAGGTTTTGAAGCAGCACAAATCCCGAGTCTGGTGCGGTGCACGCTGTCAATCCGGGCAAACCCACTCCGGCATGTTGTAGAATTCCAAGTAAAATAGTCGAACAACAGCACACGTCTTCAGATGATCAAAGTGGTTTTATTGTCAAAATATCCACGACACACAGGCAACGTTTCGACCCATAGTGAGTGTGGGGTCTTTGTCAAGCCTAACATTACATCTAAAAACATCATACTAAATAGGTGAATTCGAATGATCACATGGTACATTGCAGCCAGTGAGAATCGTGATCCCGGTCTCCCAGGTGAATCATACATTAGTCTTGATGACAACCAACAACTTGTTACATAATACAAAAAGTGTATAAATCCGACATACAATACATCTTCAATCCATAGTAAGTATTTAAGCCATCAATTATTAATCTTGGAGTAGAAAACGAAGAAGGGAAGTCCACCACACTCCAGGTTCCAGCTCCGATCTCAGGACGCCACCGCGCATGCTCCACAATCAGTGCATCGCAACGGCATAATCAAAACAGAAGTATTACAAAAACATATCTTACACGCAGGTGCCTATAGAGGGAATGATGTCCTCACTCTCACATTGTGTGGTTCAGAAGTACCAGTCCACACAATGTGATAGCAATCGCATGGGAAACGCTTATAGAATGTAATCTCATGTTGTCAAGGACGCCATCACTGCGTGACGATAAGTCACGTGTGTCCAGGCGTCTACTACAAATGAGAGATGGAAAAGGTAAATTTAACCTGTAATTAACCAATTATGAGGGTCAGAAAGTGGTAAGATCTTGAAGTCATCAGTCGTGTTAAATCGCCTATATGAATTAGATCACCAAAAGTGGACAAAAAATAATAATTATAGGGAATGCTCGTAACATACATCCGATGGAATACATCGAATATTAGTACTGCATAATACACTAGACTTCTAGTAAATAATCGATCACCACTTATATTATCCCCCTTGAAACTTCTATGTTCTCCATGATGAATGCACAAACACTCGCGATAAACAAGAGAAGAAATTTTTTTTTATAATCCACGTCCTGGTCGTATGTCCGCTGGTGTGTGGTGAACGAACCTCCAAGCAGAGTAATCCCCAACTGTAAAAGATATGCAACATTTTTATTAAAAATTTTTCCTTTAATACCCATTCGAAATTTTTTATAGAAAGCTTTTCTAATTATTTAAAAAAAAGGGGGGAAGAAAGATGAACATATCTCGATGGTCACCCATAAAGTGTACAATATTAATAAAAAATGTTAAAAACAGCAATGAAGTTTCAGAGTCCAGGTGTTATCTTATATTCTAGATTCAAACCTCTTGGGTGTAAAGAATCAAGTTCAAAGATCCAACGTAATTCCTTCCTTTTCAGTAATTTCTGTCTATCCCCTCCCCTTCTCAGTGTTGGGACACAATCTATTATCCTGAATCTTAATTGATTCAACTGGTGGTTTTTCTCAATAAAATGTCTCGGTATTGGTAATTCAATCATTTTCTTCCTGATTGTGCTCTTATGTTTATTAATTCTTAATTTGATGTGCATAGTCGTTTCTCCTATGTAAATTAATGAGCAGGGGCATGTGATCATGTACACGACAAAATCTGAATTGCATGTGAACCTATGTCTGATGTTAAAAGACTTCCCAGTATAGGGCTGCTGGAATTTGTTCCCCTTCAGGATGTTGTTACAATTGCAGCAACTTAAACACGGAAAATTTCCATTTTTAGGGGGGCAGAGCAATAATTGTGTGTTCTTCTTTCTACTACCCACATCAGATTTAACCAATGTGTCTCTAATATTTTTGGTCCTCCGATAAGACATAATAGGTGGTACACTCAATGTCTCGATCTCACTATGTCCCTTTGATACTATCGACCAATTTTTTCGCAAAATATTGCCAATATGGCCACTCAGGTTGCCAAAGGTTGAAATAAACGGTATGCGTTCAACCTGTTTAGTCTTGGTTTTGGATTCTAAGATACCAGTGTCTAGTCTATCTCTATGTTTTTGTACAAGCTTTCTAGGGTAACCTCTCTTTTTAAATGTATTACACATCTGTGTCAACCTAATTTGTTTCTGTGTTGTATCTGATACAATTCTATCAACTCGTAACAGTTGACTCCATGGAAGAGACTCTATCATGTGTCTAGGGTGGTTACTGTTATACAAGAGAAGATTGTTTCTGTCTGTGGTTTTCACAAATAAATCCGTGGAGAATACTCCATCTTTCAGTTGTACCAATGTATCCAAGAACTGCAATTCCTGGTCAGAGCACACCATAGTGAACTGCAGTGCTGGAATATGGCTATTTAACTGCAACAAAAATTGATCTAAACACAATCTATCCCCCTCCCAGATGACAAAAATGTCATCAATGAATCTCCACCAGCAGCGGATGTGACCCATATGTGGAGAGGTGTAGACATGCTCCTCCTCAAAGGTGGACATGAAGATGTTGGCATACGTTGGGGCCACATTGGACCCCATCGCTGTCCCTCTAAGCTGCAAGTAGAACTGGTCACCAAAGAGGAAATAATTCCTCCCGAGTACCAACTCCAGCAGCTGGAGGATGAAGCGTCTACACCCTGGGTCACATCCGGCGCTGGCGAGACAATTCTCAACTGCCCTTAAACCTCTATTGTGTTCGATGCTGGTATATAGAGATACAATGTCAAATGAGACTAACAATAGTGGACCTCTCGCCTCAATGTTCTTTAATTTACACAAAAAATCTGTCGTATCTTTGATGTATGATTTTGCCTTAATGGCGAAATCTCTCAAAACTTTATCCAGAAAGATGGCAATGTTATTGAAAATTGAACCTCTCCCTGATAAGATAGGTCTACCTGGGGGGGCATGTAGATTTTTGTGAATCTTAGGAAGTGTATATAGTACTGGAGTGATGGGTTCCTCTACCTTCAAAAAATGCCCTAATTGTTGGTCAATAACACCTTGTTCCACTGCAACATCAATAATCACTTTAATCTCTCTGAGTAAATCAGGTTTGGGGTCTCTGGGTAATAATTGATATATTTCCATATCTGCCAGTTGTCTATAAATTTCGGATTCATATTTATTGCTATCTAAAACAACTGTGGCACCGCCCTTATCGGCTTGTTTTATGGTAATCTCCTTATTGCTCATGAGTTCCTTCAAAGCCTGCCTTTCCTTTCTGGACAGATTTGAATTGATCCTAGTATCATGAATTGTACTCTCTTTTAATATCCTTATCTCTTCTAACACAATCTTGGAAAATGTCTCAATGACTGGGCTAGAGGGAGGCATATATGTGCTAATCGGTCTAAGACCTAATTTGTTAGATTGAAAAATACAATTGGAATCAACCTTATCACAAATAGTAATACTCTCTTTAGAAAACAACACTTTAAGGTTCAGACGTCTAAAAAAACCTTTAAGGTCCAAATCTAATTGGAACCAATCAACATTGGTATCAATAGAAGAGATATTTACCACTATGTTTTCGTTCTTGGAGGATTCCTCCTCATCGGGGGTCTCGATCTCGAGCGGAATTGGCCTCTTACGTTGCCGTTGGTGTTTCCGTCCCCCTCTCCTAGACCGTCCTTGTTTCCAAGTGGACCTTTGTCTAAAAAAGGTACGTGGTTAGCTTCATCAGTGGAATCGGAATCGCCTGTGGTTATAGATTTTACCATTTCGATAGTCCTCCAAATCACGATGCCATTTATCTCTCTTCGTTCTCTCTATTTCCATTTTCACTCTGTCCAAATTGGTGGATATTTTCTCCTTTAGAGAACCAAAGATCTGCTCATTAGAGGATTGAACAATTAATGCTTCAACTTCCTTTAATTTATTATCAATCGATACGATTTCCGATTGTAGGTACTCCACATTAAGAAGAATCAAATCAAACGCATATTTGTTAGATATGTGCTCAAACTTCGTGCAAAAATATTCGTTGTTTGGAAAAAGATTCGGGCGTAGATGTGATCTCAAGCCCCTGGGGATCCTCTGTGCCTTGTAGTACTCCAACAATGTAGATAAATGTAACTCAAGTGAAATTCTTCTCTTCGCTTCACTTTCGTATTGCCTTTTCAAGGCATCCATTGATGGTGTGCTCAGGAACGCTGAATCGTACGTTGCACTCTGTACAATCCTCAATGCATCTTCATTGCTGTACGTAAATGTATTTGACATACCTTGCAAAGGTGGTGTAGTAATATCTCGGGGAATCAGACCCATAACACTGGGTGGATTCGGATTCATGATCAAAGTGCCCGCTTCCGTGGTTTGATATGAAGCAAAATGGAAGGTTTTGAAGCAGCACAAATCCCGAGTCTGGTGCGGTGCACGCTGTCAATCCGGGCAAACCCACTCCGGCATGTTGTAGAATTCCAAGTAAAATAGTCGAACAACAGCACACGTCTTCAGATGATCAAAGTGGTATCTTTTACAGTTGGGGATTACTCTGCTTGGAGGTTCGTTCACCACACACCAGCGGACATACGACCAGGACGTGGATTATAAAAAATGTTTTCTTCTCTTGTTTATCGCGAGTGTTTGTGCATTCATCATGGAGAACATAGAAGTTTCAAGGGGGATAATATAAGTGGTGATCGATTATTTACTAGAAGTCTAGTATATTATGCAGTACTAATATTCGATGTATTCCATCGGATGTATGTTACGAGCATTCCCTATAATTATTATTTTTTTTCCACTTTTGGTGATCTAATTCATATAGGTGATTTAACACGACTGATGACTTCAAGATCTTACCAGTTTTTGACCCTCATAATTGGTTAATTACATGTTAAATTTACCTTTTCCATCTCTCATTTGTAGTAGACGCCTGGACACACGTGACTTATCGTCACGCAGTGATGGCGTCCTTGACAACATGAGATTACATTCTATAAGCGTTTCCCATGCGATTGCTATCACATTGTGTGGACTGGTACTTCTGAACCACACAATGTGAGAGTGAGGACATCATTCCCTCTATAGGCACCTGCGTGTAAGATATGTTTTTGTAATACTTCTGTTTTGATTATGCCGTTGCGATGCACTGATTGTGGAGCATGTGCGGTGGCGTCCTGAGATCGGAGCTGGAACCTGGAGTGTGGTGGACTTCCCTTCTTCGTTTTCTACTCCAAGATTAATAATTGATGGCTTAAATACTTACTATGGATTGAAGATGTATTGTATGTCGGATTTATACACTTTTTGTATTATGTAACAAGTTGTTGGTTGTCATCAAGACTAAATTATGATTCACCTGGGAGACCGGGATCACGATTCTCACTGGCTGCAATGTACCATGTGATCATTCGAATTCACCTATTTAGTATGATGTTTTTAGATGTAATGTTAGGCTTGACAAAGACCCCACACTCACTATGGGTCGAAACGTTGCCTGTCTGTCGTGGATGTTTTGACAATAAAACCACTTTCATAACCTTTGGATATGTCATAAATGTCCTGCATGAGAAAACCCCTTTAAGGCTCTTTTACACGGGTCAATGATCAGGCAAACAAATGTTCACATGAACGCATGTTCCTGATCATTGCCCTGTGTAAACAAGGCAACGATCAGCTGATGAATGATCAAATGCTCAATCATCTGCTGATCGGATAGCTTATGCAGCAATAAATAAATCGCTGCCGACATGATGGAAACGTATGGGAACGAACGATCATAATATCAATTGCTCGTCTTCGTTGCTAACCAATCATTGCTCCTTGTGAAAGGTGCAAACGAGTGCCGACCAGCGAGCTGTCTCGTTGAATGGCCCTCGTTATTACGGCCAAAAGCGGGCGGTGTAAAAGGACCCTTAGGCTACATTCACACGAGCGTGACTGATTTACTCACGTAAAAAAAGGCGTAAGTCTGGTCTGTGTGTGTTATTGCATCTGTACTTATGCGAGCGGCATGTGTTTTTCATGCACTCGGAAAGCAATTTTTTTTTAATAGAATTGATGCGCAAATCACGTACAGCGCACGGATGTGCATCCGTGTTCTGTGCGTGGTTGTTACTCACTCATTGATTTCAATGGCCGGCTCGGTGCATGAAAACGCACCAATATAGGACATGCAGTGAGTTTCACGCAATGGACTCGCTGTGTGAGAACTCACGCATGTGTGAATGGCCTCATTGAAATCAATGGGTCGGTGTGCTGTGCGTGACTTCCCCGCACAGCACATGGACGAGATTCACGTTCGTGTGAATGGGCCCTTAGACTTTCTTGTAGAGGGTCATAAATGGATTCAAGTCAATGATCATAGATAATTCCTTTTTATCTGACGTATTGTGAAACCTTGCAGTAAATGCTACATTATGAACTTTTGGAGAGAAATTAGATAGGTATCAATTATGGGGTTTTTGTAAGTTCTGCTTTTTATCAATGACTACAGGGATGCAGAAGTTGAATTTGCACCTAGACCTTGAATCATTAGGGGACCCAAAGACCCATCTGTCACATAAAAGGATAGCAGTGTTTTTAATGGCACATGATGGTAGTAGAGGCCGCAGTAAATATTTTGCATCGGGACCAGGAGCTTTAAGCTGCCTTTGATCATTTGGTGTTGAATAAAAATATTAGAATTTGGCATTGGCTATTGTTTTCAAGCACATTTCCAAACCAATCATTCCCAATAAAATCACTACTTGGATTTTAATAGCAAGAACAGCTTTAATTGAAGACATTCATGGGGCACCGTTTCTGGAACAAAGCAGACGTGTTTTTCTAATCCTGTACAACCCCTTTAATGATGACCTCAAGGACCATAAACAAATTTTAAAATATGAGTTTATACATTCTACAAAGTGGGTGAGCTCCCCCCATGAGTTCCTATCATTGACACTGTCTGCCTCAATGCTCCCTCCTGCCAAAACCTGTCATGCAGGCTATTCCTGTTCTTTATTTGTGTCTTAGGGTATGTTCACATGGCTTATTTTCTGAAGTTTTTTAAAAAAAAGGCGCGTAAAAAAACGCCCCGTAAAAAGAAGTGCATGTCTTGAGCCGTTTTTGGAGCCGTTTTTCATTGACTCTATAGAAAAACATCTCCAAAAACGGCCGTAAAAAACGCTGCAAATAACGCGCGTTTGCTTAAAAAACGGCTGAAAATCAGGAGCTGTTTTCCCATGAAAACAGCTCTGTATTTTCAGACGTTTTTTGCCAAGCCTGTGAACATACCCTTAGGCCCTGTTCACACACAGTTTTTTTGCAAGCAGAAAAGTCTGCCTCAGAATTACTTCAGGAATTTTGAGGCAGATTTTGAACTGACATAACTTCTTTCTGCGGTTTTCGCTGCATTTGAAGCTAATGCAAGGACTGCAGGCAAAAAACGCCAACAAAATCGCTCAGAGCTGACCGCCGCGGTTTTTCTTTGCCTCCCATTGATTCCCATTTTTTTTTCCCGTGACCAACCAGAAGCTGCCTGGGAAAAAAACGCCTCTGCCTCCCATTGAAATCAATGGGAGGCAATTTCGGATGTTTTTTTTACGCTGATTCCTATGCGGTTTCTGCGTCAATATCAGCACCAAAAAACTCTGTGTGTACTGACTCTTAAGGTGTCCAGAGATGTAACAATAAATATTAACAATCTGACCACTACAGAACGTTGCGAATTATAATAATTTTGCCTATGCTACTAAAATGATCAGTTCCAGCCAACGAAAATTTGTTATATCATTTGGAACAAGTTGATTTTGTTTTCAGTTCTTTGATTCACTTTTCTATAGTGTATGCTAGGTTTTCTGTTACACAAATTACTGTGACGAAAAAAATCGCAAGACATATATTTTTGTAAGTCAGATAGGCAAATAAGAACCAGATAACTAAGCAGAGAAGCAATTTTGAGAATTGGAGAATGGAAAAACCACATATGTTGTATCAGTATTCGGTTGTCCTCCACAACACTTTAAACTCTAAGGCCGGATTCACACGAGCGTTTTCGGTCCGTGGCATACGGTCCATATGTCGGCCGCATTTCCCGGACCGAACACAGTGCAGTGCATAGTTATCTATGACGCTAGGTGTCCTGTAATGAAAACATTATTATAGTACGGGACAGTTTTCCCGCAGCGAGGCAATGAGACCAAGCGTCATAGATAACTGTGCACGCTCGTGTGAATCCGGTCCAAGAAGTACATTTTATTTACTTTTTCACACCCATCCAATAATCCACAATGTGTGATAATCTGACACTCATTGGGGCAGGTTTAGTTTTCAAAATATGCTTTCTCAATGGAGCGTGGCTTAAAATGCAACACTGTGAGGCCCCATGCACACTACCGTGCCTGTAATCACGGAGACCGTGCCTGTAATCACGGAGACCGTGCCTGTAATCACGGAGACCGTGCCTGTAATCACGGAGATCGTGCCTGTAATCACGGAGACTGTTCACGGAGACCGTGCCTGTAATCACGGTCCGTAATTACGGGCAGGGTTGGCCATGGACAGTCACCCGCATTTGCAGACTGTGTTCCCATTATAAGGTATGGGAGCACGCACGGTCCGGAAAAATAAGACATGTCCTATTTTTTACGGGAAGTTACAGGAAGGTGTCCATCGGCCATAGAAATGAATGGGTCCGTAATTACGGACCGTAATTACGGATGAAATCTATGGTCGTGTGCATGGCGCCTCAGCCAAAGATGCGTCCAATTTTTGGTGCAAAAAACTGTCATAAACCAAGCAACCTTGGTACAAGGAAGAGAAAAGTGTCTAGCATGTGTAGCTAGAGGGGCCAAATTTATCATGTAACATGCACCACTTTGATAAATTTGGCACATTTTCTGACTGCCTTGTCTAAGTTTACACTGTCTAAAACTTAGATCGTATTAGTTAATCTGAAAAAATGAGTCCTGTTCATAAATTTTACTGTAAATCTGTATGTAAAAGACGGATCGTTTTTTAAGGAAAAAATATGGTTACTACGGTATGTGTGATCGTTTGTCTTTGTCTGAAGGTGATAGTTGCTGTGTTAACTCATAATGTTCAGGATAACTTTAACAGCACGTAAATTAATTCAATTCAATAGATTCTGCTTATGTGGAAAATGCACAAATTCCTCAATGCCGGAAGGGATACATCAGTGTATGTCAACTCTCCTGTCAGTTCTGATTTAAACATTCATTAAAACATCAATGTGGTCTTTATTGTACAAATTGTACTAACAATATAAAACATTTTTATGTCCTAGATTTGTAATAGATCATTTAACAACATGTACGCTTTAGTTAGTTTAAAAAAAATAATAATAATTTGCCATGAAGAAAGTTTGCTAAAATGAAAATCTACAACAAAAATATACGCTCTTGAGTTATTCCCTTTTAGAACTTCAGCTGAAGCCATGTCTTAGGGTATGTTCACACACAAACTCAAAAACTTCAGAAAATACGGAGCTGTTTTCAAGGGAAAACAGCTTCTGATTTTCAGAAGTTTTTTAAGCCATTTGCAATTTTCGCTGCATTTTCGTGGCGTTTTTTATGGCCATTTTTGGAGCTGTTTTTCTATAGAGTCTATGAAAAACGGCTCCAAAAACGGCTGAAGAAGTGACATGCACTTCTTTTTCGTACCCGTTTTTTTACGCGGCCGTTTTTCAAAACTGACGCGTAAAAAACTGTCCCGTCGAAACAGAACGCCATTTTTCCTATTGAAATCAGTGGGCAGATGTTTGGAGTTCTCCGATTTTTTTGCCCGTTTTTCGGCCGTGTGAACATACCCTTAGTTATAACTGTTGTTTGAGCGAGAACAAGAAAGATTGTACTACAGCTCTTATAGGTTCTTGCCTTTTATGTATGCTAAGCTCCTGAATGGAAAATCCTCTTAGCAATGCATTTATATAGGATTAGTAGTCTGGATAAAATAGGTGATAACCTCTATAGGAGCTGAAAGCTTTTGATGGCTGCCATTTCCAGTTGGGAAATTTGTAAAATTTAATGGAAACCATTACAATTAACACCTTTGCGCACCACAACGTAATAGCACGTCCTGGTGCAGGGAATTGATGTATGGAGCAGGCTCACACGCTAAACCCACTCCATACGCTGTGGGTGTCAGCTGTGTAATAGCCAGGATCAGTGATCGCACTGTTAAGCCCTCTAGCAGAGCTTAACAGAAGCCTGTAAAAATGACGGCAATACATTAGCATTGCAGTTTATTGTACAAGTGATCTAACAATCGCTGGTTCAGGTCTCGTCGGGGGACGAATAAAATGTGTAAAAGAAGAAAAGTTTCTAGTAGTTAAAAAAATATATATATTAAAAGTTAAAAAAAAAACCTTTTCCAATTTTTCCTCTAAAGTAATGAAAAAATAATAATAAAACAAATTGCTGCGTCCGTAAAAGTCTGAACTATTACAACATAGGATTATTTAACTCATAGGGTGAACGCCGTAAAAATAGAAATAAAACACCATTTTTGTTTTTTGGTCACCTTAGCTCTAAAAAAAATAATGTAATAAAAAAGTTGGCTATACCAATAAAAACTACAGCTCGTCCTGCAAAGAATAACCCCTCACACCGCTCAATCAACGAAAAAAGAAAAAAAAAGTTATGGCACTCCGAAATATTTTTTTTTTAACACAGATTTTTTTTCTTTGGAAATGTAGTAAAATATATCGAAAAAACCTAAATAAATTTTGTATCACCACAATCATATTGAGCCGCAGAATAAAGTTAAGTTTACATTTTTACTGCACGGTTAAAATAAAAATGAAACACAAAAAACAGGAGGAATCACAGTTTTTTCCAATTTCAGCCAGCAAATAATTTTTTTCAGTTTCCCAGTACATTTTATGGTGCTTTAAATTGTGCCAATGGAAATTACAACTCCTTCCGCAAAAAAACTAAGCCCTCACCCCACTCTATTGATGGAAAAATAAAAAAAAGTTAGGGCTCTTGGAATGCGGGGAGTTAAAAACGAAAATGAAAAAGCAAAGAATGGCTCAGTCCTGAAACAACTGAAAATAAGTTTAACAAAACTCCAGGGAGATTAAACTGAAGTGCTTATTATATTTTTGAAGCAAGAATGAATACTTGTCACATTGGAGCAGCAATAGAGAATGGGTGTTGAATAAATGTATTTTTAAATTAAAAAATGTGAAAATGTACAAAAAAACAAACCAACAACTCTTCTTTTAATGACTTTTCTTTTTTTTTTTTGACACTCATCTCATAATACAATCAAAACTGTTAATAAAAGAAAAAAAAAGAAAAAAATATATATATACTATACATTTGTGTGTGTGTGTGTGTGTGTGTGTGTGTGTGTGTGTGTATATATATATATATATATATATATATATATATATATATATATATATATATATGCACATACATATACTTCTTTTTATTGTATCCCAGAAGATCATCCATTTTGCACTTCATACTTACGCACCTTAGACAAAGGCAACTGGCTGCAGCAGGGGCTCTCTCTCAATGCACCATCTACTACAGGTGACCAGGCACTGTAAACTGGGTTCTTTTAAAGTCACACTTCCCTGAGCTATCAGATAGACAGAAATCGAAGCAATCAGGAAGACGTTAACACCTGTATTCACTGAAAGATATCTACAAGGCTGTTACAGGAGCATGAAAGAAATTCTACAAACTGGCAAAGGCTTTTGTTCTGTTCATTCATTTCTAGGTTTAGTGTTCCATTAAGAACCTTTGAATGTTGTTTTGAAGTTGATGATGAAATCATCAAAATTCTTTCCACTCCCCTAATCGTATCTACAGGTGATAATTTACTGTGTTCATAGAAAGAATATCACCTCCAATGTTTTGCCTGCAGTGTGTTATGAAGGACCAAGCTACATGTGTTGGTCTTCCTCCGGAATTCAGCTAAAATCCACTGTAAGCCACTTGTCAGTAAAAGGAACACGACCTACTTAGAGTTTGCCAAAAGGCAAAAAAAAAACTTGAAATCAAGATTGTATGCATTCAGCAGAATACCTAGCATCATGTCGAGAGGAAACTAGGAACCGCTCATCACCTGGTCAATACCATCCATACTGACAACATAAGGAAGGTAGTAGAAGATGAAGAAATAGAACTGGTGTGCTAGTTTCATTCAGAATTGTTTGGAACTTCATTCCATAGGAATGAGAAAGTCATCCAGGAATCGACATGCATTCTAAGGGTATGTGCACACGACCTCTTTTCAGACGTAATGGAGGTGTTTTACGCCTCGAATTACACCTGAAAAGACGGCTCCAATACGTCGGCAAACATCTGGCCATTGCTTGCAATGGGTCTTACGATGTTCTGTGCAGACGAGCTGTCTGCACACGTGTAAAATTACGGCCGCGTCAAAGAAGTGCAGGACACTTCTTGGGACGTAATTGGAGCCGTTTTTCATTGACTCCAATGAAAACCAGCTACAATTACGTCCATAAAAGACGCCGAGAAAAATGCGTGCACTTGTAAAAACGTCTGAAATTCTGGAGCTGTTTTCTCCTGAAAACAGCTCCATAATTTCAGACGTATTTGGCGTTGTCGTGTGCACATACCCTAAATGTTGGGTACATTAACTCCTGCAAACAGGTACATAATTATACTTGTGGGTATAATTTATAGTATGGCCCCAATCTCAGTATGTTGAAAATAGAGAAAATGCACTTGAACTTTGGCTTACTTCTTAAAGAAGAAGTGAGGCTATGTTCACACAATGTTTAACCCTATGTAAGAAATACCTGTTACATTTTTTTTTTTAATTACTAGTATACAGACACATACAATTGTCTGTGTTTTTGGGGAAAATTTAGTTTTTCTTTCACCCTTTTTTTTATACTTTTTTTTTTCCATCATATCCCAATATATGTTACGCAAAAAATATTTAAATGTACATTTTATTGTGACTCTGAAAGGGGAATATTCTAAACTTTTCAAAACCCCATATATATAGTGTGTGTGTATGTGTATATATATATATATATATATATACATATATATATATGTGTGTGTATATATAATACATATAATGTCTCATAAGCCAGGGCTGTAGAAACACAGCCCTGGTCATGAACACAGTTGTAAACAAAGCAGGACAATTAGCATTGCCCTGCTTTGTTTGGAAACCATGGAGACAGGAGATAGTTTGATCTCCTGTCTCCATTTCAAATCTCCAGCGCGCACGGACGGTCTCGCGTGCGATCTCGCGGTACTATGCGCGCGTGCGGGATTACGCTTGGGCGCTCATGAGTCGGCTAGTGATATATTATCACCATGCCGATGCATGCTAACCAGGGGCGAGCGTCACTCGTCCCCCCTGCGAGCGTATCGGCAGCCCTGCGTCGGTACGCTTAGCAGCAGAGTCTACACCACCACACCACCAACGAGAGCTACCCAACTGCTCCACCACGGACCGGCTCACCTCTACTGTCCTGCCTCACTCCTCCAACGACCTGCTCCTGTCTCCTGCTCCTGCTACGGCTCCTGCCTCTGCTCCCCTGTTCCACCAAACGAAAACGCTAAGTATCAGTGTAGCTACGGCTACACTTTAAACTCTCCCTCTCTCTGTCTGTCCCTGTTAACCCTTGTTGCTCTGAGTAACCCTTGGTGCCCCTGAGTCCCTGTTAACCCTTGCTGTCCCTGAAGTTTACCCTTGCTGCCCTGTTAACCCTTGTTGTCCAAGAGTAACCCTTGGTGCCCCTGAGTCCCCGAAGTTAACCCTTGCTGTCTCTGAAGTTAACCCATTGCTGCCCAAGTCCCTGAGTTAACCCTTACTCCCCATTGCAGTCCCTGAGTTAACCCCTTGCTGACCTGCGCATCCCCTGTTGTATCCCTAGTTAACCCTTGAAACATTTAACCCTTCCCATTGTTAATTGTTTACCTGATTAACCATTTGTGTACAGGGACAGTTATATTAGGGGGGAGTGGAACAGAGATAGTGAGCATTTGAGAATTTCTTGTAATTTATGTGTATTGTGTTGTAACGTAACTTCTATGTATGTTTAGGTAAGTGGGTGGCGGTATAATTAGGATTGTGATACCGTGTTTATACTGTACTGTGATTAGTTACTGTATTTTATATATGAGAGTGATTACTGTATGTTAATAAATATTACCTTTTACTATACGGTCTTATTCCCTTAAGTAGCAGCAAAAGCAATTAGAGCGTCGTTAGTATAAAGGAAAGGTAGGGGAACTAGGCATAACCCTAGTGACACTGATTATAAAGGAGGTAGTAATAGTGGGTGACACTAACCAGTGAACCCTGCTATTACCCCACCCCCTTATACAAAGTGCATCAATGAAAGCTGCAACCTTTGTAGGGAATTAGGTCTTCTTTGTACAAGTACTACACTACAATTGAAATAAATACATTTACAATTACTCTTTGTACAATGAACACATTAACATGAAATAATGTGGGGAGGATTATAATGTGCACATATGTGCTGCATGCAAGGTAATTTCCTGCACATACTAGTTTCTAGATACAGAACATTGCGCCGGGAATATCATTAAAAGATAAAGATAATGCTCCTGTCACTTCAGACAAAGTAGCCACCTACACAAGACAATTATAGATATCTAGTTTGACTGCTGCTGGGAAGACCAATCACACCATCCTAAGAAGCAGACACTAAGGGAAGGTGGTATCAGGAGTAAGGGGATGCATTTAAAGCTATAAACTATTGGTGGGTGTTTCTGGCCTGCACACTGGCTGAGAAGGTTCTGCTGCAATGGTTCACAGTCACCACTAACCATAAATGTATTCAGGACAATTCATGCGCTATGATAGGGAATAATTACTGCCAAGCAACCATTAGAGAAGGAGCAATTCTAAGGGTATGTCCACACAGCTTATTTTCAGCCTTTTTCGGCCCCGAAAAACGGCTGAAAATATATGGGATGAACGCGAACGCCTCCAAACGTCTGCCCATTTATTTCAATGGGAAAAAAGACGTTTCGTACCCACGAGGCGGTTTTTCTACGCGGCCGTTTGTAAAAACGGCGCATAAAAAAACGCCCCATAAAAACAAGTGCATGTCACTTCTTGACCCGTTTTTGGAGCCATTTTTCATTGACTCAATAGAAAAACAGCTCCAAAAATGGCCCTAAAAAACCCTGCAAAAAACGCATTATGCATAAAAACCGGCTGAAAATCAGAGGCTGTTTCCCCTTGAAAACAGCTCCGTACTTTATGTCCGTTTTTAGTTTGCCGTGTGAACATACCCTAAGGCCTATCTTCAGCAATTTTTCGGGCCGTAAACGCAGCTGTAAAATATGGGGGCTGAACGCCTCCAAACATCTGCCCGTTCATTTCAATGAGAAAAACTGTGTTTTGTTCCCATGGGGCATTTTTTTATGCACCGTTTTTAAAACCGGCTGTGTAAAAAAACGCCTTATACAGCATGTCACTTCTTGAGCCGGTTTTGGAGCCGTTTTTCATTGTCTCAATAGAAAAACAGCTCCAAAAACGGCCGTAAAAAATGCATCAAAAAACGCTTGATGCTTTAAAAACGGCTAAAAATCAGAGGCTGTTTTCCCTTGAAAACAGCTCTGTATTTTTCAGCCGTTTTTTGTTTGCCATGTGAACATACCCTTATTCTGAACTATTTTACCTACTAAGAGCCACATCTTGCCTGCTTGCTTCCCTATAGTTGGCAGATCTAACAAAATTTCTTACACCAGACCGAAATACCTATGGTTCCCTTTTGGCATTGCATCTTACTGTACATTACAGTCTGTTTGGCTTATTATTGACTATGACATTACTATTTCATTATCTTACTGTTTCAGATTAAGGGGTTAGTCGCTTTATGGATGGTTTTTACAAATGTGTGCCAAATAGGCAATTCATTAATACAGTATATCCTTATTAGAAGTTCTGCACTGTTTTCTTATCGTAAAAAGTCACACCCCTTTGTTAAGCCAAGCCTTCTACCCTGACAGTATGCCGCTCCTGCCCTGACAGTATGCCGCTCCTGCCCTGACAGTATGCCGCTCCTGCCCTGACAGTATGCCGCTCCTGCCCTGACAGTATGCCGCTCCTGCCCTGACAGAATGCCGCTCCTGCCCTGACAGCATGCCGCTCCTGCCCTGACAGCATGCCGCTCCTGCCCTGACAGCATTCCGCTCCTGCCCTGACAGCATGCCGCTCCTGCCCTGACAATATGCAGCTCTTGCCCTGACAGTATGCAGCTCCTGCCCTGACAGTATGCCGCTCCTGCCCTGACAGTATGCCGCTCCTGCCCTGACAGTATGCCGCTCCTGTCCTTATAGCGGCCGCTGATTAGGAGGCATGTGACCCGACTCATCCATCAGTAATCTTATGTTACCTCATGGAAAAACACGGTGCATGTGCTAGATTCTTATACGAGATTAGTATGTTGTCCATGGAGGTAGTGTGAGATTACTAAGTGACGTGTCAGGTGCACCTGAACTTCTAATAAGGATATATTAGTAGCTATATACCTATTTCACACACATTTGTGAAAACTATCCATAAAGCGGCCAGCCCATTTAAATAGCTGAGAGCTTAGTCACTGTTGATGGTTGATGGCTATTTTTAACACTGTAATTAGCGGTCAAGGAACCAGCCAATTGCGTTTACAGAACTTTATTGGTAACAGGATAAAACAATGGATCTGACAAAGTAAAATAACAAGTGGGATACAGAGTTAAATGGAGAAGGGAGAGGAATGTGCACTATTAGTTGAAAATATCTATGACTAAAAGCCACTATCAGGCGTGAAACCTGTGAGCGGACATATTCTTGTTATGCACATCATCCTTGACTTCATGCTTTTTTACATTATTGAATAAAAGTTAGTTTTAACTTCATTATTTGGAGCACTGGGGCTCACCTTCATTAAAGATTGTCTGGATCTGGAGACCGGCCTGTTGTTTCTAGTTCTTTGCTCAGTTTTCCTACACTTGCAAACAGAGTGCCAAAACTTATGGAGGAGATGAACTGAACTATTTTCTCATTTTGGATTGATTAATTAAAAACAATCATGGTTCTAGCAACTAGTGTCAGGCAGCTGCTGTCAAGGCATATAAAATCACGGGATGATTCAAAAGCAATACCTTTATATAAATAATTAGCTCGATGGTATACATTTAATTTTAAATACAGAGTATGAATTTATCAAGTTAGTAAGACAGTTTAGAATAGTCTATTGTTTGTACTAAATAGGGACTTACTGTTCAAAAATCATAATCTAATACATGCATTTTGCCATAATTTTGTTATATCAATGCTAAATGGGCTAAAGTAGGATTTCAACCCCCATGCATATCCAGTATGTAGTCTAGCAGGTTGTTGTTTTTTTTTTTTACATTATGTGCTGTATTTCTTGTGAATTACATAGTTACTGATTTACGGAGAAGACAAGTGAGGACTAGAGTTTGTTTGTGGATGTTTCAGGAGATCAGGTCAGAGATGTATAGAGGGGACAGGTTGTGGACTGCCTTGTATGTCATCATCAGTATTTTGAAATCTATTTGTTGGGCAAATGTAGCCAGTGAAGGAACTGGCAAAGACAAGGAGCGGTAGAGGTACGAAGGGAGTGGTGAACTAAGCAGGCAATGGAGTTAGCGATGTATTGGAGGCGTGTAAGTGTGTTTGAGGGAAGACCACAGTGGGGAATATTGCAATAATCTTGGTGGAATATGATGAAGGCATGTACAACCTCAAGGTTGAAGAAAGAGCGGATTTGAGAAATGTTTTTGAGCTGGAGACTGCAGAAGGTAATAAGGTCTTGATGCATATCACACATAGCGGAACTGTACTGTCACATTTTACAAACTGCAATTCTGGCAAATAGATCAACAAAATCAGTTAATAAATGTAATCTTCTCATTGAGTGGAAGTTTTTATTATTTCATATTCATGGATTTCATATAAATGTAATAATTTGATGTTTGTGAATTTATTATTTCATGTTCAGTTTTAACTGAAAGAGCTTCGTTCCTTTTACGTCATCTTGAATTTAGCATACACTAACATTATATTAATATCATGTGGTGACAGAGCCAGCAAAAGCTGAAGGGTTTATTATTTACACTCCGCACATAATGCAATAAAACGATTGAGAGAGTAATAAAAATGTCCTTCTTTTGCTGTGAGTGACATTGTCAGGAAATATGGCATTCGCAGTGAAGTCATTTAGGCAGACCTCAGAGAGGTTAAACATGAATTACATACAGGTAGTAAGACAAGACAACAAGACTATTTATTTAGTTCCAAGGACAGCATTTCTCAAAAAAAGTTGCCTGGAAATACAAAAAAAAGTGGCTACACTACCTTCTGCTCCTAATAAAAGTCGTACACTGAAAGCATCAAGGGCAATGGAATAAATTGCATCATTCATTCCATGCATTATAAAGCCTGAACAAATTTGTTTTTTCACTGTTTGTCTTGAATATTCTCAGAGCACAGCCAGCATGCAAAATAAAGTGGTGGCTTTAAACCTACATCTCTGTTTGCTACAAAGTGTCTCCTCCTAAGCTTTCATCTCAACAGATAAATAGAAAAAACGTATAATCTTTCTTGCTCATGCACTTTTTTCCTATCCTTGTATGTTTTATCGTAAAGCTGTGGTAGTGGCAGGAAGCTAAGTATGCCTGTGCAGCAATGAGAGGCAGTCTACTGTTTAGTAGACTGACAAATGCAGTTGCATGTATTTAAATGGTAGTCACCCATACAGAAGGTCAAGTAGTTAATAGGTAACCTTAAAGAGAACCTTTCACCTGCCCATACATGTGCAGCCGAGTGCAGCATGTAATAGGCAGGGCTTCACAAACACTGTCTCACTTTAAATTTTTTCCTATCTTCCTCCGTTATTTACACATCAGTCCGTTATATTTGGCGCCCGATATGTAAATAAGCCCCTGAACTGGCAATGGGGCGTTTCTATCTAACTAAATGGAAAGGGGGAGTGATCTCTTCGCTCTGACACTGTCCAAACAGCTACGGATAGTGTCAGGGTGGCTTGCGCTGTGTTCCCTCCCGCGAGAACACACACAGACTGGTGGTTCTGCAGGGAGCGCTCTCTCAGTCTGTGTGTGTCTAATTTTTAGAATGAAGGGACAATAAGAGATTTACTTGAATTGAGATTTGCTTGAATCGAGCTGTGTTGCAATTCCATGCACAACAGGTGGCGCAGAGCGCCGCTGTGCAAGAAAAAAGCAGACGGGACCTCGGTCCCTATGTTCTCTGTATTGGTGGGTTGATTATATGATACATTTATGAAGGAATTATTCATCTCACATCAGGATTTTCTTCTGCTAACACAATCTGATAACACGGGTGCAGGTGTAAGGGAGTGACCCTCCACAGGTGGAGATGCAACGGCCAATGTAGGTGTATCGCTGCAAAGATGGTATGAAGCAGGCAGAACATGGCAAAACTAAATTTTTATTCAACTGGTGTCAATTGTGCACCCGGCCAAGCAAGTATTCTCAGGACTTCCCAATATGAGAGGCGACACTATTCAGGCAAATGGATGATAACTAGTTAGCTTGATCTGTGTCATGGACAAGGGCAAGGATGCTCCTCACAGAAACAGGAGTTGGTCTGGCAATACAGGCCTAGTAGGCCTTAAATAGTTGACTACTTAGGACTTGCTGGCTCTCCCCGTGGGAAGACCCCTGCCCATCAAACTCGACTTTCTCCAGGACCACAGACCCAGGCCCAACGATATGCAGTGGTGGATTAAGTAGACGATGGGCCCTGGGCTGTTACCTAAACTTGAGCCCCCCTTGCGCACTGCCGCCCTGCCACGCCGTAACTATTTTTAACACTACCTTTTTGGGCAAGCATTACCAAATGGGTGTTACGGATTCCCCTTGTCACAGGGCTGTGTCCCTACATACTGACAATATCACACTGTGCAGGGACACATCCTCCTGACAAGGGGAATTGTCTATCAGTCCTGGACTGCACAAAGACTTTTTGTGAAATGCAAGGATTTCCTATAATAAAAATGTGAGGAGAGGTGGCAGATTCTCTATAAATCTAGTGACTTACATGTGACGACGTCTCAGATTCTAGTAGTTTTTTTTTCCTCTTTTCTTCTCTATCCGGTCCAGAGCCCATGATGACTATTCCCGGCCATGACTGATTTCTGCAGAATTTGCCACTTTACCAACATTTCCACACCTATAAATGAAAATAAAGTTATTATGGTGCCACATACTGTACCCCTAAATATAATAATACCACACACTGTAAAACACCACATACACACAGCCCCCTGTACATAGTGCCACACACAGCCCCTGTAGATATTACACCCCCCATAGATAGCGCCACACACAGCCCCCTGTACATAATGCCACACACAGCCCCCTGTACATAGTGCCACACACAGCCCCCTGTACATAGTGCCAGACACAGCCCCCTGTAGATATTACACCCCCATAGATAGCGCCACACACAGCCCCCTGTACATAGTGCCATACACAGCCCCCTGTAGATATTACACCCCCCATAGATAGCACCACACACAGCCCCATGTACATAGTGCCACACACAGCCCCCTGTTGATATTACACCCCCCATAGATAGTGCCACACACATCCCCCTGTACATAGTGCCACACACAGCCCCCTGTACATAGTGCCACACACAGCCCCTGTGGATATTACACCCCCCCATACATAGCGCCACACACAGCCCCCTGTGGATATCACACATCCCCCCATAGAGAGCGTTACACACAGCCCCCTATAGATACAAATGTATATCCCCCCCCAAACGGAAATCTTTAGCAAAGTTTCCATCACCATTGAGATCAATGGTGATGCAAACAGAAGCTAAGGTTTCCATTTGCCTTTCCGTTGAGGGTTTAACCAGATGGAACCCCTCAACGGAAGGGCAGCGGTGATGTGAACAGGGCCTTATATACAGGGCCTTAGATACAGGGCCCATGTGCATGTGTGATACTGTTTGTTGGACCCTGTATCTAAGCCTAATGTAGGCTTAGATACATGGTCCAGCAGACAGTATGCTTATGCAGTATAAGCTGGGGCCCTGTATCTAAGCCTAACACATGGTAGGCTTTAAAGGTTGTCCAGTCCCTAAACATTGATGTCCTATCTTCAGTATAGGCCATCAATAGCTGATGGGTTGGGGTCAGACACCAGGGACCCCCGCCAAACAGCTGTTTTGAAGGGGTTGCAGCCGCTCGTACGAGTGCTGCTTCCCCTTCATTTCCCTCACTATTTCACACTGTGAATCGCTGACATGTTCGTGTCGGCGATTCAGTGTGAGAAAGTGACCGGAATGAAGGGGAAGTAGCGCTCGTACGAGCAGCTGCAACCCCTTCAAAACAGCTGATTGGCGGGGGTCCCGGGTGTCTGACCCCAACCCATCAGCAAAGCAATAACCTCCTCTTCGGCCGCAGGTCCTCACTCCATGAACTGTCGTGATGCTGTGCGCGGTGCATAGCATTGTGACGTTATGCGCTTCGCACAGCGCTGTGACGTCACAACCTCCAATGCGCTCCAGGAAGAGGAGGGGTAAGTACTGTCAGTTACTATAGTAATGGGGGCCCGTGTCGTTTATTACATAGGCCCCAGTTACTATAGTAACTTTTCATTGATGTGTGAATGTGGCTGCCGCCACACCGGGCATTAGGGGGGCCGTTCAATCATGTGTGGTTCGGATGGACATGGGCCCCCCGGGAGCTTTGGGCCCCGGGCGGCCGCCCGAACCGCCCTAATGAAAATCCGCCACTGACGATATGCCATCGTCACCGTGTAGCTTGTGACAGTCCTCCACACTCTGCAGCAGCTCCCTAACTCTCGTTACTAGCACAGCTCAGGTCCACTCCAAATCTTCTACCCGAACACTGAACCAGGATTGGCAGAAATACGGTAATTTTATAACATAAGCAGCACCACCACAAGTGCAGGACACAAATAAAGCCACACTGCGTTGTCCTGATGCTGTTATCGCTTAGCAAAGCAGATAAATGGCGTCTGGGCTGTACCAGAAAGTTCAGAAAACCAACCATCATCATACCTGTACAAGAGAAAGCTTAACGTTACAGTGAACAATTTTAAACAACAGCATAACATAATATACACAGGTCAGACTGGTCACATAAGTCTAATAGGCCTCTCCTCCTTCATGACGGCACCTAAAGGAATAAAACAACATAACAGGCAGCATCACAACACATGTTAACAGCACAGTGCCCATAAATAGCATAGGTATATACGATGACAGAAATACAACAAAATCCCTTTACATAGGTATAATACTTTAAGTACAAAGACTCACCAGGTTCAGTAAGGGGTTAGGCACCATTGACAAATGTCCAAGTGCCTCAGTTATATATAAGTAATCTAGCAGACTTCATTACACAATAGAAGACTTAGAGAAACAAGAAGTCATTACGCCACAGGTATAATGAAAAATTAGCAAATTTTATTAGGGACATACAATACAAAATACAAACATATAAAATTCAAAGAAGGATCCGAATAAAAGAAGGAACGCAGTGTAAGGGCTTCAAGAGAAAATAAAAGTTAGGGTATGGAGCCCACCACAATAAAAAATTCTCTGACACAAGTTCGCTATCAAATATAGATCACATATGGTATGGTCTGGATGGTATAATACGTAACTATGGGTTAGTAATAATAGCAAAATATACATGGGGAGGAAAGTCACTCTGAAGTCATATGTATCCAAAATAGCTGTAGTATAAAGAATTAATTACCATAGTTAGTTGTACATGACAAAAAGCCAAAAGTATCGTAATAGGGCTTAAGTTGCCAGGAAAAGTTATCAAATGTCCATTGCCTGTATAGATCAAAAAATCTACACAGGGCATGAGAAGTGAATGAAGGGAGGCTTACCCATAGAAATGACTGTTGTAAAACGCCCCACACTGCAGCCTGAAAAGGGCGCAACCTTTTCATACCCTAACTTTCATTTTCTCTTGAAGTTCCTTCTTTTATTCGGATCCTTCTTTGAATTTTATATGTTGTATTTTGTATTGTATGTCCCTAATAAAATTTGCTAATTTTTAAAGTCTTCTATAGGTATAATACTGTTGTAAGGCAATATATTCTCATGTTGTGGTCAGAAGGTGAGGTGAGAACCTTGTCGCAGCTGCAGTTATGACAAGGCATCTTGAGACAGGCTCTCATTTTGCCTCATGCAAAGTGAAGTTACACATATAGAAAATTGGTATCACTTCAAAACTGTATTAGGTAAAAGTAATTTAGGAAAAAGTAGAGCAGACATTTGTTTGCCCTTCTCTTTAAACCAGATGCAGTAACATGGTTCTTGGATACCTCTTTAGATAGCAAAATGTACTATCCAACTATTTATATAAATACAAAAACATAAGTGAAATTGAGTAAACATAAGTGAAATTGAGTAAGATAATATTATTTGATGGGATCATTTTTATTTTTTTTGGGGGAGGGGGCTTATAATTCTCTCTTTTTTGAAATGTAAACTAAATTATTGCTTAAATACTATTTAAGTTTTTTTTTATATTTGCCAGCAGAAAACCAATAACATTTGAGAATATAATCTATAAATGAACTCTAAAACACTGGCTTTTTCATATGTATAAAGGGACCCCCCCTCATGCTCCAGAGCCTGCTTGTGACTACAATCTCTGCACCGTTATAGTTAATCCCTTGATCAAAAGTATTTTCTTGACTTAAATATGTTATTGACATAGAAATTAATGGTTTTACAGTATCACAAAAATTTTGTGTGCTCATTCTAGTAATTCTAAAGCAATTTCAGTTCTCCACTGCTGCAACTGTTTCCCCAAACCATTAGACAAAGCATCACAAGCAGCAGTATAAATTCTGGCTTTCTTTTTTTATACATAAAAAGTAAATTTCTCTTATGGAAAAGCAGCACACCCCATCTCTCAATTCATCATAAAAATTTCAAAAAGGCAAACTGGTTAATATAATGAAAGCACAAGTGTCCTCACTACTGCAAATCTGAGTTTGTTACTAAGATTTGCCAAATTGGGGAATAACATGAGATTCTACTAAATAAACTGTATTCTCTATTGCATCACAATTTCATCTGTTAACGGAATTGGGTGATCTGAATAAGATGAAGTGGTAGTTCACTGAAAGCAAGGGACTTTTTTTGTTGCATGTTATAACAGATCACGGGGAGCTGTGCTTGACTATTTTACCTATTTTCCCTACATACATATCCAGGGACCTGTCCTAATTCCTTCTCACTGTCCAATTATCTAACAAAAGAGAAGAAACGTAGAATTTTTCCATGCTTTATCTCAAGAATAATTACAGCATGATGTAAACCTTTCTGTTAAGCTAGAGATGGGAAAAATCTGCTAGCCTGTTCAAAAAGAGCTGAGTGTGTGTCTGTTACAATGATATATTGGCTTGGGAGGATTGCCAAATGGTTAGGAGATATATTCTAATTACATTAATCTAGGTTCTCCTAGTTGAATTATACATCGATGCCTTCTGAACCTGATCCTCTGATCTCAGAGTTCTAAGACTGGCACATAAACAAAAGATTATCTAGCTTACCAACATTATATTGTACTGTCTTGTTACAATAGTATTAAGAACTTTGTGTTTTAAAGGCATTCTAGTCAAGATTTCCATTAACTTTCATTTAATCTAACGAATAAAACATTTACAACATATATACTTCTCCAATGGAGAACTCCAAGATGGTGCCGCCAGCCTCAATGTATCAATGCCTAGCTGAAGACTCTTAAGCAGAAAGCCTTGCTGAGGTAGGAGAAGAAACTGACACGAAACTGACACAGTTCCTATTTCAAGAGCTTTTCTCAGGCAAATTAAAACTGAGAAGCATGAGAAAAAATTTAAGGATACAATGTATATCTGAGACTTTCTTGCAAAAGGCTCTTCCTAAAGTAGCTGCTGATATATTTGCCTCCCTCCTCAGACTTGATAGAGTGGATGCCAAAAATGCATCCATATGGCTCTGTGGCCTAAATCAGCCCAAGGTGAACATCCAAGTGACATAATATGTGGGCTGCTCAGATTCTGTGACCATCCTGTAAGCATCTAGAGAACAGATGACCTTCTCCTATGAATGTCAACCCTTTCAAATCTACAAGAAAATCTTTCCGACTACATTGGCAAAACGTAGCTCACTCAAACCTCTGCTTGATGCCCTGAGAGCTCAGAGCCTGCCCTTCCATTCCCCTTTGGAATTGCCATCTCCAAAGGAGGATGACAAATCATCATCAGAACACCAGATCACGCCAATGCCTGGGAGAAGCTGGGCATTATTTTCCACTCTCATCGACTTATAATCTTCCTGCTCTACTTGGTCAATTGTGGCAAACCGAAAAGCTCTGAGAAGAATCGCAATAGAAAAGGAGACCCCTTTAACTTCTTAATGGGCATATGTAATCTCCCTACTGAATAGCAATCCTCACCTCCCTAAGGGTATGTTCACACGGCCAAATTTCAGACGTATACGAGGCGTATTATGCCTCGTTTTACGTCTGAAAATACGGCTCCAATACGTCGGCAAACATCTGCCCATTCATTTGAATGGGTTTGCCGACGTACTGTGCAGACGACCTGTTATTTACGCGTCGTCGTTTGACAGCTGTCAAACGACGACGCGTAAAAATACAGCCTCGTCAAAAGAAGTGCAGGACACCTCTTTGGACGTTTTTGGAGCTGTTTTCTCATAGACTCCAATGAAAACAGCTCCAAAAACGGACGTAAAAAACGCCGCGAAAACGGCGCGGAAAATGCGAGTTGGTAAAAAAACGTCTGAAAAGCAGGGTCTGTTTTCCCTTGAAAACAGCTCTGGATTTTCAGACGTTTTTGTTGACTACGTGTGAACATACCCTAACACTTTGGGTTTGTTGGGAACGGTTTTCCTATGCTAAGCCCCTCGCGTTACCACATGTTACTTTAAGATTTATTTAGGTTTTGTACACTGTTCCACATATGATTGTATGAAGAGTTTCATATTAAACTACTCTTACCCAATGTACCTTTGAGATACATGTGTTTGCATTATTGGATCATACAACGGCCTATTATCATTTGATGATGAATTTATTCCTAGGATGTGCTATTTTATCAATTTTTTAAAGTATTGAAATAAATGAAGATGTTTTAACAGAGGCGTAGCTGGAGGGTGGAAAGCATGGCATGTGCCCCAGGCGCATTTAGGAAAGAAGAAAGGGGAGTTGCCGATGCTCAGGCCGGGTATTCCGCTTCTAGAGGTAGCTACTGACGTCACTGTCCATATATGGACAGTAACATTAGGAGCTCCTCCAGTAGAGATATCCCCGGCCAGAGCGTTGCCGACTACTGGCAAATCCCATTGACTTATAATAGGGCCTTTACATTTCTGCTGGGGTTCTAACAAAAATACCATAGCCCCTGACCGAGCAAATAACACCAGTGTGAACAATGCCTAAACACACCTGCCATAAAGCACAAGAAGAATACACTCCTGGCTATTATAAATCAGGCACAATAGAGGAAAGTTGGCACCACTCTTTGTTTCCACAGTATGGAACAGGTATGTAGATGCAAATGGAGTCAGGGTTTCCTGGTCAAACAAACTTCGGTTGGTGTTCAGCATGAAAAGAGACAGTCTTGCAATATCATGTAGGTAAGAAAAATTAAAATGCGGCACTCATCCGTTTGTATTTCTTCTGAACTTTAATATAACATCTTAGCAAAGATAAAAAGCGTTACAGGTAGGACAGCAAGTTGTAGGTTACAGCCTGTTTCGCGCTAGAGACAGCACTTCTTCTGACCTAAAACGTCATTGCTGGCGGCGTTCTTTTAAACTACCGTCAGCTGTAGAAGAATACACTCCTGGCTATTATGAGTGGGTGATTACATTATAGCACAAGTAAAGAAAGAGTGAGTAAGTAGGATGGAGGAAAATAAATAGAAGGAAAGAAGAACCAAAAATGCAAAAGGAATTGTCAAAAAGGTTTTGGGAAGGCTCTCTTCTGAGAGTTGTCGAAACTCCAAGGTTCTACAATCTGCTGAATAAAGCCAAGGAATCTATTTTATGAAATGAGGATACATGGTGTTTACCAATATATACCAACTAATATAGAAAACCCGTTACACAGGTTTGCTAGCGAAAGGAATGATGATAAGTATTGGTTTAGCCTTCTTAACGCCTTGTTTTGGGAATTGGTTTCTGGTTGTTCCTTGCGTTCCTCTGCACTCATAGTTGCTCATCATATTCTTTGACCTTCTGTTTTCCTTTGTTTTTTAGCGATTATGTCGTGTTTGAACAAATTTGTTCTTTTTGGTGGCATTTTCTTAGTGCAATTACACCCTTTAAGGCAATTATACTCTTTAAAACAATTACGCCTTTTAAGGTTGTTTTGCTCCTTAGAGCAGTTATGCGACTTAAGGTGGTTATGCCTCTTTTAGCCATTTTTTAGCCTCTTCGGGCTTTTATTAGCCTCTTTGGGTGTTAATTAGCCTCTTCTGGCTTTTATTAGCCTCTTTGGACATGTATTAGCCTCTTCGGGCTTTCACTCTCTTCACCATCTCTGTCTTTCCCCCTCCCGCTTTTATCCACCACTCAACCACTCCCACTCGAATATCCACCACTTGACCACTCCTACTCGAATATCCACCACTTGACCACTCTCACTCGAAAATCCTACGCTTCAACTCGAATATCCACCACTTGACCGCTCCCACCCTGAAATTCCTACACTCCAACTCGATTGTCCACCACTCCCACTCAAAAATCCTACACTTCAACTCGATTGTCCACCACATCCAGTAACACTTACCTATTGTTGTTGCTTCCATCGTCTAAATGAAATAATATTAAGGAATTGAAAATAAGGAGAGAAATTTGGTTTGGCGCGTATCATAGAGTTTGGTTGTATTTGGTAAGAGAGAGAAAAGCAGCTGAGCAAAAAAAAAACTCAACTGAACTGTGCCTCGGACACCACGTCATCGCCCAATATTTATATGATAGCACAACTGAAGGAAAATACCAATAATTTATCATATTTAATCTTCAACAAAAGAATCAGTGTGCTGTGAATATACAACTGAATAGACCTTTAACAGGCTGCATTTCACATCACAACTACTGGGTAACCACACATAGACACATAGCATAGTCATCTCGTGACAGAATATTGCAAAAACATGTTGTTGTTTTTTCAAAGCTATTTATCTCGTGCCACACATCTCAGGATGTGTTGATATACGTATGATAAAAGTAAAGAAGAACAGAGCTGTACATCTAACTAAGTTGAATCCGTTATTTATTATACTTGATAGTCTAGCTTGATCATGGTTGGGAGATGCAATGAGCCCCAATTAAATAAATGCTTTTACCTTCAGCAATATTAAGTATGTTCATTTAGGATGCTGATCGTTCTTTATTCATTCAGCATATTGGCAATTACCAAGATAAGTATTCATCACCAGTAAAAAAAAATTCTATCATGATTTTTAGGCTGGAGTTAGATGATGGTCTTAATAATATAAACACATATATTACAGTGTGTTTTTTGTAAAGTGTTGTGCCCTATTTAAAAAAGTACAGTTTTCTTTGTGTAGTAATTTTCCCAGCATTATTCTATCACCCCATAGTCACATGGATATACAATAAATATACAAAAATACCAACATTTGTTTTGATTTTAGTCATCTGGTTAAAATGTAAGCAATAATAATTGTGTTTTGTATATGAGTATTTTGACTCACAGCTCCCACATTTACAACAAATTGATCTACATAAAAGGATTCTCCACGTGTCTATAAATGAAGTTAGCTAAAACAAGCACATGAAGAACTTGCAGTCTATAATATAACTGTCTCCTAAAGCAGATTTTTAGAGGCCATGCCATTTATTTACATGTATCTCATCCATAGCAAACTTTATGAAAGCAACCCTGACATAAAAGTTATAGTTCTTATCATAAATGAAGGTTGTTCCGCTTTCCTCGAACGCAGTGCTGTAGCAGATACCAACGCATCTAATTGTATCACTTTAAACTCCCTAGGGACAGCTTGAGAAAATCAGCAGCGCTTTTTTCGTATATTTTTAACTTCCCTTGATGATTATGTCTTCATCATTGGGATTACTTTAATTTTCATTAGAATTGTTTCTAACGAAGAACAGTTAAATGAATGTGTTTGCTCCTTCCTAATGTTCTTTTACAATCTGGCATATTTTGTTAATTAACCAAGAGCCTGTTCTTGCCATTTGTATGAGATATCCCATATGCAGCATGCCAACATTTCCAAAAGGCATGCGGTGTACAGTATTTAATAAATCAGACAAATTCTATATGGAGATTGAGTACAACACCTCAAACCTCCACAACAAACTTTCATTTGTATCCTTTGGGCCATACATAGTAAGGACTGAAACACCAAAAAATGTAAATGCTATCTTTTCACATTTTTTTAATGCAATGCTATGTCCATGCTTGTATAACATTAGCCATACAATTTACTGAACTATTTTCAATTTTACTTACATATTTACTTGTTTTTACCTCTCAATGTGAATGTTATTACAAAATGTAGGTATTTTACCCAGTTTGGGGTTAATCGCCCAGTTTTCCAAATCTTACCTATCTGGAATCCATCAGTGTGGAGATCTTCGAGCATATCCTCCCTGCATCTTCCATGGCATTACACCTTCAGACCCAGAATGGAGTAGCCGCATGACCCACTTCATCTGTCCTTATCTGATTTGTTCATACATTTGACATATATGTGCCTGTTCAGACTATTGTCTTCTACCAGTTTTCCATGTTGTCAATGTATGTCAGTTGTTATATGATAAAAGCAGTGTAAAATAATTTCTAATAATAATGATAATAAATAAAAATACATCTGCAATAAATGTGAGTTTCCACAGTTTCCTGGCCCCAAGGACTGTCATCACTCATTCCTGAAAGAGCATATCACTCTACAATATGTGGGACCTAGTGTATCTTTCTTATTCAGTAGAACCCCTCCCTGTAGTAAGGTCCTTCCAGTCAAGAAAAACTGTAAATGAGCTCAAACTACTTAATATATGGAGCTATGTGCACGCCTTCGATTTCCAAACTCTAACCTAAACCATGAGTAAAATATCTTACCATACTTCATATTGTAATGATTTTCTGTAAAATTGTGTCCCTTAAGCGCTATACTTTTAAAAGATTGTCAAATCATGGTGGTGCTAGTTACTCTAATACAACCGCATAGTTTAGCTCTACATTGTACCTCTTCTATGAGCAATGACCTGTAAATAATTGTTCTATGTCCTGGTCATGTCTTGTATACATTTCTTTATGTAATAAAACGATTGACTTTGCTGCTATAGACTTCTAGCCTTTCCAAGCTTTTTGGTCTTCGTGTTTGTTTTTGTAACACTAATATTTTCCTAGTGGCCATTAAAAAAAATTATTGCGGTTCATTCACAAACAGTGAACAACACTTTTCCTCTCTTCCCCTTCCCTATTAATCACACTTACCAAGGTGGTGTACACTAATGTGGTCTATCTTTCACATAACATCCTATATGATTGGTGGCCCTTCTCCTATTACTCCATTCACAAACAGTGCCCAGTTTACCAAACCTGCAAAAAATAAAAAATAAAATACAGATTTAGTGAAGTGGGAAAGGTTCCAGCAGTGGATTATCAGACCATAAATGACCAAGCACTTTAAAATTCAACATGCCGCATCATTATTTCTGCCCCATTCGCATTAGATCATGGCTGTAATTGTAGCTAGCTTAAGTTATACAGTGATATTAACGGAAAATATGCATAAAAGAAGAACATTTGAAAAATACAAATCTAAGGGTACAGCTGTAGCCTTTGTAAATTACAAAGAGCTTAATAAAATCTTCAAAAAATTTATAAAATCAGCAAAAATACAAAATGAAAGGCTGGTGGCCAAGGACAGCAAAACAAAACCCAAAAAATTCATCAAGTATATAAATGCAAAAAAGCCAAGGTCTGAACATGTAGGACCCGTAAATAGTGGTAATGGGGAGTTGGTCACAGGGGATCAAGAAAAGTCAGAGTTACTAAATGGGTTATTTAGCTCTGTATATACAACAGAAGAAAGAGCAGCTGATGTAGCCGGTGCCAGTGCTGTTAATACATCGATTAATATACTAAATTGGCTGAAATGTAGATATGGTCCAAGCTAACTTAAATAAAATAAATGTGCACAAGGCCCTGGGATCAGATGGGTTACACACTAGAGTTCTTAAAGAGCTTAGTTCAGTTATTTCTGTCCCCCTCTTCATAATATTCAGAGATTCTCTAGTGACTGGTAAAGTGCCAAGAGACTGGCACAGGGCAGATATGGTGCTTATTTTCAAAAAGAGCTCTAGGTCTTCCCCGGGTAATTATAGACCAGTAAGCTTAACATCCATTGTGGGGAAAATGTTTGAGGGGCTATTGAGGGACTATATACAGGATTATGTGACAAAAAATAGTATTGTAAGTGACAGCCAGCACGGTTTTACTAAGGACAGAAGTTGTCAAACCAACCTCATTTGTTTTTATGAAGAGGTGAGCAGAAGCCTAGACAGAGGGGCCACTGTGGATATATAGTTTTTGGACTTTACAAAGGCATTTGACACTGTCCCTCATAGACATCTAATGGGTAAATTAAGGACTATAGGTTTAGAAAATATAGTTTGTAATTGAATTGAGAATTGGCACAAGAATCGTATCCAGAGAGTTGTGGTCAATGATTCATACTCTGAATGGTTGCGGGTATAAGTGGTGTACCCCAGGGTTCCATGCAATGTTTCAGCTCAGTGTGAGCCTTTCTCTAGCATGACAGTAAAGCACAAAAAGCACATATATATTCAAATCACAATTATAGATCTAATTACAAGCATTTCATAAAATGGTGATAAAATTGTAAAACTGGTACACACAAAATTGTGTCAATAGAATCCCTTATGGGTATATTCATATATACATGGGGATATATATATCGAATACTACGTGTGGCTAGTCTAATCATCATATTATATTAATAAGGCCAATCAGTGAAATTGACAACATATCTGTGACAACATGTGCATAATATCACAACAAGTGTACATATCAAACTTTAAAAACATCCTAACCTCGCTGGATCGGCTGTTGGCGTCCCACACTGTCCACTGCGTATGTCCATAGATTACATCACATCCAATGTTACGTTAATGTGCGTTGCGACGTATAACGTCCATTCGCGGATGCGCGATTCACACTCGTAATGTGAGTTGCCATCTTTGCAGAGGGCACTACTGTTTTCTCATATCCCGTATATATCCCAAATTATTATTATTCGAAAATGACTTTATGCAATTACTTTTCACCTTGTAAACATATAATAAAATATAAGAAATGTCAAATATATATAGAGAAGATAATTTTACGTATGATCATGAACTCCATTAATCCCATGTCAATATAGTTCATCCCCATATCAGTAAGCGTCAAATCCCATCATAAATTCATATTATAGGAAATGTGATAGAGGGATTAATATTATTTTAATTTTTTTATATTGACATTGTGTCAAGTCAATTATATATAAATATAGTCTATGATATATCCATATATATATATAGGACCATATTAACAAAAGGAGAGTGTAATGAGTAGGCAAACGGACAAGTGAGCCCTAATCTACCCGCCACTCTGTCCCTGCCTACTTGCAACGACCCGCCCTAGGCGACGGGGTACAACTGGGCGGCGGTCCCTGCACTCAGTAAGTGCACGACAAACACGACAAACATACAAGGGAATACAAGCAAGGGAAAGGGGCAGTTGCCCACGGCAACACCGTGAGCAACCAGAGTGGTGAACGAGCCGAGTCAAGCCAGGAGTGTGCGAGGTACCAAACGAAGAGCAGAAGAGTAGTCAGTAAGCCAGGGTCTGTATGGAGCAGGAACAAAGTAGAAGGAGCTGTAGCTGGGCCAGGAAACCACACGAAAAAGAATAACAAGCAAGGAGGAACAGGAAATGCAGGTATAAATAGACAGAGGGCGGGAGCAAGCTGAGTCTGGCCAGGCTGCGATAGGCTCTCCCACTCCTAAGCCTGCCAGCCTGAGTGGTGGAAGCTGGAGTCAGTCTCAGGGATGAAGATTCAGGTGCTGACTGATTAATTAAGGGAGTTAACCCCGAAGCTGTGCCTGGCAGATCCTTTACAGTACCCCCCCTTTTATGAGGGGCCACCGGACCCTTTCTAAGTGGACCTGGCTTACTGGGGAAACGCAGGTGGAACCTCCTGACCAATACCCCAGCGTGAACATCCCGGGCGGGTACCCAAGTCCTCTCCTCGGGCCCGTAACCTCTCCAATGGACCAGGTACTGGAGGGAGCCTTGGACCATCTTGCTGTCCACAATCCTGGCCACCTCGAATTCCACCCCCTCAGGGGTGAGGATGGGAACAGGAGGTCTCCTCGAGGGAGCCAAGGACGGGGAGCAGCGTTTAAGGAGGGAGGCATGAAACACGTCGTGTATACGAAAAGATGGGGGTAACTCCAGCCGGAAGGAGACAGGATTGAGGACCTCAATGACCTTATACGGCCCAATAAACCGGGGAGCAAACTTCTTGGACGGAACCTTGAGACGCAAGTTCCTAGACGACAACCACACCAGATCCCCGACCATAAACAGGGGGTTAGCAGAACGTTTTTTATCAGCCTGAGTTTTTTGTACTCTCTGGGACGCCACTAGGTTCTTCTGAACCTGGGCCCAGACTGTGCACAGTTCCCGATGAACGACCTCTACCTCGGGATTGTTGGAACTACCAGGTGAAACGGAGGAGAACCGTGGATTAAACCCAAAATTACAGAAAAAGGGAGAGACCCCTGACGAGTTACTGACCCGGTTATTAAGGGAAAATTCGGCGAGGGGAATGAATGAGACCCAATCATATTGACAGTCAGAGACAAAACACCTTAAGTATTGTTCTAGAGATTGATTAGTCCTCTCCGTTTGACCATTGGTTTCAGGATGGAAGGCAGAGGAGAAGGACAGATCAATCCCCAACTTCATACAGAAGGCTCTCCAAAACAATGAAACAAATTGTACCCCTCTGTCCGAAACAATATTGACAGGGACCCCATGGAGACGCAGGATGTGTTTGACAAACAAGGTAGCCAACGTCTTGGCGTTGGGTAGTTTCTTGAGGGGCACAAAGTGGCACATCTTACTGAAGCGGTCTACCACCACCCACACCACCGACTTGCCTTGGGATGGAGGCAAATCGGTGATAAAATCCATGGAGATATGTGTCCAAGGTCTCTGGGGAATGGGCAACGAACGCAGTAAGCCCGCTGGTCGGGACCTGGGAGTCTTGGACCTAGCACAAACCTCACAAGCGGAGACGTAGGCCTTAACGTCTTTAGGCAACCCAGGCCACCAATAATTTCTGGTAATGAGGTGTTTGGTACCCAGGATGCCTGGATGACCAGATAGTGCTGAGTCATGATTTTCCCTAAGTACCCTTAGCCGGAATTGCAGGGGAACAAACAGCTTGTTCTCAGGAAGGTTCCCGGGAGCTGAACCTTGAGCAGCAGCAATTTCAGAGACTAAATCAGAATCGATCGAGGAAATGATTATACCTGGAGGCAAAATACAAGCAGGATCTTCCTCCGAAGGAGGGCTGGCCATGAAGCTACGCGACAGTGCATCAGCCTTAATATTTTTAGACCCAGCCCTATAGGTAACCAAAAAATTGAATCTGGTAAAAAATAACGCCCATCGAGCTTGTCTCGGGTTTAGCCTCCGGGCAGATTCTAGGAAAACCAGATTCTTGTGGTCGGTAAGGACCGTTACCTGGTGTCTAGCCCCCTCCAGGAAGTGGCGCCACTCTTCAAATGCCCATTTAATGGCTAAGAGTTCGCGGTTGCCAATATCATAGTTACTCTCAGTTGGCGAAAACTTCCTGGAGAAGTAGGCACAGGGGCGGAGATGGGTGAGGGACCTGGTACCCTGGGACAAGACAGCCCCCACTCCCACCTCAGATGCGTCAACTTCCACGATAAATGGCTCCATTTGGTTGGGCTGAACCAGCACCGGGGCCGAGATAAAGCACTTCTTAAGGACCTCAAAAGCCTGGACAGCCTCAGGAGGCCAGTGGAGGAGATCAGCACCTTTGCGAGTGAGGTCCGTAAGAGGCTTAGCGATGACCGAGAAGTTAGCAATAAATCTCCTGTAATAATTAGCGAACCCCAAAAAACACTAACGCCTTCAGGGAGGCAGGTTGGACCCATTCCGCCACAGCCTGAACCTTGGCGGGGTCCATGCGGAATTCATGAGGAGTGAGGATTTGACCCAAAAATGGTATCTCCTGTACCCCAAACACACATTTTTCGGTTTTGGCAAACAGTTTGTTTTCCCGAAGGACCTGGAGCACCTTCCTGACATGCTCAATGTGGGAGGACCAGTCCTTGGAAAACACCAGTATGTCATCAAGGTACACTACAAGAAATATCCCCAGGTAATTTCTCAAAATCTCATTTATGAAATTCTGGAAGACCGCAGGGGCATTACACAACCCAAAGGGAATGACGAGGTATTCGAAATGGCCTTCGGGCGTGTTAAACGCAGTCTTCCACTCATCCCCCTCTTTGATGCGAATAAGGTTATACGCCCCCCCGTAGATCCAATTTAGAGAACCATTGGGCCCCCTGAACCTGATTAAAGAGATCAGGAATCAAAGGAAGGGGATACTGGTTCCTTACCGTGACCTTATTCAGGCTACGGTAGTCAATGCATGGCCTAAGACCACCATCCTTCTTCCCCACGAAGAAGAAGCCAGCACCTACCGGAGAAGAAGAGGGACGAATGTAACCCTTGGCCAGGGATTCCTGGATATACCCTCTCATGGCTTCACGTTCGGGACAAGAAAGATTAAATATCCTACCCTTAGGAAGCTTAGCTCCTGGTACCAATTCGATAGCGCAATCGTATTCTCTATGAGGAGGTAACACTTCGGAGGCCTCCCTAGAGAAAACATCAGCAAAGTCCTGAACAAATTCGGGTAGCGTATTCGCCTCCTCAGGGGGAGAAATAGAATTAACAGAAAAACATGACGTACAACATTCATTACCCCATTTGGTTAGCTCCCCAGTATTCCAGTCAAACGTGGGATTATGCAACTGCAACCAGGGAAGGCCTAGAACCAAATCGTACGATAATCCCTGCATCAACAGTACAGAGCATTGCTCCAAATGCATGGAGCCAACAAGGAGTTCAAAAACAGGGGTATGCTGTGTAAAATAACCATTAGCAAGAGGAGTGGAGTCGATACCCACTACCGGGACAAGTTTAGGCAAATCAATCAGAGGCATAGCAAGAGACATAGCAAATTCCACAGACATAATATTAGTAGAGGACCCTGAATCCACGAAGGCACTGCCGGTAGCAGACCTACCACCAAAAGAGACCTGAAAGGGAAGCAAGATCTTAGTACGTTTCCTATTTACTGGAAATACCTGTGCGCCCAAGTGACCTCCCCGATGATCACTTAGGCGCGGAAGTTCTCTGGCTGCATTCTTACGCTTAGGACAGTTGTTCACTTGATGCTTGTCATCCCCACAGTAGAAGCAGAGACCATTCTTCCTGCGGAATTCTCTACGTTGTTGGGGGGACACGGAGGCCCCGAGTTGCATAGGTATCTCTGAGTCTTTCGTGGAGGAACGAAGCAACGGAACTTCGGGAGGCATCATGGGGGAGTCGGAGGAGAAAAGACATAAACGTTCATGTTGTCGTTCCCTGAGACGTCGGTCAAGTCGTACCGCTAAAGCCATAGCCTGGTCTAGGGAGTCAGAAGAGGGATAGCTAACTAGCAGGTCTTTCAGGGCATTCAACAGACCCAACCTAAACTGGCACCTTAAGGCAGGGTCATTCCACCGAGAAGCTACGCACCACTTCCTAAAGTCAGAGCAATACTCCTCAACAGGTCTCTTACCCTGACGTAAGGTCACCAGCTGACTCTCGGCAAAGACAGTCCTGTCAGTCTCGTCATAAATAAGTCCGAGAGCAGAAAAGAAACAATCAACGGAGGAAAGTTCAGGGGCGTCAGGAGCCAAGGAGAAGGCCCACTCTTGGGGCCCTTCCTGGAGCCGGGACATAATTATACCCACCCGCTGGCTCTCAGAACCTGAGGAATGAGGCTTTAAACGAAAGTAAAGCCTACAACTCTCCCGAAAGGAGAGAAAAGCCCTCCGGTCCCCTGAGAACCGGTCGGGCAACTTGAGGTGGGGTTCAAGAGGTGCGGTGAGGGGAACTACCAAGGTAGCATCAGGCTGGTTGACCCTCTGAGCCAGGGCCTGGACCTGTAGGGAGAGACCCTGCATTTGCTGAGCCAGGGTCTCACGGGGGTCCATAGTGGTGTCAGGGACCAGGGTAGACTAGGTATGGGCTTGTTATTATGTAATGACCGGGGGGTAGGGAAACGGACAAGTGAGCCCTAATCTACCCGCCAGTCTGTCCCTGCCTACTTGCAACGACCCGCCCTAGGCGACGGGGTACAACTGGGCGGCGGTCCCTGCACTCAGTAAGTGCACGACAAACACGACAAACATACAAGGGAATACAAGCAAGGGAAAGGGGCAGTTGCCCACGGCAACACCGTGAGCAACCAGAGTGGTGAACGAGCCGAGTCAAGCCAGGAGTGCACGAGGTACCAAACGAAGAGCAGAAGAGTAGTCAGTAAGCCAGGGTCTGTATGGAGCAGGAACAAAGTAGAAGGAGCTGTAGCTGGGCCAGGAAACCACACGAAAAAGAATAACAAGCAAGGAGGAACAGGAAATGCAGGTATAAATAGACAGAGGGCGGGAGCTAGCTGAGTCTGGCCAGGCTGCGATAGGCTCTCCCACTCCTAAGCCTGCCAGCCTGAGTGGTGGAAGCTGGAGTCAGTCTCAGGGATGAAGATTCAGGTGCTGACTGATTAATTAAGGGAGTTAACCCCGAAGCTGTGCCTGGCAGATCCTTTACAGAGAGGGTACAATATATAAATCTCACAGGTAATTTGCGAATAAAAATATAAGATGTGATATAATTTCACGGACCCAATGGAGAAAATTTTAAGAGAAACATTTAAAATAGAGTGGAGAAGCCAATCAAGGATTTAGGGGGCAGTGTATATGCGTGTTCAGCCGATCCTAGAGGCAAAACTTGAGAGCAGTATTCTCTAAAACAGAAAAAATTGCATATTTGTAAGAATAATATATAAATAACATATCAAATGGTTATATTCTCAAATATTCATAACATAAATGGAAATACATATTGACATGTGGTCTTGTTAGGACCAGCAGGTTTGTGGACCCACTAAAGGCGTTATCTAAGTAGCCTCCCTGGTCTTCACCCTTTTAGGGTATGTTCACACGGCAGCCTCCGTTACGGCTGAAATTACGGAGCTGTTTTCAGGAGAAAACAGCTCCGGCATTTCAGACGTAAAGGCAAGTGCAGGTGCTTTTCGCTGCATCCATTACGGATGTAATTGGAGCTGTTTTTCCATGGTGTCAATGGAAAACGGCTCCAATTACGTCTCAAGAAGTGACAGGCACTTCTTTGACGTGGGCGTCTTTTTTTACGCGCCGTTTTTTGACAGAAACGGCTTGGATGATGGCAGATTTGGTTTGTTGCCAGACCTGTAAAAAATTCTCAAAAGTGGAGTTGGCAGCAGAGACTTTAGCGGAAGCAGACACAGGAAGAGGTATCCAAAGATGCTAACCGTATACAATGAAAAATGGTGAGAAGCCTGTGGATTCTCCAGAATGGTTGTTATATAAGAATTCGGCCCAGGGAAGATGAATAATCCAGTTGTTGCACTGTGCAGAGACGAAATGGCGAAGAAAGTTCTCCAGGATCTGGTTGACCCTCTGCACTTGGCCATTGGACTGTGGGTGGTATGCAGAAGAAAAGTCTAGCTTGACCACCAATAGGCCACACAGAGCTCTCCAAAATTAGGTGAACTGTACACCGCGGTACTATACAATATAACAGGGCAGGCCATGTAGACAAAATGCATGCTGTATAAAGAGACTGGCAAAATGAGGAGCAGAAGGCAGACCAAGCAGGGGCAAATGTTTGGCATTTTGGAGAAGCGATCCACCACCACCCAAATGGTATTGCAGCTAGCTGAGAGAGGCAGATCTGTCATGAAGTCCATAGCGATTTGTTGCCACAGAGAATCAGCGTCTGGAAGATTCCAAAGAAGACCAACTGGTCTCTTTTTGGGGACCTTGTTTCGGGCACAAACGGAACATGGGGCGACATAGTCCTGAACTTCCTTGACCATAGATGGCCACCAAAACTGATGAGAAATGGGTTCCCAAGTTTTACGCACTCCGGCGTGACCAGGCAGTTTAGAGTTATGTCCCAAAGTAAGCACTCTCCTTCTCCTGGCCAAGGGAACAAAGATTTTACCAGGAGGGATATCCTTCAGTAGGATTAGTGCCACTGGAACGATACGAGAAGGATTAATAGTATGCTGCTGATCCTCAACTTGGCGGTGAAATGTAATGACCGAGACAAGGCGTTAACCCTGGTATTCTTCTCAGCTGGAAGTGCAACACAAAATCAAATCGAGCAAGGAAGAGCGCCCACCTGGCCTGGCGCTGATTTAAATGCTGTGTGGTATGTAGATAAGCCAAAATTCTTATGGTATGTGAAGATGACTACAGGATGCACAGCCCCTTGCAGCAGATGTCTTCAATTTTCCAAGGCCAATATAATAGCCAGAAGCTACCGATCTCCTATAATTCCTCTCGGCAGGAGAAAACAACTTAGAGAAGAAGCTGCAGATTATAGTCCTACCAGAAGGACCTTTTTGTGTCAGGACTGCACCTGCACCAACAGAAGAGGCATCCCCACAAGAAAAAATTGCTTAGAGACGTTTGGATGTTGCAATATAGGGGCAGCCAAAAAGGATTCTTTTAATCGAAAAAAAAAACCTGATTTGGCCTGCGGGGTCAAGTTCTTGGCGTTTACTCCTTTCTTCATTAGCGCCATTATAGACGCTAGCTAAGATGAGAAGTGGGGAATGCATTATCGGTAACAGTTCGCAAATTGCAGGAGGCGCTGAATTGCGTGAAGTCTTCACCCTGGTCAGACATGATAAAAACTAGATAACGAAGCGAGGACCTTTCAAAGACACACTTCTTCAATTTTGCGGCTTAGCAAACATGCTTCCAGTGAGTAGTCAAATAAGGCGAGAAAATCAGGATGCTCCATGCAGATTCAGTTTGAAAATCTTGGCTCCACGGATCCTGTCAAAGAGTTCAGCGATCAACACTAGCAAGTATTTGTTTTTTTACTGTGATCTTGTTAAGACCACGATAATCTATACATGGGCGAAGAGATCCATCCCTCTTCTGGACAAAGAAAGATCCGCCTCCGGCCAGCATGGAGAACTTCCTGATAAATCCTCTTTCTAGGTTCTCTCTGATATATTTTGACATGGCTTGAGTGTCTGGCAGGGACAATAGATATACTTGACTCAGAGGAGGAGTTGACCCTAATAAGAGGTCAACAAAACAGTCATAGGGTCAATGTGGCGTCAACATCTCTTCCCCCGGTGTTACATGTCTTTAGAGATGAAAAGGCAGAAATGCACTTTGCAGAACTTACGTACAATGACTTCAAGTCAAAGTTCTTACTTTTTCTTTGCCAGTCCTGTGACTTTTTTTTATACAACCAAGCTGATAGAGAACCTGATCCCTATTTGATTGAAGACATATAACCCTGTCTAAGCACGCTACAGTGTACCATTAAATGGGCACTGCTCTAAAACTATAAGTTATGTGACAATACTGTGGATTAGTATACTGTATGGCTCTAAGAATTTTATATTTCTCAAAAAATATCAACAGTGATATATATTAACACAGTATTAATTTCACCTCACAATGCTTCTTCTCTAAACATGTCAGTATGATTAATTGTTAACCCATACACCATAAAATTATAACATACAACTCGATGCTGTCATATAATTGCTACAGCAGAGGCGCCTATATATCTTTGTCCTCTGTTATTTTGGAGACAAATGTCATGTATGAGAATGACCTGTTTGTTGGCATATAGGAGTTTACAACTTCATCTAACACTAGTTGACAGGTGGTTCATCATGTAGACTTAAAGGTAAGGAACTCTAGGTAGATGTGTCGGACATGACATTGGAAAGTGTACAGTATGTGTCTACAATAAAATTTGTAGAATACTGAAATTTCTTAATTGGGTTTTCGGGAAAAGTCAGAAATATGACATGAGGGAAGTCAGCATTGATTCAAATTTTATAACGGCTTTCTCCTGTTATGAGAATAAATGCGTTGTCAATGTGATATTTGGACTTTAACCCCTTCAGGACTGAGCCTGTTTTGGCCTTCAGGACGAAGCCGATTTTTCAAATCTGACATGTGTCACTTTATGTGATAATAACTCCGGAATGCTTTTACCTATCCAAGCGATTCTGAGATTGTTTTCTCGTGACATATTGTACTTTATGTTAGTGAAAAAATTTGGTTGATAAATTCAATATTTATTTGTAAAAAACACCAAGATTTGGAGAAAATTAGCAAAAATTAGCATTTTTCTCAATTTAAATGTATCTGCTTGTAAGACAGGTAGTAATACCACACAAAATAGTTACTAGTTAACATCCCCCATATGTCTACTTTATGTTTGCATCGTTTTTTGAACATCCTTTTATTTTTCTAGGACGTTACACGGCTTAGAACTTTAGCAGCGATTTCTCATATTTTCAAGAAAATTTCAAAAGGCGATTTTTACAAGGACCAATTCAGTTCTGAAGTGGCTTTGAGGGCCTTATATATTTAGAAAGTCCCCATAAATCACCCCATTTTGAAAACTGCACCCCTCAAAGTATTCAAAACAGCATTCAGAAAGTGTATTAACCCTTTAGGCGTTTCACAGGAATTAAAGCAAAGTAGAGGTGAAAGTTACAAATGTCATTTTTTTTTTACAAAATTCATTTGTAATACATTTTTTTCTGTACCACTGAAGGATTTACCTGAGAAATGTAACTTATTATTTATTGCCCAGATTCTGCAGTTTTTAGAAATACCCCACATGTGGCCCTAGTGCCGTCATGGACTGAAACACAGGCCTCAGAAGCAAAGGAGCACCTAGTGGATTTTGGGGCCTCCTTTTTTTTAGCATATATTTTAGGCACCATTTCAGGTTTGAAGAGGTCTTGTGGGGCCAAAACAATAAAGACACCCCAAAAGTTACCCCATTTTGGAAACTACACCCCTCAGGGAATTTATCTAGGGGTATAATTAGCATTTTGAACCCACAGTTTTTTTGCTAAATTTATTTGAATTAGTTTGTGAAGATGAAAATCTACTTTTTTTCTGAAAAAACGTAGAAATGTTAAATTTTTTCAAGGAATAAAAGAGAAAAAACACCCCAACATATGTAAAGCAATTTCTCCTGATTATAGCAATACCCCATATCTGGTAATAAACTGCTGTTTGGACCCACAGCAGGGCTCAGAAGAGAAGGAGCACCATTTGGATTTTGAAATTCTGATTTTCTGGAATAGTTTTCAGTGCCGTGTCGCGTTTGAATTGCACTGGAGGGAACAAAATAGTGGAAACCCCCGGAAAGTGACCCCATTTTGGAAACTACACTCATCAAGGAATTTTTCTAGGGGTAAAGTTAGCATTTTGACCCCACGGTTGTTTTGCTGAATTCATTGGAATTATTCTGTAAAAGCCATTTTTAATTTTTACAAGGAATAAAGGAGAAAAAGCACCCCAACATTTGTAAAACAATTTCTCCCGATTACGGAAATATGCCATATGTGGTAATAAACTGCTGTTTGGACCCACAGCAAGGCTTAGAAGGGAAGGAGCGCTATTTGGCTTTTGGAGCTCAAATTTAGCTGAAATGGTTTTTGGGTGCCATGTCGCATTTGCAAAGCCCCTGAGAGGCCAAAACAGTGGAAACCACCCAAAAGTGGAAATTACACCACTTAAAGAATCTATCTAGGGATATAGTGGGCATTTAGACCCCACAAGTCTTTTGCAGGATTTATTAGAATTAGGCCATGAAAATGAATATCAACATTTCTTCCACTAAAATGTTGCATTTTTTTCAATTTCACAAAGGATAAAGGGGGAAAAAGCGCCCCAACATTTGTAAAGCAATTTATCCCGAGTACGGCTATACCCCACGTGTGGTCATAAATGGTTTTTCATTAGAAAGTAATTAACCCTTTCTGGACTGATCCATTTTTTTTCTTTTCCTTTTTAGTTTTTACCTCCCCGCGTTCCAAGAGCCACAACTTTTTTATTTTTCAGTCAATAGAGCGGTATGAGGGCTTATTTATTGAGGGACGAGCTGCAGTTTTTATTGGTACAATTTTTTGGTACATACAACTTTTTGAGCACTTTTTATTACATTTTAGGTAGAGCGAAGGTGACCAAAAAAACTGCGATTTTGCCGTTTTAAATTCTTTATTTTTCACGTGAGCCGCTCTATACATCACCCCCCACACTACGACATGCTATGTTGTGGTGCGTGAAGGGGTTAATGCGCAGCGCATGGTGCGGAGTGAAAATTAAAATTTTCCACTCATATGCCATTTTAGTGCACTATATGTTATGCCCAGTTTGTGCCACTGAAGACAAATACCTCATAAAATATTAACCGGGTTCTCCCGGGTATGGCGATGCCATATCTGTGGACGTAAACTGGTGTTTGGGCATGCTGCAGGGCTCAGAAGGGAGGGACGCCATTTGGCTTTTGGGGCGCAGATGTAGCTTGGTAGTTCTGTTTGGGGTTTTACTGGTGTTTCAGTTTATAATGTGGGGGCATATGTTATCTGTGCGGAGTACATCAGGGTATAATAAGAGGTTATAATAATGCAGTAAATAAATAATAATCCGCAGATATGTGGCCGGTGTCGCACTGATAAATGGCGCCCGATCTTATCCGCTTTTGGACACTCTGCACATTTTGCATCGCCATATTCTGAGAGCCAGAACTTTTTTATTTTTTCACCACTGGAGCTGTGTGAGGGTTTATTCTTTGCGGGACAATCTGTAGTTTTCATTGGTACCATTTTGGGGTACCAGAAATTTTTTTGATCACGTTTTATTGCATTTTTTGGCAAGCAAGGTGACCAAAAACCATCAATTCTGACAATGTTTTTTATTCGTTTTTAATGGCCTTCACCCTGGGCTATAAATGACCATTATACTTTATACTGCGGGTCGGTACGATTACGGCGATATCAGAGGTATATAATTTTTTTATGTTTTGCAGCGTTTGTGCAATAGAATCACTTATTTATAAAATAAATAAATTTTCTGTGTCACCGTATTCTGAGAGCCATAACGTTTTTATTTTTCAGTCAAAAAAGCGGTGTAAGGGCTTGTTTTTTGCGGGACGGGATGTAGTTTGTATTGGTACCATTTTGGCGTACATGCGACTTTTTGATCACTTTTTATTGCATATTTTGGGAGGGTTGGTAACCAAAAAATTGTGATTCGGGCACTGTTTTTAGTTTATTTTTTTTGCGGTGTTCACTGTGCGGGAAAAATAATATTACAGTTTTATAGTTGGGGTCGTTACGAACACGGTGATACCAAATATGTGTACTTTTTTTAACGTGTTAATTTTTTTCCTATAATAAAAGACTTATTATAGGAAAAAAGGCATTCTTTGTTTATGTCACTTCTAAGTTTGATTTTTACACTTTTTCAAAACATTTTTATTATCTTTTTTTAACTTTTTTTACTTGTCCCACTAGGGGACACTTAGACTTGCAGCTCTGATCGCTGCTGGAATACATTACACTACACACGTAGTGTAATGTGTTCTAACTGTCATTGTGACGTGACAGTCACACTGACAGGAAGCATCGGAGGACCGGCCGGAGGCTGATCCTCCGAGGCTTCCATACATGGCAACCCGGAGGTCATTGTCTGGCCTCTGGTTGCCATTATAAGGATTGCCAGCCCCCGCAAATACATGTGGGGGGCTGCCGATCCGCTGTAAACCTCTTCGATGTGGTGATCGCAATCGACCACCGCATCGAAGGGGTTAATTGCCGATTTCAGCGGCGACAGGGCGCTGATCGGCAACGGGGAGAGCAGGGCTGACACCCTGCACAGTTAACCGCCGCTGCGGTGTAGCGCCGCGCGGCGGTTAAGGGTATGTTCACACGAGGGCGTCCGTTACGGCTGAAATTACGGGGATGTTTCAGCCTGAAAACATCCCCGTAATTTCAGCCGTACCGGCATGTGCAGGCGCTTGAACGCCGCGTCCATTACGGCCGTAATTAGCGCTGCTATTCATTGGAGTCAATGAATAGCGGCTCCAATTACGGCCAAAGAAGTGACAGGTCACTTCTTTGACGCGGGCGTCTATTTACGCGCCGTCATTTGACAGCGGCGCGTAAATATACGCCTCGTGTGAACAGACAAACGTCTGCCCATTGCTTTCAATGGGCAGATGTTTGTCAGCGCTATTGAGGCGCTATTTTCAGACGTAATTCGGGGCAAAAATGCCCGAATTACGTCCGTAAATAGGCCGTGTGAACATACCCTAACTGTTAAAGCGCGGACGTAACTGTACGCCCAGGTGCGCGAAGTTACTGCTCACCTGGACGTACAGTTACGCCAAGGTGCGGGAAGGGGTTTTAATGGAAACTCTGGTGAAAACATTTAGACCCCTCAATCTCTACCCACAGAATCACATACATGTACAGTATGTTGTGGATCATGTAAGATGCAGAAGCTGCGGACGCACGATCACCCACTAATGAACGGATGGCTTTATCATCTCCAGATTATCCCCGGCTGATGGTTTTATACTACCAGCATGGGGCCAGGGCCATATTTACCATTAGACACTGGAGGTGCCACTACATTTCGGATTTTCCTACAATTGGTGTCTTTTCCAAGGGAAGAGGGAGAGAAAAATGAAGGGAAAGGGCCGCATGGCATTATACTGAAGGCGCAATTAGGTATCGCAGTACTCTAGCCATCAGCAGTTTCACATACTGTACATAGAGAGGTGATTGACAGAGCATCAGCCAGGATCATCATATGACATGCTCCCAGCTGATGCTCATCATGATCTGCCTATCATCTCTGTCTATGTACAGTATGTAGAACTGCTCACATGACGATGGACGGGATGCTTCCAGTGACCTAGGATGCTGCATGTCTGCTGGAAACAAAGCCAGGCAGGGACAACAGCAGAGTCGGGACTCCCTTGATGGGATAAGAAGCCCTGTGAGGGCTAAACATGTAATATGGAGATACGGGGAGGAGGCTATGTGAGGGAACATAGAGGACGCGCAGATTTTTTTGTGACACTTTAAAGCTCTAGACTAGGGTAAACTATGGGTGACGGAGGGGGCAGAGATTTGGGGAAGAAATAGTGCAGGCTTGGACTAGGAGTGACAGAGTGACCTCGGGCTGAGGTTTGGAGCAAACAGGGTGGACGCTTAGACTAGGAGTGACATGGAAAGGGTTGAGATTTGCGGGGAGACAGGGTGAAACCTGAAACTAGTCGTGACAATGAGGGGACTGAGATTTGGGGAGACAGGATAGAAGCTTAGACTAGAGATGACAGAGAGGGGCCTGACGATCAGGGTGATGGTATAGTAGCAGTGACAGTGAGGGGACTGACTCTTATGTACCTTACATGCGGACAATCAAGGCTTGGTGACATTGGGTTCAGTATGGACATGTCTGTTGGGGTACTAGTGTTTATGGATGGAAAAATAGACTTATAGATGAACTACTGGGCACAATTGACTCTATTTGGTCCCAATGTATCTATCGGGTGGCAGATAAAATGCTCCCACACGACTGGACTCTATTTAAACTGTATGGTGGTGTTATCCAGTCATGGTATGGTGGTATTATCTAGTCACAGTATAGTGTTGTTATCCAGTCACGGTATGTCCATCCGAGCCGCAAATCACGGCCCGTGGACACCACTACGGTCATGTGTATAAGGCCTAAATGTCTTATGCACATGACAGTGTGCGCCGGCCGAATCCCGTCAGTGATCCGTGGAATGAGGTCCTATCTTTTCATGGATCAGAGAATTGTATTAGTTTTCACGGACCCTATGTCTGTGAAGACTATCGGGTGCCACTCGGATTCCGTTAAAAACGGCCTGAGTGGCACATCGGTCGTGTGCAACTGGCATAAGGCTTATTTTGGGCTTTAAAGGGGTATTCTGGCAATAACAAATTATCATCTATCCACTGGATAGGTGATAACTCCTAGATTAGTGGGGATCTGACTGCTGGGAACCACACCGATCGCCAGAATAGGGGTGCCATGTCCCCCGTTTTGCCCAGATGCAAGACTGCTGCCAAGGAGGTGATGAATAGAGTGGCTGTTAAGTATGCGCCCTGCCACTCCGTTCAAAGTCTGATAGAAACTGCTGAGCGCTGTGCCAGGCACAGTGCCATACATTTGGTTGTGGCTTTGCCTGATATTGCAGGTCAGTCCCATTTTCTTGAGGTGGACGGAGCTGAAAAGAGCTACAATACCAGGTCCAGCTAAAACAAAATGTATGACGCTGTGCCTGGTAAACAATGAAGGGGACGCACCGCTGACCGTATTGCCATGGCCTCTTCACAGCTGATAGGCCATCAATATCAAAGTCCAGGATAATCTGCAAGAAAAGGAGGCAGCTATTTATAAAGGGTTAACCTGCTAGAGGTGGATACAGTTGCTTTTAAACAGTTTATCGGCTGGAGGATACAGCTTCTTGTAAAGGGTTAATCTGCTAGAGGAGGAGGACACAGCTACTTGTAAAGGGTTAGTCTGAGTCTCCCACTATGTACTGTAATGTTCACAACCACGGACCGTCGTGCTTACCTGCCCCCCGACGGCCGCGACCATGGGCACGTGAGTGCCAGGCGGCATCTCCCTCCTGAGAGACGTCGGCACTCACCTCCGCATGGCTGCACTAGCTCCCGTAGGGTGACCGCGCACTCGCGCCTGGCCTTAAAATTCCGGTGCACACACATGTGGAAAATCTGTAATTAGCCCATGTTCACCCTGGACTATAAAAAGGGCTCTGCCCTTTCACTCATTGCCTGAGCATAGTTGTGTTTACCCATGTTAGTCTTATCAAATGGTCCCTTAGTGTTATCCTGTTCCAGTTGTTACCGTGCCCTGCTACCTTTATCCTGTATCCCGTCCTATATCTATTCCTGTGCCTTAACCTGTTGGAGTCGTGTTGTGCCACGGGTCACACCTGCTGATATACACCACGTCGGGTGTCTACAAGTGCATCTGTGCAGAATATCCACTACTGTCTGGACTATTAACCCCTTAACGCCGAAGGACGGATATATCTGTGCTCTGCAGCTGCTAGTTCGCGCAGGAGGACAGATATATCCGTCCTGTGATTGCGCGGGTACTGACAGTTTACCCACGAGATCAGCGGCAGGAGCACGGCTGTTATACACAGCCTGGCTCCTGCTGCAACTGCCGGAATCGAAGCACGCTCCGATTCCGGCAGTTTAACCCATTAAATGCCGCTGTCAATAGTGACAGCGACATCTAATGTGTTTGACAGATGGAGGAAGCTCCCTCTGTCACCCCATCGGAGCCCCCGCAAAGAAATCGCGGGTCGCCATCGGGTTTCCATGGCAACCGGGGGCCTAACAAAGACCCCCAGGTCTGCCTTCAGCAAATGCCTGTTAGGCCATGCCGGAGGCATGTCCTAATAGATTGCCTGTCAGTTTTACACTGACAGGCAATAATGCTTTGGTATACTAAGTATACCAAAGCATTATATATGCGATCAGCAGATTGCATAGTAAAGTCCCCTGGTGGGACTAAAAAAATAAAATGTAAATCAGTTAAATAAAGTTTGTGAAAAAAATAATAATATTACAGTCAAAATCAAATAAAACTACTTTTTTTGCCCAAAAAATGGTTTTATTTAGTAAAAGTGTCACAACAAATAACACATACACATATATGGTATCGCCGCGATCGTAACAACTTGAACAATAAAATGAACACATTAATTAAACCGCCGGATGAACGGCGTCCAAAAAAAGGCAAAAAACAACGGCAAAATTCTCTCTTTTCTCCCATTCCCCCCATAAAAAAATTAAATAAAAGTTAATCTATAAGTCCTATGTACCCAAAATAGTACTACTGAAAACTACACATTGGCCTGCAAAAATCAAGCCCACATACGGCCACATTGACGGAAAAATAAAAAAATTACGGCTCTTGAAATGCGGCGATGCAAAAACAAGTAATTTTTTACTAAAAGGGTTTTTATTGTGCAAACGTAGAAAAACATATAAAACCTTTACATATTTGGTATCCCTGTAATCGTTCCGACCCATAGAATAAAGTTAACATATTATTTACGCTGCATAGTAAACGGCGTAAATTTATAACGTCAAAACTAATGCTGGAATAGCTGCTTATTTTCAATTCTCTCCTAAAATAAAGTTAATAAAAGTTAATCAATAAATTATAAGCATCTAAAAATGGTACAATTACAAAATACAACTCGTCCCGCAAAAAATAAGCCATGATACGGCTATGTCGACGGAATAATAAAAAAATTACGACTCTTGGAATGTGACCGTGAAAAAACAAAAAATAATCCTTGGTCATTAACATGCAAAATGGCCTGGTCATTAAGGGGTTAAAGGTACTTTTGTACTAGGACTGATGTTTGGCCAGCTGCTAATCCGCTATGGCGGTGCGACCTAGTGGGTCCACATACCCACGGATCGTGACACGTACACACAGAGAAGAAATCTGTGATCAGATTTACCTCTGCTGTTGCTTCTTCTGGCCTCCTTCTCCACCTCTAGCTGCTCCATAATGCTGATGGGGTAGCATTATGGAGCAGCTATCTTACATTGCTTCTAATATAACAACATCCATAATGAAGAACGATATCAGCAGAGATTTACCTTGTGTACTTGCTGCGCACTTATAGTCTCCATCCACATAGTGGACTCTCCCAGCTTCGAAATTTCCCAGAGTAGTGAGACTTTGACCACTTGTAACCCGCCGTCACCACAAGAGGGAAACAAATAACTGTTGATCTATAGCTTACAGAAGAAGACACTGTAATTGGAGAGGCTATTTCAGGTGGTGGGAGATTCAGCTAAGACAGGAGGTGGGTGTGTGAAGTGTTTCCAGTCACTGCATGTGTGGGAAGAACTGTTCCATAAGTGGCCTGTATGAGCGGTTTGTAGGGAAGGTGTGTGCAAATGAGCAGACCAGTGAGGAATCTGAGTAGGTCCATAACGGAGGAGACAAGGTGAATATAGGAAAAAGCGATTCTCTGCATTGTTTTTTTTTTGTTGTTGTTTATTTAAATTAAAAATAAATTATTTAACTTACACAGCGATTTTTTTCTACTCCCATACTCCGCAAAAAAACAAAATACAATTTCTCTCATTACAATTTCTGTCATTAAGGCCTTTTCAGGCCTGATCATTTAGGGGTTAACGATGAAGAACATTCATACAAACTGCCCTTGAGAAGGTAATTATACTCTGTGAAAATTAATCAATTCTACCCAAATTATTCTAAGTTATGTGAAGAGAGTGTGGCAAGAAAGGCACATTATTGCCCCAAATTGTTATGTTTTTAGACTATAGCACAAGTGATAGGTCTGACACTCCCAAATCTACCAGAATTGGTATTACTAAACAAACATGCTAGAGTAGTTTCGCAGAAATTTAGATATAAATGGAAGAATTCATTAAGAGTGGCATTTCATATGCCAGTCTTAATCTAAACAGTGCTGGAGAAAGATGCACCAAATTTATTAATTGGCACATACCTCTTCATAAGTTAGGTGCATCTCTGACTGACCTTTGCAGCAGAATTTAAAATCTACGCCAGTTATCAGCTGTCGTAAATTTGCGCTATAATGTACACCAAATGTCCAGTGTAAATTATAGTCAATTTGTCAGGCTGTGTGTGGCCCCACCCCTTCCATAGGGGGTACAGTGAATGCAATATAAATGCAGCAAAAGTCAACTTTTCTACGCCAGAAAAACATTTGGCTTATAAGAGTTGAAAGTTCCCCTTATAGTGTTGAACATTTTCATATTGGCTCAATTATGTATTGCCAAATTGGGTAAAGCAAAATCAGTATCAAATATAACAGATATTATATGGACTATGAACCAACACATGTTTTATACAATTAATCTAGTCTGGAATCACAAGATATACCATAAAAATTTATTAACTGGCAGTCATGGATGGAAAATGCCCACACCGCAGAATATATAAATTAATGGCCTTCCTCTTTTTTCTATACTGTCTGTTGTTGTTCTTCTTCGTCTTTTGGTACCTCTTTGTTAAGTTTATACACACAATAAAGGCACTTATTACTCCTTCAACAACATGAAAGTTTGTTGTATTTGTACTTTTGCGTGGAATAAAAACTAGATAGAGAGAGAGAGATCAGAGGGCTCGCATGATAGAATTGATACTAAACACCACTGAGCAGTCTTCTATATATTGGAATATATTCAAGATGCAGAAGAGAAACACTTATTGTTTTTTTTAATAAAAACCAACTGCAAAATGATTTTTTTTTAGTATAAAAACATATCAAATGCAATAAACAAAAATGAGCTTAATAGTGCCCATAGCCCATAACTTGCACCCAGGACAGGACATCCTGTTTATGGCAAAGTTACTTGGTGGTCAAGAACCGATTACAGTATGCTCGATCACTACAAATCTCTACTGTTAAGGAGTCTTCCTTCCTCGAAGAAAGCAGAATGGTCAACACATATGGCCAGGGAGCATATAAATGTTCAGAAAGTATTTTTTCTTTTGCAATTCTTCATTTGACACATTTTTGTTGACAGAATTGTAGCCTGTTTGAGAGGGAGAAGTCAGCGGTTTCCTTGGCCAGGGCATAAGAGGAGTGTAACAACCAGCTGTCCTTGGCATTGAAGAAAATAAACCTGTTCCAAAACTTCTCGAATAAAAAGTAGAGCTTTATTCTGACAATAGCAAAAGCACAGACATACAAGGAAAACGCACTCACGCTTATGTGTTTCAGGCTAATAACAGGTCTTTGATTAAGGACTGTTAGCCTGAAATGTGTGAGTGCATTTTCCAATAGCTATTTTTTATTGAAAAGCGAGAACAATTATATTTTTACCTCTAGCCCTGCTGCTGTGATTTTTGGACGACATAATACTGGTGATTTCTATTTATTTAGCATTTTTCCTCAACTTTGCTTATAGCGGTTGGTTAACCCCTTCCCGACATTTGTCGTAAGTATACGACATGGAAAGCCAGTGCTTCCCGCAAAATGTCGTATACTTACGCCAAATGCTTGGCACCCGCTCAGAAGCTGAGTCGGTGCCATCATCCCCGGATGTCAGCTGTATCTGACAGCTGACATCCTGCTGTAACGGCGGGGACCGAATTGCAGTTTTTTGGTCACCTTGCCTCTCAAAAAATAGCATGTCGCATGTACCCCAAAATGGTACCAATAATAATTACAGCTCGTCCTGCAAAAAAACCCAGTTCTCATACCACTACGTCTATGGAAAAAATACAATTAGTTATGGCTTCCATAAGTCCGGAAATAAAAAATATGCAGTTGTGCAGATTAGAGGGGAATATTTTGTCTGTTTCAAGAGGCGATTTATCGGGGCCCTAAAATTAGGGAACCAGGAAGGGGGGGCCCAAACATATCTGCTAAAAGCGAGGGTGCCCGTATTATACCAGGACAACACTTCCTAGAAAAATTCCCCAAACTGCAAAGGTGCAGAGTGTGGCCAAAAGGGGGATAAGTAAAGACACCGTTTATCAGTGCGACACCGGCCTGTGCAGAAATGATTGCTTCACAGCGTAACACACATCTATGGATTATTTTATTGTTTACCCAATTATTATACCCCCTGACTATGCCCCTGATGTACTCTCCCCAGCTTACATGTGCCCCCACATTATAAACGGAAACACCAGTAATACTCAAACAAAACTACTACCAAGCAAAATCTATGCTTCAAAATCAAATGACGATCCCACCCATCTGAGCCCTACAGTGTGCCCAAACAGCAGTTTACTTCCACATATATGGCACCGCCATACCCGGGAGAACCCTTTTAACAATTTTTGGGGTGTGTGTCTCCAGTGGCATAAGCTGGGCACGACATACTTGCCACTGAATTGGCAATTCTGCGGAAAAACTGTAATTTTTACTTTGCACCATAGGCAGCGCATTTATTTATGGAAAAGACCTGTGGGGTGAAAATGCTCACTACACCCCTTAATAAATGCCTTGAGGGGTGTATTTTCTAAAATGGGGTCACTTCTGGGGGGTTTCTTTTATTATTTCCGATCTGAGCCTCTGCAATTGTGAACCAATTCTGTGTAAATCCCCAAATTAGGCCTCAATTTTGCATGGTATTCTCTCACTCCTGAGCCCTGTCAAATGTCCAGGCAAAAGATTAGGGCCCCATGTGATTCTAAAACCGGGAAACACAGCATAATAATTAGAGAGTTGTCTTGTTATGGTGGCACAAGCTGGGCACCACATATTGGCATATTGAAAAATCACATTTTTACTCTGCAATATCGAGTGCACACTAATTTATGCAAAACACCTGCATGGTTAACAATCTCATTACACCCCTAGGTGAATACCTTGAGGGGTGTAGTTTCCAAAATGGGGGTCACTTTTGGGGGGCTTCCACTGTTTTGGTCCCACAGGGGTTTTGCAAATGCTACATAGCGACCAGAAACCAATCCAGCAAAATCTGTACTCTGAAAGCCAAATGGCTCTCCTTCCCTTCTGAGCCCTGCCGTGGGCGTAAAAATTAGTTTATAACCACATACGGGATATTGCCGTACTCGGGAGAAATTGCTTAACAAATGTTGGGGTTCTTTTTTTGCTTTATTTTTTGAGAAAATGAATAATTTTACGCTAAAGCTACGTCTTATTGGAAAAAAATGTAATTTTTATTTTCACTGCCCAATTCAAATAAAATCTATGAAACAGCTATGGGATCAAAATGCTTACTACACCCCTAGATTAATTCCTCAAGGGGTGTAGTATCACAAATAGAGTCCCTTTTGGGTAGTTTCCACTGTACTGGTACCTTAGCGGCTTTGCAAAAGCGACATGGTGTCAAGAAACTAAACCAGAAAAATCTGTGCTCCTTCTTTTCTGTTCCTTGCCATGTGCCCAAACAGCAGTTTATGACCACATATGGGGTATTGCTGTACTCGGGAGAAGTTGCTTTACAAATGTTGGGGTTCTTTTTTTCCTATATTTGTTGAGAAAATGAAAAATTTTGAGCTAAAGCTACATCTTATTGAAGAAAAAGGATTGTTTTTATTTTCACTGCCCAATTCTAATAAATTCTATGTGGGGTCAAAATAATCACAACCCCCATAGATGAATTCTTCAAGGGTTGTAGCTTCCAAAATGGGGTCACATTTGGGTGTTTTCATTGTTTTGTCCCCTCAGGGGCTCTGGAAATGTGACATGGCCTCCGCAAACCATTCCTGCTAAATTTGAGCTCCAAAAGCCAAATGGAGCTCTTTCCCTTCTCAGCCCTGCTGTGTGTCCAAACAACCGTTTATTACCACATATGGGGTACTTTATTACTCTGGAGAAATTGCTTTACAAATTTTGCAGTGCTTTTTCTCCTTTAGTCCTTGTGGAAATGAGAAAAAATTAGCTAAACCTACATTTTCTTTGAAAGAATGTAAATTATCATTTTCACGGCCTACTTCCAATAATTTCTGCAAAAAACCTGCGGGGTCAAATGTTAACTATACCCCTAGATAATTTGCTCAAGGGGTGCAGTTTCCAAAATGGGGCCAGATGTGGGGGGTTTCCACTGTTTTGGTACCTCAGGGGCTTTGCAAATGCGACATGGCCTACACTACATTTTGGTGTTTTTCACATTTAAATACTGAATGTATCGAGCAAATTTTGCCAGTAACATAAAGTCCAATGTGTCACGAGAAAACAATCTCAGAATCGCTTGGATAGGTTAAAGCATTCCGAAGTTATTACCACATAAAGTGAAACTTGTCAGATTTGAAAAATGAGGCTCTGTCAGGAAGATCAAAAGTGGCTAAAGAGGGAAGGGGTTAAACCTACCTCTGCATTGTTGTGTGCTTGCTTCTAGGGGTAAATATCTCTGTTATAGGGTACCCTATGAAGATACCACTTGGCTACCCATGGAGTGCCTATGGCCTCATAATAATAACAGAACTGTTAGGACTTTTTGTTCAGCTGCACACCGCTATGCATGATACCGAAGGCTCCTGTAAGTAACTAATTAAAAAAATATGGTAGGTTCTTTTTAAAGTGAACGAAATACCATGGGAAATGTTTCAGTAGAAGGACCCCCTGATTTTCAGCCATTTATTTGGTGAGAAAAGATTTGGTGATTTTGAGCACAGTATTATTCTTACAGTACATGCATTGTCTGCAGTGTCTGTTATTACTTTACATTATTCCTGGCTTATGCTTACATGGTACTTAGTCAACTTTTGCTCTGACAAAGATCTACACCCAACACCAATTGCATGAGACATCAAAGAGACATCAGACAGCTGCAAAGGCTTTAATCTTAAAGCAAACAGGAGATAACAAGCTTTTATATGAAAATTAATTGAAAACAAAACAGAAAAAGGAAAATAACACAGTCTAGAGTTTCTAGAGTTTCTTTCCTTGAACAAATGCTGAGAAAATCCTTGTTCCAGAGAACGAACCACAGATTTATATTCAAATATCAACAATTTTAACAGTTCCCTGGTTTGTACCATTTCTATGAGATAAACACATACAATGCAGCTTTTATACCAATATTTCTAGGCTCAGGTAGCACTAGCATGTTATCTTTACATTTGTTTGATTTATACTTTGTCTGAAAAACATAAAGGAACATGTTTAAAACAGATTCCAAAATGCTAATTTCAGCATCAGTGACTTTTCAATTGGCCAGGATATATTTTCTTCACACCACCACAAAATCAGAACACTGCATTTTCCTAACCGTTTTAACAGAAGCCTTTTTATGCATTTGTCCTTAACATCAATTGCATAATTGATCTGAATAGATTGCAGAATTGTTAAAAAAAATAATAATTGATTGAAAACCAAACTTGTACTTTTCTTTGGGGGGATTAGAGGCACATTGAACTTTTTTGCAATGGGTTTAAGTAGCATGTGTCATAAAATTACAGTATTGTGTTTTTAAAAAAAAACAATTTAGATAGCTAAAATGAATGTAGGCCTTAGGCTCACTACAATATTACTTACACTTCACAATTGCACAGGATCTAGAGGGACAGTCCCGGATTTCGGACACAGCCACGATGTGTCCAACTGTATCTGCATCTTCAGGATGAAGGTACAGTGAAATATAATAATGGAGCAGGGAGCTGATACTATTCAACCTGCGACCCCTTCCATTGGCGGCTCACGGCAGGCCAGCGTGATGCAGTGATGGCATTGTACCTGTCTGCAGACTGCACAGGCCGGAGGAAGTCTGCAGAATAAGCTACCATGTATATCGTGGGAATGGGGCTAGGTGAGTATTTATTTTAAATTTTTCAGTGGCACAATTTCTGTGTGGGAAGAAACTAAGGAGGCATTGACACATTAATACTGTGTGGAGAGCACTAAGGGGGCATTATTACTGTGTAAGAGACACTAAGGAGGCATAATAATTTTATGGCTGTCCCCTTAGTGCCCCCTCAATGCATGGGGCATTAAGGGGGTATCCTTACGGTGTGGGGGGCACTAGAGAGGCATCTTTACTGTGAGAGCTCACTAAGTGGGCATCAGCATTGAGAGGGAGCACTAATGGGGCATCATTACTATGACTATGGAGGGCTATATTACTGTGTGCCACAGAAAGAGGTCACTATAAAAGTGTATTGGACACTTAGGGTACATCATTACTGTGTGCTGCACAATGGTGACACTATTACTGTGTGGGGGGCACAAAGGGGACACTGTTACTATGTGGGGGGACTATAACTGTATAGAGGGCCAAAAAAGAGAACGTGAAGCAGCACTCAAATAAAGTGAATTTATTCATCCAACATGGAACCACAACGTTTCACCTCCTCTATGAAGGCATTTTCAATTCACTTTATTTGAGTGCTGCTTCACGTTCTCTTTTTTGGATATCTAACACATAAGGAGAGGTCACTCCTTTATTTTTGAAGCTTTGCACCAGCCTAGTCAGGCATTTGTTCACAGTGCTGCTCCAATCCTCTGCTTTTTACTGTATAGAGGGCTGTATTACAATGTGGGGACACTAATACTGTAAGAGGGCACTATTACTATGTGTGGCCCAATGGATGCACTATTATTGTGTAGAGCACAAATGGGCATCAGGATTCATGTAGTGGGTGAAAAAGGTGCTCGAAAAGCAAAGAACCAGAGATATCTGGGCATCACAAAATGATGTATATTATTATTATTATTATTATTATCAGATGATCATGGTGACTAGTATACAGTAAATATTAGTTGCAGAGCCATATGCACGTAGGCTGTAAGGCAGTTGTAACGCCGGCAGCAGGTCCCGCATCTGACAGTGGTCCCTGCCGCCTGGTCTCGTACATTGCTCGGTGGCCTCTGCCACCAAGAGGCTGCCAACGTCCTCTGTCATCTGCAGCTCACGGCCGCCAAATTCCTAGAGTGCACGTGCTCTGACCACCTTTTAAAGGGCCAGTGCGTGCAAAATTATAAACAACCCAACCACCCCTGCTGCTTCCCAGGACTACTTACGGCACCTTCACCATCTCCCAAGTGCCTGAGCAATGTTGTTAGTGTGCGAAGGTTCTGTATCCTGTATCCGTGACCAGTCGGTATCATGCATCCTGTGTCTGTGGCTGCGGCCGTCAGGAGATGAGTGAGCCTGATCGTGGCCATGGACATGACAGTATCCACCCTCTTACGCCCCCTCTTCTTGGGACCAGAGCGAGAGAGAAACTTCTTCAGAAGGATAGGAGCATTAAGGTTCTCCTCTGGCTCGCAGGACCTCTCTTCAGGACCAAACCCCCTCCAATCCATCAAATAAAAAGCCTTTCCTCTTACTTTCTTGGTGTCCAAGATCTCCTTAACCTCGAAGGTGTCTGAAGGACCACTAAAGGCAACCACAGGGCTAGGAGTCTTGGTAAAGCGGTTCAGAACCACCGGTTTCAGGAGGGAGACATGGAAGGAGTAGGGAATCTTGAGGGTACGAGGCAGCCAAAGCTTGTAGGCGACAGGGTTGATCTGCTGTAGGATCTCGAAGGGTCCGAGGAACCTGGGAGCAAATATGTATGATGGCACCCTCAGTCTAATATTCCGGGAGGACAGCCAGACCTTCGTGCCAGCGAGAAACTGAGGTGTTCTCTTCTCCTTGTGTCCGCCTTCCGTTTCATGCGGTCGACCGCCAGCAGGATGGACGATTGAGTCTGCTGCCAGATCTGCAGAAAGTCCCTAAAAGCAGTGTCAGCAGCTGGTACCTCGGACGTACCAGGCACCGGGAGAGGAATTTGTGACGGTTGGCCATAGACAATAAAGAACGGTGTATTCCCTGTGGACTCGCTGGTGTGATTATTGTATGAGAATTCAGCCCACGGGAGCAACTGCACCCAGTCATCATACTGCTTGGAGATGAAGTGGCGTAGGTAGTTCTCCAAGATCTGATTGATCCTCTTGACCTGACCATTGGACTGAGGATGGTAGGCTGAGTAAAAGTCCAACTTTACACCTAGGAGTCCGCAGAGGGCTCTCCAGAACTTTGAGGTGAACTGAACCCCCCGATCAGACACAATATGCTGCGGCAAGCCATGCAGGCGGAGGATGTGTTGGATGAAAAGCTTGGCCAGTTGAGGAGCAGAAGGAAGACCGGTCAGAGGAACGAAGTGGGTCATCTTCGAAAATCGATCCACCACCACCCAGACAGTACTGCATCCAGCAGAGAGAGGCAGGTCAGTGATAAAGTCCATAGCTATATGCTGCCAGGGAGCATCGGGCACAGGCAATGGCTGGAGCAGGCAAGCAGGTCTGGAGTGAGCGACCGTGTTAGTTGCACACACTGAACAGGAAGAAACATTATGTCTTTTGACAGAGTGGGCCACCAGAAATGATGGGCAATCGGATCTCGGGTCTTACGGGTACCCGCGTGACCTACCAGTCTAGAGGAGTGTCCCCAGCTGAGGATTCTCCCTCTATCAGCCAGGCGCACAAAATTCCTCCATGGGGGAATGTCCCCAACTTGCAGGGGGTTGACAGAGACAATGCAAGATGGATCAATAATGTTTTGTGGAATCTCCATGGTGTCTTCTGTCTCGAAAGACCTGGACAAGGCATCGGCCCTCACATTTTTGTCAGCCGGGCAATAATGGAGCTCAATCTGGAACCTGGTAAAGAACAGCGACCACCTGGCCTGACGAGGATTCAGCTGTTAGGGCCGTCTGGAGATAGGTGAGATTCTTGTGGTCCGTAAAAATTAGGATAGGATGAGCTGCTCCGTCAAGTAGATGTCTCCACTCATCCAGAGCCAATTTGATGGCCAGTAACTCCCGATCCCCAATCGAGTAGTTGCGTTCTGCGGAAGAGAAGAGCTTAGAGAAATATTCACATACCATTGACTTGCCCTTGGAACCTCTCTGGAACAAGAGTGCACCAGCACCGACAGAGGAGGCGTCCACCTCCAACGAGAACTGTAGAGAAACATGCAGACAAAAGAGAGGATCCAGCCATAGATAGTAAATGTGAGAAAACACGGTTTCCACTTTATTAGAATATAAGCAAAAAGATATACAACTTGGTTTAAGATGGCAAATAGATATGAGCCTACGCGTTTCGAGCACTGACTGTGCTCTCATTCATGGCTAATTCGAGTGAGCTGCTGCAAGCCGTAGAGGTAAATATATCCTGGGAAATGTGAAGGGCAATGCCTAGATAATGACAACGCCCACAATTTACCTCTACGGCTTGCAGCAGCTCACTCGAATTAGCCATGAATAAGAGCACAGTCAGTGCTCGAAACGCGTAGGCTCATATCCATTTGCCATCTTAAACCACCTTGTCACTCTCCTGGTGTTCGTTATATCTTTTTGCTTATATTCTAATAAAGTGGAAACCGTGTTTTCCCACATTTACTATCTATCGCTGGATCCTCTCTTTCTTTTGTCTACATTGCCTACCGTGTGCCGTCGCGGAGATCCGGGCAAGATCCGAACACAAGAACGGGGAGCTGGTGAGCTGGAGGTTTCCTCCTACCCTCTATTTCCCTGCTACAACTACTGCATGTAGAGAAACATATCTGGATGATGGAGGATAGAGGCTGACGTGAAAACACTTTTCAGGCTATTGAATGTGGACTCTGCCTTAACCCCTTCAGGACACAGCCTGTTTTGGCCTTGTGGACGCAGGCGATTTTTTCAAATCTGACATGTGTCACTTTATGTGGTAATAACTCCGGAATGCTTTTACTTATCCAAGCGATTCTGAGATTGTTTTCTCGTGACATATTGGACTTTACGTCTGTAAAAAAATTTGGTAGATAAATTCAATATTTATTTGTGAAAAACACCAAAATTTATAGAAAATGTGCAAAAAATTGCATTTTTCTAAATTGTAATGTATCTGCTTGCAAAACAGATATTAATACCACACACAATATTTACGAGTTAACATTTCCCATATGTCTAATTTATGTTTGCATCGTTTTTTGAACATCCTTTTATTTTTCTAGGACGTTACACGGCTTAGAACTTTAGCAGCAATTTCTCACATTTTCAAGAAATTTCCAAAACCTATTTTTTTAGGGACCAGTTCACTTCTGAAGTGACTTTGAGGGCCTTATATAGTAGAAACTCCCCATAATTCACCCCATTTTAAAAACTTCACCCCTCAAAGTATTCAAAACAGCATTCAGGAAGTTTCTTAACCCTTTAGACATTACACAGGAACTAAAGCAAAGTAGAGGTGAAATTTACAAATGTAATTTTTTTTGCAGAAATTCATTTGTAATAGAAAAAATTCTGTAACACAGAAGGTTTTACCAGAGAAATGCAACTTAATACTTATTGCCCAGATTCTGCAGTTTTTAGAAATATCCCACATGTGGCCCTAGTGTCATAATGGACTGAAACACCGGCCTCAGAAGCAAAGGAGCACCTAGTGGATTTTGAGGCCTCCTTTTTATTACAATATATTTTAGGCTCCATGTCTGGTTTGAAGAGGTCTTGTGGTGCCTAAACAGTGGAAACCCCCAAAAAGTGACCCCATTTTGGAAACTAGACCCCTCAAGGAATTTATCTAGTTGTATAGTGAGCATTTTAACCCCACAGGTTTTTTGCTGAATTTATTGGCGTTAGTCTGTGAAAATTAAAATCTACATTTCTTCTGAAGAAACATAGACATTTTTTAATTTTTGCAAGGAATAAAGGAGAAAAAGCACCCCAACATTTGTAAAGAAATTTATCCTGATTACGGCAATACCCCATATGTGGTCATAAACTTATATTTGAACACATTACAGCCCTCAGAAGGGAAGGAGCGCCATTTGGGTTTTGGAGCTCAAATTTTACTATAATGGTTTTCGGTGCCATGTCCCATTTGCAACACCCTGGAGGAACGAAAACAGCAGAAACACCCCAAAAGTGACCCCATTCACTATCAGGATCCAAGAGAGCAAATGCCTCTTAAGTGGTATATAACTTGCGTGCCATTTTTTACGTATTTTTTTTTTAACTTATTTTTTGTAACCGTTTTAATAAAAGTAACAAAGAAAAAGTCCACTAATCCATTGATCAATAAATATTTATGAAAAACCCTAAGGCCCTGTTCACACAGAGGTTTTTTTACAAGTTTTTCGGCGCGGAAACCTCTCCGCAAAACTCGTCAAAAACCGCCCAAAAATGTCTCCCATTGATTTCAATGGGAGTTGGACGAGCTTTTTTACCGTGAGCAAAAAAAACGCATTGCGGTAAAAAGAAGCGACATGACCTATCTTGAGGCGGTTTCCGCCTCCAAAACCCCATTTCAATCAGTCAGAAGGGTAAAAAAAACACCTCGACGAGTGTTTTGACGAGTTTTTGGCAAACCACTGTGCAAAAAACGTCCGGAGCAGTTTTTGCAGGAGGAATTTTCCTCCTGCAAAAAATTCCGTGTGAACACAGCCTAACAATGAATCAATGTATTTAGAATTTACAGACGTGTAAAATATATGAAGAGATTTATATAAGTATATGTGTGTATACGTATATATTACATGTATGTATATATCTATATGATGATATAGATATATAACATCCCTAATTATTAAATTTTAGTGTTAACAAATTTTAAATATGTCTATATATAATATATATTACGTGTGTGTGTATATATATATATATATATATATATATATACACACACACATACACAGTATATAAATATATATCTATATAATTTTATAGATGTAAATATATAGAGAGACAGAGATATATATATATTTATATAATGTGTGTGTGTATATATATATATATATATACACACACACACATATTATAAGCCCTAATTGATTATTGATTAACTAATTAATTGTCCTAGTCTGAGTACTATCTACCTAAACTATAGCTAGCTGCCTACACTAAACTATGTGGAGGTGTTATTTGTGTGTGTTTTTCACAGTCGGTGTGTCTTTATATGAGACACACAGCAGCTGCTCGGCACAGCTTCTTCTCCCACACTGTCTCAGAACGATCTGACAGGGAGGGAGGAGAAACAGTGTAACAAACAGCACGAAAGTTTGTTGCTGCAACAAACTTTGCTGCTGCAACAAACTTTGCTGTGAACACCATGATAGCTTTATCATGGTGATCACGTCATCAGGACCGACACCAATCCGGTCCTGATGTCTTCTCTCAGCACTTAGGCTGTTAGTAGCAGCGTGTGCTGAGAGATTCAGAGCACAGGGAGAGCGCTGTGCACTCTGTTCTGACACCACGTGAATTAACGGGCTGCAGGAGAAAAGCCCAGCACGGCAGCCCGTTAATCTACGTGGGCTGGTCGTGAAGGGGTTAAGAGTCTTTCTCAAACACGCACTTCTCCAACTTAGAGTACAGACGATTCTCCCTTAACCGTAGCAAAACTTGACGGACATGTCTCTAATGAGTCATAGGATCTGGAGAAAAAATCAAGATGTCATCAAGATAGACTACTACACAAACATAGAGAAGGTCACGGAAGATGACATTAACGAACTCCTGGAAGACCGCAAGAGCATTACACAGGCCGAAGGACATTACTAGATATTCATAGTGTCCATTAGGGGTGTTAAATGCAATCTTCCATTCATCACCCCGGCAAATACGGATTAGGTTGTAAGCCCCACGCAGGTCTAGTTTGGAAGAATCTTGGCACCACGTATACGATCAAATAGTTCTGAGATCAATGGCAACGGATACCTATTTTTCACCGTGATCTGGTTGAGACCCCGGTAGTCGATACAGGGACGCAGAGAACAATCCATTTTCTTGATGAAGAAGAACCTGGCTCTTGCCGGGGAGGAAGATTTCCATATGAAGCCCCGCTCCAAGTTCTCTTTAACATAGGCGGACATGGACAGTGTCTCTGGTAAGGAGAGAGGATATACCCTACCACGGGGAAGGGATGCACCAGGAATTAGCTCGATAGGACAGTCATACGCAGGGTGTGGGGGCAGCGTTTCCACCTCCCTTTTGCTGAAGATGTCCGAAAATGCAACATAATGACCAGGCAATCCTGCCAATGACTGAGGCAGAGGAGGCTGAGCCGAACTAATCTGTCCCAGGCAATGGTTGTGACACTCGGGGCCCCACTGGAGAATCTCTCCAGAGTTTTAGTCTAGGACTGGAGCATGTAATCGGAGCCAAGGCCGGCCCAGCAGCACGGGGTTAATGGCCTTGGACAAGACAAAGAACTATAACAGCTCGGAGTGGAGAGCTCCCACTTGGAACCTCAGCGATTTGCTCACAGCTATAACTGGGTCTGGCAGAGGTAGTCCATTTACTGATGCAACCGTCAACAGCCTCTCCAGAAGGGTAGTGGGCAATTGAAGAAGATCCACCAGGTCTCTACAAATGAAATTAGCAGCGTATCAAGAGTCCAGATACGCAGTGACCCGATGCGTTTTCTCGCCGGACATTATGGTCACAGGTATAGACAATTTAGACGGAAGTCCTTTTATACCCAAGGTTGTCTCTCCTAGCAAACCTAGGCTTTGGGACTTTTGGGGACACAGACGCCCAAGATGGCCTCCGAGGCCGCAATATAGACAGAGTCCCGAAGTGCGTCTGCGTTGTTTCTCCTGGGTGGATAGCTTATACTGGTCCTTCCTCACAGACTCCTTAGGAGGATCGTCTCCTGAGGACAGCAGAGGGTGCTGCAAGGGTGGGACCGGACTAGGAAGGCCTCCCTCCCGACGAGCTTCTTGGAGCCATTCTCAGATCCTCATATCAATCCGGGTGGACAGAAGGATGAGGCCATCCAGGGTAGACGGTAGATCTTGAGCGGCAAGTTCGTCCTTAATCTTAGGAGACAGTCCCTGCCAGAATGTAGCCACCAGTGCCTCATTGTTCCACAACAGTTCTCCCACCAGGGTGCGGAAGTAGATGGTGTACTCGCCCACGGAGGTGTCTCCTTGGCGTAGGTTTAGCAAGGAAGCCGCTGCAGATGAAACTCGTCCAGGCTCCTCAAACACCATGCGAAAAGTCCGGAGGAAGCCCTGAAAGTCATGATGCTCTGGTCCTTGACTCTCCTAGATAGGATTCGCCCACACAAGAGCCTTGCCAGTGAGGAGAGAGACGGTGAAAGTGACCCTTGCGCCATCAGACGAAAATGTCCTTGTATACAGGCTGAAGTGGATCTGGCACTGGTTCAAAAATCCACGATAGGTACCTGCGTCTCCATCATAGCGGTCAGGAAGTGGCAAAGAAAAACAGGGATCAACACTGCCAGGAGGTGGAGTCTGAGGATCAACACTGCCAGGAGGTGTAGTAGGTGGAACGCAGCTTGTGTCTCCTGCCAACGCGCGAGAATGTTCAAGGCCTGGAGGAGTTGGTCCTGTCCAGACCGGAGGTCCAGCATATCCGCCCGCATCTCTTGTGATATCATCTTGGTCTTGGATCGACCAGCGGGTCCATGGCTTGAGCGTACTGTCACATTGGGTTCGTGGACCCACTGGGTCGTACCGCCTTGGCGCAGGCAACAGTCTATATTTCGTATAGGGTACCTTTGGCAGCTCGGACAGTAGCAAGGCAGGCTTGGCTGGGACTAGGCAGCAGGCAGACGTCAGACGTGGTGTAGCAGGACAGGCGTGGTATGCAGCTCAGCACGGCACTTGACCAGGATAGCACGGGATACAGGATACAGGTACGGGAAACACTGTGAACTAGAAGACACTAGGAGACCATTTGCATAGACAAACTTTGGGTACGACAACAACGATCAGGCACGGGAGGAGGGGGCTGGACCCTTCTTATAGTCCAGGTTGCTCATGGGCTAATTATACATAAAGTCTGGTGCGCACGCTGCCCCTTTAAGAGCGGGCAGCGGAAGTGAGCACTGGCGTCTCCTGAGAAGTTTGGGACCAGTGCTCGCAGACCCATGGCTGCGGCCGTCAGGAGGTGAGTGAGCCTGACGGCCCACCGCCATGGACATGACAATATCACATTATTCTGTTTTTGCTTGTTACCGTAATGACTGAACAATTCTTCCCTGCTCTACTCAAACGAGTTCTTCTGTGAAAATATGCTGTGTTTCTGCTCCATAACATTTCCAAACCTACAATTTCATTGGAACATGTAAATTTGTGGAATAACAATATCATCATGTGAAAATAGCGCCCTTGTATAAGTACAGTTTATGGGCTAAACAGGGTCGCGTCTTTTCCATGGGAAAAAAGACATTTATAACGTGGTAGATCTTAATAACCTTCTGCATTATTAGGCCTCATTTAGACGAGCGTAATATACGCACGTGCGATGCGCGTGCTTTTCACGCGTGTCGTACGCACCTATATTACTCTATGGGGCAGTGCAGACGATGCGTGAATTTGGCGCAGCGCGAGTGCATTGCGTAAAACTCACGACATGTTCTATAATCGTGCGTTTTTCACGCATCACGCACCCCTTGAAGTCAATGGGTGCGTGAAAACCACGCATGCCGCACGGAAGCACTTCCGTGCGAACTGCGTGATTCGCGCAAGAGCTGTCAAAAGGATGAATGTAAAACAGAAAAGCACCACGTGCTTTTCTGTTTACAAACATCCAAACGGAGTGTCAAATTAGAGATGAGCGACCCGAACTTCACCGGGTTCGGCCGAACTCGTTTTGACCGAACCCGGCAAAAAAATTTCCGGTACGCGACGTCAGGAGACAGTCACTGTCCACGGTGCAGAAAGAGTTAAACTGGTTCAGCACCCTGGACAGTGACTTCCGATCACAATATACATGAACGTGTAAAAAAAAAGTTCTGACTTACTGCTAACTCCCGGCTTCTTCCACCAGTCTGACCTCCCGGGATGACAATTCAGTCCAAGTGACAGCTGCAGCCAATCACAGGCCAAGCACAGGCTGCAGCGGTCACATGGACTGCCGCGTCATCCAGGGAGGTGGGGCCGGATGACAAGAGAGGGACGCGTCACCAAGGCAACGGCCGGGAGACCGGACTGGAGGAAGCAGGAAGTTCTTGGTAAGTATGAACGTCTTTTTTTTATTCACAGGTTGGTGTATATTGTGATCGGAATTCACTGTCGAGGGTGCTGAAAGAGTTACTGCCGATCAGTTAACTCTTTCAGCACCCTGGACAGACGTCGACTAGCCTCATCTCTATGATGGCGGCTGTGCGAAAATCACGCAGCCGCGCATAATACACTGATGACACACGGAGCTGTCAAGTGCCTTTTGCGCACGCCAAATGCTGCGTTTTTTTGCCTGCGCAAAACACACACGCTTGTGTAAATGAGGCCTTATAGTAGATCTCTGCCTCAACAAGGTTTCCAACCCCTGCTGGATAGTATGATTTCAATATATTTGGCGCATGTCATAGCCCAGGTTCAGCTATTGCACCCAGTCGTTTCCCAATAGAACACTTTATGATAAGCTTACAGTCTGGTTCCTGTATTTCTAATTAATATGATCTACATTTGATAATTATGTTTCATTATAAAAGTTAATTGCTTTGTTCACTTTTCTCTTGTGATTGACTTGCGCACTATTTTTCATTTCTGTGGTTTTGGCATAATTGTGTCACTATTCCTGATCTGATCATGTTTTCATGTTGATGAGTATGTCCTTGTAAGTACAATTTTATTCATTAACTGCTTGCTTTGCTTTACTTTTACATAATTCTCAGCTGGTGTCTTAATGCTTTGGAGGGCATATCCTGAATTAATGCTGATTAGCATATATTCTATGTAGCATTGTTAATAGAAACTTGACCTGGTTTACTTTCCCTTTGGTGTTTTCAGATTGCGTGTTTCTTGGCAATACATTAAAATTTTATGTGTATACTTAAAGCTCTTGTTAATAAGCATCAATTAATTAACTTCCTAATATTTATCTAGTGGGTCTTAAAGTTATATGATGATTAATGGAAGCTGAAATGAAAACAACAGACCATAAGTACATAACTGCGATTTTAAAAAACCATTCACAAAAGCGTTATGGTTGTAAACTGATTCAGTGAGGAAGGTTGTGTGGTTGATATATGAAAACTAGTGGTAAAGGAGACTGGAATACTTGCCAATTGAATTATCATCTGAATGGTACGTATGGGCTCCATTCCTACTAGTCAAATGATGCTTTTATTTTCTGACCTACACTTCATAAAACCCCAAATCAAATCTGATTGTTATGGGCATGACTGCTGCTTTCTGCTAGTTTTCATATACAGTGAAGGAAATAAGTATTTGATCCCTTTCTGATTTTGTAAGTTTGCCCACTGTCAAAGACATGAACAGTCTAGAATTTTTAGGCTAGGTTAATTTTACCAGTGAGAGATAGATTATATAAAAAAAAAAAAAAAGAAAATCACATTGTTAAAATTATATATATTTATTTGCATTGTGCACAGAGAAATAAGTATTTGATCCCTTTGGCAAACAAGACTTAATACTTGGTGGCAAAACCCTTGTTGGCAAGCACAGCAGTCAGACGTTTTTTGTAGTTGATGATGAGGTTTGCACACATGTTAGATGGAATTTTGGCCCACTCCTCTTTGCAGATCATCTGTAAATCATTAAGATTTCGAGGCTGTCACTTGGCAACTCGGATCTTCAGCTCCCTCCATAAGTTTTCAATGGGATTAAGGTCTGGAGACTGGCTAGGCAACTCCATGACCTTAATGTGCTTCTTTTTGAGCCACTCCTTTGTTGCCTTGGCTGTATGTTTCGGGTCATTGTCGTGCTGGAAGACCCAGCCACGAGCCATTTTTAATGTCCTGGTGGAGGGAAGGCGGTTGTCACTCAGGATTTGACGGTACATGGCTCCATCCATTCTCCCATTGATGCGGTGAAGTAGTCCTGTGCCCTTAGTAGAGAAGCACCCCTAAAACATAATGTTTCCACCTCCATGCTTGACAGTGGGGACGGTGTTCTTTGGGTCATAGGCAGCATTCCTCTTCCTCCAAACACGGCGAGTTGAGTTAATGCCAAAGAGCTAAATTTTAGTCTCATCTGACCACAGCACCTTCTCCCAATCACTCTCAGAATCATACAGCTGTTCATTTGCAAACTTCAGAAGGGCCTGTACATGTGCCTTCTTGAGCAGGGGGACCTTGCGGGCACTGCAGGATTTTAATACATTACGGCGTAATGTGTTACCAATGGTTTTCTTGGTGACTGTGGTCCCAGGTGCCTTGAGATAATTAACAAGTTCCCCCCGTGTAGTTTTCGGCTGAGCTCTCACCTTCCTCAGGATTAGAGATGAGCGAACTTATCAAAAGTTTGGTTCGGCTAGTTCGCCGAATTTCACCAAAAAGCTCGATTCGGACCAAACTAGTTCGGACCGAACCTGTCACTTCCGTGCGCCGAGCATGCTACTGTCCAGGGTGCTGATAGAGTTAATGGGCTGCACTAACTCTTTCAGCAACCTTGACAGTACATGCTCGGCGCGCGGAAAATACAATTTTAATGTAATAAAAAAATAAAAATAATACGTTCGTACTTACTTTCCTCCTGTCCGGCCTCCAGCGATGACGTTTCATCCCTTTCGCCGCTGCAGCCAATCACAGGCTGTAGTGGCGGTCACGCACGTCAGGATGACGCTTCATCCCACTTGACCGCGTCTGCAGCGAATCACAGGCTGCAGCGGCGACATGGATGAAACGTCATCGCTGGAGGCCGGACAGGAGGAAAGTAAGTATGAACGTATTTATTTATTTTTTGGCATGTATGTATGTATGTATGTTGGCATGTATGTATGTTGTCATGTATGTATGTTGTCATGTATGTATGTATATATGTGCATGTATGTTTGCATGTATGTTGGCATGTATGTATATATGTGCAAGTATATTTGCATGTATATATTTGCATGTATGTATGTATATTTGTATGTGTGTATGTTTGCATGTATGTATGTTTGCATGTATGTATGTTGTCATGTATGTATGTATGTATGTATGTATGTATGTATGTATGCATGTATGTATGTATGTATGTTGTCATGTATGTATGTATATATGTGCATGTATGTTTGCATGTATGTTGGCATGTATGTATATATTTGCATGTGTGTATGTATATTTGCATGCATATATACGCATGTATGTATGTATGTTTGCATGTATGTATGTTTGCATGAATGTATGTATGTATGTTTGCATGTATGTATGTTTGCATGAATGTATGTTTGCATGTATGTATGTTTGCATGTATGTATGTATGTATATATGTGCATGTATGTTTGCATGTATGTTGGCATGTATGTATATATGTGCATGTTTGTATGTATATTTGCATGTATATATATGTATGTATGTATGTATGTTTGCATGTGTGTATGTTTGCATGTATGTATGTTTGCATGTATGTATGTTTGCATTTATGTATGTTTGTATGTATGTTTGCATATATGTATGTTTGCATGTATGTATGTTGTCATGTATGTATGTATGTATGTATGTATATATATATATATGTTTGCATGTATGTTGGCATGTATGTATATATGTGCATGTGTGTATGTATATTTGCATGTATATATTTGTATGTATGTTTGCATGTATGTATGTTTGCATGAATGTATGTATGTTTGCATGTATGTATGTTTGCATGTATGTTAGTTGTCATGTATGTATGTATGTTGTCATGTATGTTGGCATGTATGTATGTATATATGTGCATGTTTGTATGTATATGTGCATATATATTTGCATGTATGTATGTATGTTTGCATGTGTGTATGTTTGCATGTATGTATGTTTGCATGTATGTATGTTTGCATGTATGTATGTTTGCATGTATGTATGTATGTATGTATGTTGTCATGTCTGTATGTATGTATATATGTGCATGTATGTTTGCATGTTTTTATTTTTGCATGTATGTTTGCATGTATGTTTATATATATGTGCATATATGTAATTATGTTTGCATGTATTTATGTTTGCATGTATATTTGTGCATGCTTGTATATATGTATGTATGTATCTTTGCATCTTTGTTTGTATGTATGTTTTCATGTGTGTGTGTATGCATGTATGTATGATAGTTTGCATGTATGTATGTATATATGTGTGTATGTTTGCATGTATGTATATTTGCATGTATATATGTGCATGCTTGTATGTATGTTTGTATATATGTATGTATGTATGTTTGCATGCATGTTTGTTTGTATATATGTCTGTATGGCCATGTATGATACTGTCTGCTGGCGCCCTGTATCTAAGTCAACTTCGCGGCAGGCTTCTATACATGGTATAACAGTCAGTATCACACATTAAACTGAATCTAAGCCTACGACATGTTTTATTACATTTTTTTTTTTTACAGGTTTGGTGTTTGGACTACGTCGGTTTCGAGGACTACTTAGATGACGTTTTTTTTTTCTACAATAAAATGGTTAATGAGGGTTGTGTTGGTGGTGCTTTATTTCAATAAAATATTTTATCTATATCTTTGTATTTTTCTTTTCAAATTTTATTACTACCACTTTAGTAATGGCCGCTGTCTGAGTGACAACATCCATTACTAAGGCGAGGTCCCCCCCATTTTTATAACCAGCCTGATACAACACAGCAGCAGCAGCCTAGCATTACAAGGGTGGGAAGGTCCACTGTTTTTGGCCCTTCCCAGCCTCATAATACCAGCCTACGGCCGCCCCAGTACTCGACCATCACAACAGATGGTCGGGTACTGGATCGTACCAAGCTCTTCCCGGCACCCCTGGTGGTGGTGGGTACCGGGGTAATAATGGGTGGTTAGTGCTAGCCTCTGCACCGGCTAATACTAAGTACCGCCTTAATAATGGACGCTATCAATCAACCAACTGCCATTATCTAGGCACTAATAAAGTTTAAAAAAAAACACAAAGACAATTCTTTTCTATTGAAATAAGAAATCCCCAACAAAACCCTCGTTAACCATTTTATTAAAATTTGAAAAAACTTCTACGCAGTAGTCCAACGAATCGAAGATGTAGTCCAATCGGTACATCAAAATCTGCAACAACATAAAAAAACAGTTATCAATGTGAACAATAACAATACTTCTACTCACCTACACACATATATACACGCACACACAAACAAACAAACAACCATACACAAACACACACATATATACACAAACACAACAAGATATACACACACACACATAAACAGACAAACACACACACATATACACGAACTCACACATATACAAACAAAAACACACATATCCAAACACACACATATACACACGAACACACACATATACACAAACACACACACACATATACACAAACACATATACACAAACACAACAAGATATACACAAACACACACACATATACACACACATATACACGAACTAACACATATACGCAAACACATATACAAACAAAAACACACATACCCAAACACACACATATACACAAACACACACATATACACAAATACACACATATACACAAACACATATACACAAACACACACATAAACACACACCCATATAAACACATATACACAAACACACACATATACAAAAACACACACACACAAACATCTACACACAAACATATACACAAATACACCCATATATACACACACATATACACAAACATATACACAAACACATATACACAAACACACCCATATATACACAAACACACATAAACACACACATATACACAAACACACATATAAAAACAAAAACAGACAAAGACACATACCCAAACACACATATATACACAAACACACACATACACAAACACACACACTGTTTCTTTTAAATGCTGCTGGGGAACCCGCTCGATCCACTATATAAGGCTGTGCTACAGTGCAGCATTTAAAAGAAACAGGATCCTGACCTGTTCACAGAGTTTAAGGCAGCACAGAGTATTTCAGGAGATGAGCGTGCATATTCAGTGCTGCTGTGAACTCTGCTCTTACCATTACGTAGCTCAGTCTGTTACCTCTCCTCCACTCCTGTCCACAAGAACACCTTCACATGATTGGCAAGTCACCACGTAATGGTAAGAGCAGAGTTCACAGCAGCACAGAGTATTTCAGGAGATGAGCATGCGGATCTTGTGCGGGGTGGTGACTTGCCAATCATGTGAAGGTGTTATTGAGGACAGGAGTGGAGGAGAGGTAACAGACTGAGCTACGTTATGGTAAGAGCAGAGTTCACAGCAGCACTGAATCTGCACGCTCCTCTCCTGAAATACTCTGTGCTGCTGTGAACTCTGTTCTTACCATTACGTAGCTCAGTCTGTTACCTCTCCTCCACTCCTGTCCTCAATAACACCTTCACATGATTGGCAAGTCACCACCGCGCACAAGATCCGCACGCTCATCTCCTGAAATACTCTGTGCTGCTGTGAACTCTGCTCTTACCGTTACGTGGTGACTTGCCAATCATGAAGGTGTTATTGAGGACAGTAGTGAAGGAGAGGTAACAGACTGAGAGCTACGCAATGGTAAGAGCAGAGTTCACAGCAGCACTGAATCTGCACGCTCATTTCCTGAAATACTCTGTGCTGCCTTAATCTCTGTGTACAGGTCAGGATCCTGTTTCTTTTAAATGCTGCACTGTAGCGCAGCCTTATATAGTGGATCGAGCGGGTTCCCTAGCAGCATTTAAAAGAAACAGGATCCTGACCTGTCCACAGAGTTTAAGGCAGCACAGAATATTTCAGGAGATGAGCACGGCCGGCCACGGGCAGCCGATCGTTTTTCCGAGCCGTGCTCCCATTATGCACACGACCGTAAAAACACCCGTTATTGCGGGTCGTAATTACGACCCGCAATAACGGGCTCATAGACTTCTGTTACCCACGGGTACCTTCCCGTTTTCTCACGGGAAGGTGCCCGTGCCGTTAAAAAAATAGAACATGTTCTATTTTTCTATTTTACGGGCCGTGCTGCTATAATTATAATGACAGCACGGCTCGCAAAAGCGGCCGGCTGCCCGTGGCCGGCCGTGCCCGGCCGTGCTCGTAATTACGAGTCGTAATTACGAGCACGGCCCGTAAAATAAAAAAATAGAACATGTTCTATCTTTTTAACGGCACGGGCACCTTCCCGTGAGAAAACGAGAAGGTACCCGTGGCTAACAAAAGTCTATGGGCCCGCTATTTCGGGTCGTAATTACGACCCGTAATAACGGGTGTTTTTACGGTCGTGTGCATGAGGCCCCGTAATGACGGGTGGCTACATGTGTGCACCCGTCATTACGGCAGCGTTTCTAGGCGACGTCAGTAAATAGTCACTGTCCAGGGTGCTGAAAGAGTTAACTGATCGGCAGTAACTGTTTCAGCACCCTGGACAGTGACTACCGATCACAATATAGAGTTGCCTTGGTGACGCGTCCCTCTCCACATCCGGCCCGACATTCCTTGATGACGATGCAGCCCATGTGAGCGCTGCAGCCAATCACAGGCTGCAGAGGCCTCTGCAGCCAATCACAGGCTGCAGAGGCCTCTGCAGCCAATCACAGGCTGCCGCGTCAGAAAAGAAGGTCGGACTGGAGGAAGAAGAGGGACTCGTCACCAAGACAACGACCAGGTACGTATGAAATGCTTTTTATTTTATTTTTAATCAGCAGCCTCTTTTCTCTATTAGTGATTGATAGAGACAAGTGGCTGCCGATTTGTATAATATTTTTGACCGGGTTCGGTCAAAACGGGTTCGGCCGAACCTGGTGAAGTTCAGATTCGCTGCGAACCGAACTTTTCTGGAAGTTCGGACCGAAACCGGGTTCGGTTGTCCCGGTTCGCTCATCTCTACTCAGGATCAAGGATACCCCACGAGGTGAGATTTTGCATGGAGCCCCAGATCTATGTCGATTGACAGTCATTTTGTATGTCTTCCATTTTCTTACTATTGTCTCCTTCTCACCCAGCATCTTACTTATGGTTTTGTAGCCCATTCCAGCCTTGTGCAGGTCTATGATCTTGTCCCTGACATCCTTAGAAAGCTCTTTGGTCTTGCCCATGTTGTAGAGGTTAGAGTCAGACTGATTAATTGAGTCTGTGGACAGGAGTCTTTTGTACAGGTGACTATTTAAGACAGCTGTCTTTAATGCAGGCACCAAGTTGATTTGGAGCGTGTAACTGGTCTGGAGGAGGCTGAACTCTTAATAGTTGGTAAGGGATCAAATACTTATTTCTCTGTGCACAATGCAAATAAATATATATAATTTTGACTATGTGATTTTCTTTTTTTTTTTTAAATATATAATCTATCTCTCACTGGTAAAATGAACCTAGCCTAAACATTCTAGACTGTTCATGTCTTTGACAGTGGGCAAACTTACAAAATCAGCAAGGGATGAAATACTTATTTCCTTCACTGTATATACGAGTGATAGCACAAGGGCACTGTTAGGGCATGCCCAGACGTGGCGGAGTTCTTCCGCCACTGTCCGCATCAATGCCGCACAGAATCTGCGTTGCAGATTCTGTTGCGGCTTTGCCTAAAATGGGCATTAAATTGATGCGGACTAGCCGTTGCGTATTGAGGGGAAGAGGGCTTCCCTTCTCTCTATCAGTGCAGGATAGAGAGAAGGGACAGCCCTTTCCCTAGTAAAAGTAAAAAGAAATTCATACTTACCCGGCCGTTGTCTTGGTAACGCATCCCTCTTTCGCCATCCAGCCCGACCTCCCTGGATGACGCGGCAGTCCATGTGACCGCTGCAGCCTGTGATTGGCTGCAGCCGTCACTTGGACTGAAACGTCATCCCAGGAGGCCAGACTGGAGGAAGAAGCAGGGAGTTCTCGGTAAGTATGAACGTCTTTTTTTTTTACAGGTTGATGTATATTGTGATTGGAAGTCACTGTCCAGGGTGCTGAAACAGTTACTGCCGATCGCTTAACTCTTTCAGCACCCTGGACAGTGACTATTTACTGACGTCGCCTAGCAACGCTCCCGTAATTACAGGTGCACACACGTAGTCACCCGTAATTACGGGTGCACACACGTAGTCACCCGTATTTACGGTGCACACACGTAGTCACCCATAATTACGGGAGCCCCATTGACTTCCTCAGTCTGGCTGTAGACCTAGAAATACATAGGTCCAGCCAGAATTAAGAAATGTCATGGTAGTAAAACCAATACGCTCCGCAGCACACATAACATCTGCGGACTTCATTGCAGAATTTTGACTCTCCATTGAAGTCAATGGAGAAATTCCGCAATGAGTCCGCAACAAGTCCGCTACACGTCCGCAACAACCAGTGTATGCTGTGGACACCAAATTCCGCACCGCAGCCTATGCTCCACAGCGGAATTGTCCGCAACGTGTAGACGAACACAACTAAAAAGCTGTGGAAGGCCATGGAGAAACGTGTACGATGCGGATTTCCGCTGCGGACTGTCCGCAGCGGAATTCCAGAACAATTCCGCCACGTGTGGTCATGCCCTTAGGGTATATTCACACGCAGTGGTTTCAGACGTAATTCGGTTGTTTCACGTCTCGAATTACACCTTAAAAAACGCCCCTAATACGCCTACAAACATACCCTAAAAGAGACACATGCAACCATTACTCCCTTCTCATTATACTGTGTATAGTTTCTAGATGTTATGTTTCTATTCAAACTCAAGTAGGACAAGTTAATGTACCTGCACAGTGACAGAAATGTGAGGCTCTTACAATGTTATTGACTACAATGAGAACGGAGAGTGGAAAGGGGAACTCTCAAAGTGACTGTATGACAGAGAAATTAGCCCCATGAGAGTTAATATGGCTCACAGGAAGTAGCTGTGAGACATCTTTTTCCTGTCCCAGAAACTAACAGCAGTAGTAATCTGGAGTAATGATAGGTGAGCTTACAAGACAAAGACTGCAAACAGTCACTAGACCTATGGGTACATTCACACTGGGCAGTATTCTCTGCACCACCATTACTTCTCTATGTGAATGTAAAAGGATTCAAGAATACAGTCTAGTTATATTTTTTGGCTGTATGCATATCTCAGGATTTATATTTAAATACAAATTTTTAAAACAATGTCGTCTACATCTTTTTTGCCTCTGCATTTCGTAAGTGGATATGACCAAATGCCCTAGGTGTAAATTTGCAAATGCTGGCTTTTGGCAGATATAATAACAATTCTAAGCGTATTTGTGGAATGATATGGGATTTTATTATGTTGGTTGGATAATTCCTTGATGCCTCCTCAATTATGACTAAATGAAAAATAAAAACCTCTATGCATTCCACTTTTTGTTCTACTTATTTGGCAACTGCAACTGGTTGGAATGCAAAAGACCTGTATGATATTCTCAGTCACACTTTAGTTTAGTTTTTCGTTTTTTAGTTATACATTTACACTACAAGAACTTAACTTTTTTTCCGTGATCAAATATGACAGCTCTTTAATGTTTACATAATTAATATTTGATAATGGATTTCCCATCTCAAGAAATGCAGACGGTGGCTGTCAACTTCAAATATCACACCAGAGAGTGGTCGAAATACTCTACTTTGATCAGTACACAGAAAGGTAATTAAAAAGGTTCCTGGAGTTCCCCCCTTATCCTAGATTCATATTAAAGAAAGCTAATTGCATTCATATATTTATTATCAGGAATTAACCCAACTCTTTATTGAACTTTAAAAAAAAAAAAATCATATACGGTGACTGTGCCTTTCCTGACAGCTCTCTCTACTTGATGTTATAGGAATGCTATAATTTGAAGACATTCAATTATTAATGATTTATAGTTTTTTTTCCTATCATCTCACTCTGAATCATAAGTAAGCGATGTGTACATACATTAAAGGAATTTTTTATTTCTAAATCATTTTTGTGGAAGATTTTTCAAAAGACAGGTTATTCAAACAAAGGTAACAGCAGGTAAATATGTTTCAGAAGACAAACAATACGGAAAACACATATCATCAAAGAATTATTGAAGCCAATCAAGTTTTAAGTTATAGGATTAAAGGGGCTGTGTCGCCACAAACATTTATGGAATATCCACAAGATATGCCATAAATACCTGATGAAGGACCCACCTCTGGGACCCGCACCTACCTCTCGAAAAGGTCCCTCGATTCCCGCCCCGCCTGGTGAGAAAGCCACTAGATGCTGTATCCAAGCGAAGCATAGTTGCATGACAGAACGGGAATCCCCTGGAAGTTACTGATCAATATGGAATCAGCGTAGCTGGCTGTGCTGGCTGTGCTACAATGTTCCGTAACTTCGGTTGACTTCTATGAAAGTTACAACAACAGCGTAACTCAGCTAGCTTTCCTGTTTGCGGATTAGTTTCCAGTCCTGCATCTATATTTTGACCGGATGAGGAGGCTAGTGGCCGCCTTACCCAGCCGGACAGAGGTCAGAGGGACCCCACATTCAAATGATAGGTGTGGGTCCCAGAGGTAAGTCCCACATCTATCAGACATTTATGGCATATACTGTGGACATGTCATAAATATTTGTGGTGATTCAAATCCTTTAACAAACTTTCTTCCATTTCTTTTATCCAGCAGGGGGAATGTGCATAATATGATTTACAAATGGGAATAAAATAAAGTACTGTAAATTCTTAAATCTCAACTGATACTATTTTGAAAAAAGTGAAAGTTATACATTTACATTATATGACAAAATTAAATATAAATATTTGGCTGACATCAGGGGGTTTCATCTGTTTGGAAGTTTACGTTCCCTCTGTTTTCCGTGCAGCCCGGCCTCCTAGGATGACGGTCTCCTGGGATTATGACGTCATCCCAGAACTCCGGGCTGCACGGATAACAGAGGAATGTGTTGCTATGACAACAATATAAGGGTAAGGCCACACGGTGCAGTCACGGTGCATATATGTTGCGTTTTTAAACTGCAGCAAGTTATTTTTCAATAGAAGTAAATGGTGACATTTTTGTTATGGACAGACTGCTGCTATTATATTACAATGTGTTTTATAATGTCTGACATGTTTTTGTGTTTTTGCTAACAGTTCTGCAATGCATTGTAATGAACTATATACAGGAAGCACCTAACAAACTTCAACATGGGTGAAAACAATGTCGATCAATTATTTCCTTTAAAAAGGCAACAGAACTGCAGCATTACAGAGACCAAAAACGCATGCAGTTGACCGCATGCAGTTTTCAACCGCAACAAAACTGCAACAAAACCGCGTCATCGACGCACCGCGTGGCCTTACCCTAAAGGTTTTTTCCTGATTTGCAATTTATGCGGCGGAATTGCAGCTTTTCCACCGCAAAAATCACAATTTAATTCAATGGCAAAAACCTCCAACAAAAGAGCAGCGATTCTGCAGCATAAATTGACATACTGCGGATTAAAAAACCAGACCGCAGGTCAATTTATGAACGGTTTCTCTGCGGATTTTATATACAGTGTATGGATGACATTTGTTCAAATCTGTAATACGCTGCAGATTTTCTACAATGAAATCTCCATTTATGCTGCATATTTGTTGATTTTCTGTAGCGGTTGTTCCACATTGAATTCAGTGGGGATGCAAAACCCACAACAGAAATCCAAATGTTGCGACTTTTGCGACGTAATCACAGCGATTACACAGCAAAAATCGCAACTCAGGAAAAAAAATCATACTTACCCAGAATGCTCTCTTTCTTCCTGCAGTCCAGCCTCCTGGGATGATGTTTCATCCCATGTGACTGCTGCAGCCAATAACAGGCTGCAGCGTCACATGGCCTGCAATGTAAACATAAGAGGCCGGACTACGAGCAGAGAAGACGGAGGGGGTAAGTATGAGCGCTTTCTTCCGCATTTTCCCAATTTGAAAATATGGTGCGATTTTTCAGACGGAATGTACTGCGGGTTCCAGGTCAGACACACTGCGTGACTTTTACGCAGAGTATCCGACCCGTGGGAACATGCCCTTAAGGCGCAAAAGGAACAGATGGACCTGGGTCAAAATTAGGGACTGTCCCTTCACAAGAGGCACATTTAGGGGTTTGCATGACCTGGCTCTCCGGTGGGGCTGAGAAGGCCCATAGAGGTTGTTTTTTTTAACATATATTTATTCAACATTTTTCTTAATGTGAAACATCAAATATCTGTTGTCATATGATATAGGAATGTCAAAAAAGTGTTTGTCGGAGTAATGCTATGATACCACACCTATGTGGTAAATAATAATGTTTACACAGGGATCAATTAAAAGCTAATGGAAAGCGATATAATTCCAGAGGTGACATATCATCAAATATTTATATTGCGTTGGTGGAGAAATTGTTTCTAAGATCTAATAATAGGATATATGTCATACTTCAACTCCGAATGAGGGTTGGAGACATTCGATTATAGTCTTTTAAAGAGGCTCTGTCACCATATTATAAGTGCCCTATCTCCTACATAAGGAGATCGGCGCTGTAATGTAGGTGACAGTAATGCTTTTTATTTTAAAAAACGATCTTTTTTCACAACGTTAGGAGCGATTTTGGTTTATGCTAATGAGCTTTTTTAATGCCCAAGTGGGCGTACTTTTACTTTCGACCAAGTGGGCGTTGTACAGAGGAGTGCATGACGCTGACCAATCTGCATCATGCACTCCTCTACATTCATTTACACTGCACTAGCGATATAGTTATATCACTATGTGCAGCTACATACACAAACCCTGACATTACTACAGTGTCCTGATAATGAATACACATGATCATCCAGCCTGGACGTCATGTGTACTCAGAATCCTGACACTTCTGAATCTTTTTTGTGAGATTCCGGCAAGTGAAACCAAATCTCGTTTAGCTCCATAATCTCGCGAGATTTGGTTTCACTTGCCGGAATCTCACAAAAAAGAGTCAGAAGTGTCAGGATTCTTCTTTTAGAATGAATGCCTAACCCAGTCCATTCTAAAGAGGAATGACACTTAATCTAGGAATAACTTGTGAGGGGAGGGCGGTCATGGGGGGGGGGTGATCCATGTCTGAAGGATGGCCTTCTTCATAGCTGTGGATACCAAAAGATGTCAAAACGCACATAGGTGGTAGGATGATTTTAAGTAAACCGTTTCTTTTTAACCTAAAAGACCTGGATCCCCCCCCCCCATGACCACAAGTTGTTATTAATCTCCGCTTGTGGTAACATTTGAACACAAGTATCAGTCAGATAAATTCCCATCTTGTAGCCCCTTGTTGGGGATATATAAGATCTGTGACAGATTCTTAGGGTCAACTCTACATATCTGGCAGATGGGAGGAAATTAAGAGAATATCAGGGATTGCCAGTTTCCAACCTGAAAGGCCTATTTTGCATGTATTGTAACCAATTGAGGTATGAAGATATCTGTAAAGGGAAAAATGTTGCCTCTTGTGGTGGCAGAGGGTTTTAGGATGTCATGGAATGCCTGGTGCCTCTCGTTTGGGAGAATGCCTAAGCATTTATGAGCATAGCTAGCAGCCTGCAAAGAGGCAAATAGTCGGATGTTCAACTTGGGAAAGTTCTGAATGTATATAGTAATTTAGAGGCTATACACTACCGTTCAAAAGTTTAGGGTCACTTAGAAATTTCCTTATTTTTGAAAGAAAAGCACAGTTTTTTTCAATGAAGATAACATTAAATTTATTAGAAATACACTCTATACATTTATAAAGTACAGTGAAGTTTACCGCTCAGACGGCACTGGTAACAGTCCAATATCATTCAGTATGGGCTCTCTCCCAGAAAAATGCAGTGGACAGTCCACAATCCAATGAGGGTGTGGATGGTAATTCTTATCCTTGTAGTTCCACCAAGCTCCTTATCGTCTCCCTCCACATTCAAAGAACTCCTGGTAGGAAAAGGATCTTATGTCTAGAAGTAACAAGAAATAAAAGCATCAAGGTAAGTAAAAAAATTTAAAATTTCTAGGCGGCACGCCAAACACTCTCGCCCGACCCTGGGTTTCGCCCTTCCGGCTTCCTCTGGGGCATCGGAAGGGCGAAACCCAGGGTCGGGCGAGAGTGTTTGGCGTGCCGCCTAGAAATTTTAAATTTTTTTACTTACCTTGATGCTTTTATTTCTTGTTACTTCTAGACATAAGATCCTTTTCCTACCAGGAGTTCTTTGAATGTGGAGGGAGACGATAAGGAGCTTGGTGGAACTACAAGGATAAGAATTACCATCCACACCCTCATTGGATTGCGGACTGTCCACTGCATTTTTCTGGGAGAGAGCCCATACTGAATGATATTGGACTGTTACCAGTGCCGTCTGAGCGGTAAACTTCACTGTACTTTATATATGTTATTTGGGGTATTTGTTGGATCATACCCAATTTAGTTTTGCCTGCTCCGGTCTGAGAGAGATTTTGTGGGTATTTGAGCCAAGAGAAACCACCATTACACTCTATACATTGTTAATGTGCTAAATGACTATTCTAGCTGCAAACGTCTGGTTTTTAATGCAATATCTACATAGGTGTATAGAGGCCCATTTCCAGCAACCATCACTCCAGTGTTCTAATGGTAGATTGTGTTTGCTAATTGTGTTAGAAGGCTAATGGATGATAAGAAAACACTTGAAAACCCTTGTGCAATTATGTTAGCACCGCTGTTAACACTTTTGCTGTTTAGAGGAGCTATAAAACTGACCTTCCTTTGATCTAGCTGAGAATCTGGAGCATTACATTTGTAGGTTCGATTAAACTCTCAAAATGGCTAGAAAAAGAGAGCTTTCATGTGAAACTCGACAGTCTACTCTTGTTCTTAGAAATGAAGGCTATTCCATGTGAGAAATTGCCAAGAAACTGAAGATTTCCTACAACGGTGTGTACTACTCCCTTCAGAGGACAGCACACACAGGCTCTAACCGGAGTAGAAAGAGAAGTGGGAGGCCCCGCTGCACAACTGAGCAATAAGACAAGTACATTAGAGTCTCTAGTTTGAGAAATAGACGGCTCACAGGTCCTCAACTGCCAGCTTCATTAAATAGTACCCGCAAAACGCCAGTGTCAACGTCTACAGTGAAGAGGCGACTCCGGGATGCTGGCCTTCAGGGCAGAGTGGCAAAGAAAAAGCCATATCTGAGACTGGCTAATAAAAGGAAAATATTAATATGGGCAAAAGCACACAGACATTGGACAGAGGAAGATTTGAAAAAAGTGTTATGGACAGATGAATCGAAGTTTAAGGTGTTTGGATCACACAGAAGAACATTTGTGAGACGCAGAACAAATGAAAAGATGCTGGAAGAGTGCCTGACGCTATCTGTCAAGCATGGTGGAGGTAATGTGATGGTCTGGGGTTGCTTTGGTGCTGGTAAAGTGGGAGATTTGTAAAAAGGTAAATGGGATTTTGAATAAGGAAGGCTATCACTCCATTTTGCAACGCCATGCCATACCCTGTGGACAGCGCTTGATTGGAGCCAATTTTATCCTACAACAGGACAATGACCCAAAGCACACCTCCAAATTATGCAAGAACTATTTAGGGAAGAAGCAGGCAGCTGGTATTCTATCTGTAATGGAGTGGCCAGCGCAGTCACCAGATCTCAACCCCATAGAGCTGTTGTGGGAGCAGCTTGACCGTATGGTACGCAAGAAGTGCCCATCAAGCCAATCCAACTTGTGGGAGGGCCTTCTGGAAGCATGGGGTGGAATTTCTCCCGATTACCTCAGCAAATTAACAGCTAGAATGCCAAAGGTCTGCAATGCTGTAATTGCTGCAAATGGAGCATTCTTTGACGAAAGCAAAGTTTGAAGGAGAAAATTATTATTTCAAATAAAAATCATTCTTTCTAACCTTGTCAATGTCTTGACTATATTTTCTAGCCATTTTGCAACTCAATTGATAAATATAAGTGTGAGTTTTCATGGAAAACACAAAATTGTCTGGGTGACCCCAAACTTTTGAACGGCAGTGTATCTACCAGGTGAAATAGTGATTGAATATCTTTGTTATACCAGGTTTTAAATATTGCTTAAGGGCAGCCGTCTTGAAAGTCAGGATTAGCTAAATAAGAGTTTTGTGTAGAGAGAAAAACGAATCCAAGTGCAAGGACTGGGAGAAAGCCTGGTCAAGAGTAAGATCTGTATAGTAGACAGTTTTTCTAAACTGTGATGCAAGGTTGAGTGTGCATATTTTTTAATTATTTAAAGCCCCGTGTAGAATTCATAACTAAAGTTTGGACTTCTTTTCCCCATATTATGGTTTATAAAGACTTTATTGAGGTATACTGGGAGCACCTGCAAAAGGTAAAGTAGTCTGGGGATTTCAATCATCCTAAGAAGCATCACTCTTCCCAGTGTTGGCTGGACCGACACTATGAAGCTCCTTCTCATATTACTATTTTATAAATCTTACCCAGTTGTCACATTCCCTTATCAATCAGAAAATATGTATTTCTAACCCATATCCCCATTTATCCTCTACACCGCTGGAGGAGTGCAGTGAAGACTCTTTCACCTTTGAAGAACTCCATTCCCCACAAGAAAATGTATCGGCCCTGATAGCCTCCCTAGCTCTTATTACAAAACTATTCAAGAATCTCTTACGCTAGAGCTTCTTGCTAAATGGAGGAACATTACCAAAACAGACACTTGAAGCCCATATCTCAATTATACATAAGGAAAAGAAAGCATTTACTTCACCCAATAACTATAGACCTAAGCAGTTAAAAGACTTTGGGGCACATTTACTAAGACTAGTGTTTATATGCCAATTTTAGTTTAAATGGAACATGTCACCAGCATTTCAACTATTAAACCAGCAATACCTGGTAGAAGTAGGTGAAAAATAATTTTTATGTAACCTAGAATTATTTTCTAAGTCGGCTCTGTACCTTTAGCATTCAGTTTTTTAGTGTTCCTCTGCCGTATGCTAATGAGCATAAAAGAGCCATATTTTAGTTTGAAAAGAGTCATATCTTTATTCCTCAAGCCTTTCCGAGTTAACCCCACCTCTTTTCTTTTCATTGACAGCTTAATTTTGATTGACAGCATTCAGTGTGGGCCATTTTTCAGCGGTGGGCAGGCATAAGAAGAAGAACGAACGAGACTGCTGGATTATTACCATAAAGGGCGCAAAATATTTGCAGACGCTTTTTTACGGTCAGAGGAGGAGTTTAGGAGAAGGGATAACGCCAATTAACTTTTTACAGCAGCGGGTGAGTAGAGTTCAAAAGGTGAAATACTGGTCACAGGTTCCCTTTAACCCCTTAAGGACGCAGCCTAGTTTTGGCCTTAAAGGGGTTGTCCGAGATACCATCGTATTTTCAAAAAACCCCTTTAATGCATGTAAGTTCTAAATACAAATACATTTGTAATATACTTACGTTTTCCAAAGTGGCCCCGTTTCCAGATCCTGCCGTCGGGAACTTGATTGTTGACGTCTCTCTCTGCTCTGGCTCTGCCATTTTGTTGCTCTTGAATTCTTTGCCGTGTATACGACACGTCACTTGTGACGTGGTGTATATCGGCTTGTTCTGTTGTAACGCGCATGCGTGGCCCGTGCTGTTATCTCGAGAACAGCAGGGACCGCGAAAACAGCAGTGACAGCGCATGCGCGTTACAGGCTGTGAAGCAGAAGAAGCCGATATACAGCACATGACAAGTGACGTGTTGTATACTATCCGAGGTCTCTCTGGTTCGAGACCATGTGATCGGGATACGACACGACAGTGGAGGCGGCTGAAAAGGTGGCGTCAGAGCTCATGTGACCAGAAGGAAGAAAGAAGCCAGAGCAGAGAACAGAAGCAAGATTGCACAGGTAAGTCTATTATGCAATTGTAAATATGTGTAATGTGGTTTTACATGTGAAAAAAAACAAAAACTCGGACAACCCCTTTAAGGCTCAGAGCCCATTTTTCAAATCTGACATATTTCACTTTATGTGGTAATAACATCGGAATGCATAAACCTATCCAAGCGATTCTTAGACTGTTTTCTCATGACACATTGGGCTTCATGTTCGTGGTAAAATTTGGTCGATATATTCAGTGTTTATTGGTGAAAAATTGCAGAATTTAGAGAAAATTTTGAAAAAATAGCATTTTTCAGAATTGAAATGCATCTGCTTGTAAATACCACCCAAAATAGTTACTAGGTCACATTTCCCATATGTCTACTTTAGATTGGCATAGTTTTTGATCATTCTTATATTTTTCTTGGACGTTACAAGGCTTAGAACATAAACAGCAATTTCTCATATTTTTAAGAAAATTTCTATGCAATGTTAAATACCTTTGTGTCAAAAAAGACAAAAGTATAGAAGGTATGATACCTTTATTGGCTAACCATAAAAGTTCTATATTCAAGCTTTCAGAGCACAGAGGCTCCTTCTTCAGGCAGTTTACAAATGAATGACTTAGAAAAAAGCACAACATTAAGATGTTACACAAAGACAATTAGTACATGAGGTGATACATCATTAATATAAGCCGGGGCAATAAAACTGAGGTTATAGGGGTGATGACTTAGGAGTTAAGGCATCTGGAGTCAGTCTTAACTTCTAAGTCATCACCCCTATAACCTCAGAAACAAACGGTCAAAACTGGGGTCATCTCGGGGTCGGCACGGCTCATTATCAGTATAATGTAAGAAGCGAAGTATTGCCTAATTTATTTATTTTTTTAGGTTCCAGTTCAGATCTGAAGTTGCTTTGAGGGACCTATATATTAGAAACCCCTATGAAACACCCCATTTTAGAAACTAGACCCCTCAAAGTATTCACAACAGCATTTAGAAAGTTTATGAACCCTTTAGGGGTTTCACAGGAATTTAGAGCAAAGTAGAGGTGAAATTTACATTTTTATTTTGTTTGTCAGAAAATCCTTTTTATACCATTTTTTTTTATAACACAAAATATTTTATCAGAGAAACGCAACTCAATACTTATTGCCCAGATTCTGCCGTTTTGAGAAATATCCCACATGTGGCCCTAGTGCGGTAATGGACTGAAGCATCGGCCTCCGAAGCAAAGGGGCACCTAGAGGATTATGAGGCCTCCTTTTTATTAGGCACCATGTCCGGTTTGAAGAGGTCTTGTGGTGCCAAAACAGTGGAAACCCCCGAAAAGTGACCCCATTTTGGAAACTAGATCCCTTGAGGAATTAATTGCAGTTGTCATGGGGTGCATGCGACTTTTTGATCAGTTTTTATTCTATTTTTAAGTGGCGTGGTGACTAAAAAACAGCAATTCTACTATTTGTTTTTTAGTCTATTTTTTTTTTTACAGCGTTCACCGTGCGCTATAAATGAGATATTCACTTTATTCTGCGGGGCGATACGATTACGGCGATACCAGATGTTTATAGGTTTTTTTTTTTGTCTTATGGTGTTTACACAATAAAATACTTGTAAAAAATCATTTACTTTTTGTGTTACTTTATTCTGAGAACCAGAACTTTTTTATTTTTCCATCAAGAAAGCCGTGCGAGGACTTATTTTTTGCGTAACGAACTGTAGTTTCAATTATTACCATTTTTAGGTACATGCGACTTTTTGATCTCTTTTTATTCCATTTTTTGAGAGATGAAGTGACCAAACAGCATTGTGAGAAACTAGACATGGACCGCACAATCCACAGTATATACGTTGATCTGAGCCGCTAGGCATAATTTAGAAACATGAACATGAAGTTCTTTGTAAACATTTTGATCAAACTGTATAAGCCCACTTGCCACTTCACGGCGACCTCTTTAAAGTGGGTCCCTACTCTAGCGGTTGCAGCACCGCATGACGGCTACCGCCACCGCAGCACCGCTCCTGCAGAGGGAGCAACCCAGGGGCCCAAAAGCACCCATGCCTTCAGACCGTGCCAAGCCTCCTTGGCTCTGGGCCACGTCCCCCCACAAGTGCAGCACTACAGCAACAGACACCACCATACAGCACCACAACATGTGAACAGATGGAATGAGCTCACCTTGCCATGCGCCCCCAGTGGCCAACTGAGAGCACAAGCAAGTGCAGGAACACTTATGAGGTCATTCTGGAATTAAAATCAGCTGGGTATTTTTTTCAAATGCGTGGAGTGCTGGTACCAAGTAAAACAAAGGAAATGAGGAGGATAGACTATACAATATCAGCATTGTGAGAAACTAGACATGGACCGCACAATCCACAGTATATACGTTGATCTGAGCCGCTAGGCATAATTTAGAAACATGAACATGAGGTTCTTTGTAAACATTTTGTGGTGGTGTCTGTTGCTGTAGTGCTGCACTTGTGCGGTCCATGTCTAGTTTCTCACAATGCTGATATTGTATAGTCTATCCTCCTCATTTCCTTTGTTTTACATCGACGCGAGCATCCTTCCGTGATGCGCAGCAGAATATCTGCTGCAATATTTTTATCGCTGGTAATCAGGCCAGAGTGACCAAGATACAGACCCCTGAGGATGAGTATTTGAAACGCGTAGGGTCGTTTTTGTATATGGGATTGTTGCATAGGGGACAGTAGCATTGTGGTGGACCCAGCGCTAGGAGATTCCGGTGTTGATCACGGACCCTGGTGTGTTCTTGGGTCTCGTACTATTGTTGTGCCCAGGTTAAATGCTGATTCCGGTGAATATCGTTATAAACACTGAGATATACTTATCTAAATGATTCAGTGTTTACTGTTTAATACATTTTTAATATACACGGTGGGGTTTTTTTCACAGTGGTGTGTTACCCCTGTTTTTAGCGAGTTACTATAATAAAAGGTATATTTTACTCAAATGTCACTTCAGTGAATTTCCAATTTTTCTATATTGTGGGAGCACAATTATATATATTAATTAATACAGTGAATTTATATTAGCCCCTGGGTTGCTCCCTCTGCAGGAGCGGTGCTGCGGTGGTGGTAGCCGCCATGCGGTGCTGCAACCGCTAGAGTAGGGACCCACTTTAAAGAGGTCGCCGTGAAGTGGCAAGTGGGCTTATACAGTTTGATCAAAATGTTTACAAAGAACCTCATGTTCATGTTTCTAAATTATGCCTAGCGGCTCAGATCAACGTATATACTGTGGATTGTGCGGTCCATGTCTAGTTTCTCACAATGCTGAAGTGACCAAACAATTGTGACTCTGGTACGGTTTATTATTATTTTCTTTTACGGCGTTCACCGCGCGGGATAAATAAAGAAATAATTTTGTAGTTCAGGCCATTACGGACACGGCGATACCAATTATGTATAGTTTATTTGTTTGTTTATATATTTTTATTAATAATAAAAGGACTGATAAGGGAAAAAGGGGATTTTTACTTTTATCACTTTTAAAAGTTTTATTTTCTTATTTTTATACATCTTTTTTTTACTTTTTTTTTACTTTATTACTTTGTCCCACTAGGGGACTTGAGGGCAGGAGGCTCTGATTGCTATTCTAATACACTGCACTACATGCGTAGTGCAGTGTATTAGAGCTGTCAGCTACTCACTGACAGCAAGAATAGTGGGTCCTGACTTTGTCAGGACCCACTAGGCTACCGTCGATGGCATAGCCGTACGCCATTGTTAGGTGTCCGGTTGCCATAGTCACCATCGCCGGCCGCTATCGTGTAGCAGGCCGGCGATGGTAGCTTAACCCCTAAAAAGCCGCAATCCCTATTGAACGCGGCTTTTAAGGGGTTAATCAGCGGGGACATCGCGATCGGTCCCTGCTGTAGGAGCTGCGGCAGCTGCTGTACGAGACAGCAGCTGTCACAGCTCCTGTATGTGTCGGGAGGACGGCCGAAACGGCCGTTACTCCCGTGACGTACTATTAGGTCATGGAGCGCGAACGATACAGTTATCATGACCTAATAGTACGTCCAGGAGTGGGAAGGGGTTAAAGACCGCTGGAGTAAGATGTGTCAAACTTATTAAGAGACGCACATCTCTATAAAAAAATGTGTCGCATCTTCAACTCTTCGTTTGCCCTATTGCCTACAATCAGACATTAAAAAATATGAGCTCTCCGCTACGCTTCTTTCGGAATCCCCTCAGAATCCCACCAGGCTCCCACATTAGGCTGCGGCACATACAAGGTCCTGATGCCTTTCCTATAGACCCTAATTTAATGGCCCTTCCAGTGGCTGAGCTAATTGAGAACTTCCCAACTACTCCTTAATGCGCGATACCCATCCCTGCTGTGTTGGGAAAACTACACCTCATCCATCGCGCACGCATTAGAACATTAATCACTACCTATTAAGCTCTTATCTCCCAACCTAGAGATGTTACCTTGCTTGAAATCTGGTCCTCTAGAAGAACCCCACCCAAATATTTATTATCCGGGGTCTATAGCCTCCTCCAATCTTCTAGCCTACCCCAGAGGAGACACTTTATCTCTGCCAAGGAGTCTGAATTAGAAACCTTTAATGAGCAAGATATTTCAAAAAAACTACAACTTCTCCCATAGCCTATCTTATCTTAGTCTCGTCATGGTATCTCACATAATTTACAGAAAACGAAGAGTATAGAATGTTGAGGTGTTTATCTAGGAGATCCCCGAACTTATCTGTACATGTTGTGTCATTGTCCAAATATTACGTCTTTCTGTTTAGAATTGGCATCCATTATCCAGAAAATGTGTTCTCTTAACATGACCCTTAACCCAATAATGATACTTCTGAATATTCACCTACCTCCTATGTCCATCAGGAAAATACTTTTTTATATTCTAGCTTCAGCCACCAAATTCAGCCGATTCCCCCCCCCCCCCCTCAGTCACTGTGGCTTCAAAAAGTTGATCACATCTACCACATGGAGGAATTATCATCTTGGAAATCACAGACTCACTACATATATTGAAAAGTTTGGCGCCCCTGAGTAATCTTCCGTACATCCTCAGAATTTCTAAAGAAATTTACTGTCTAATATGTTATACCTTTACCTTGTTATATTTCTACTTGTAACTTGTTATGCTTTTTCTATTTCCCTGTTCAATTCAGGATATAGGAGAACTGTACCTGCCTCACCAAACCTCTTCTCCCTACTGTCACGTTGGGTTCATGGACCCACTGGGCCGTACCGCCTTGGCGGTATGGCAGCTGCCCAACAGGGCGCAGGTACAAGTCTATAGTTCGTATAAAGTACCTGTGGCAGCTCGGACAGTGGCAAAGCATGCTCGACTGGGACTAGGCAGCAGGCAGACGTCAGGCGTGGTGTAGCCGGACAGGCGTGGTATGCAGTACAGCACGACTACAGCTCAGCATGGCACTTGACCAGGATAGCACGGGATACAGGATACAGGTACGAGAAACACTGGGAACTGGAAAACACTAGGAGACCATTTGCACAGACAAACGTAGTGTACCACAACAACGCTCAGGCATAGGAGGAAGGGGCTCGGTCCTTCTCATAGTCCAGGGTGCTCATGGGCTAATTATACATAAAAGTCCAATGCGGGACCTGGCCGAAGTGAGCGGAAGTGAGGAGGAGACTGGGGCCAGCGCTCGCAGAACCATGGCTGCGGCTGTTAGGAGGTGAGTGAGCCTGACGGCCCGCGGCCATCGACATGACAGTATCCCCCCTCTTATGCCCCCTCTTCTTGGGACCAGAGGGAGAGAGAAACTTCTTCAGAAGGATAGGAGCATTGAGGTTTTCCTCTGGCTCCCAGGACCCCCTCCAATCCACCAAATAAAAAGTCTTTCTTCTTACTTTTTTGGTGTCCAAGATCTCTTTAACCTCGAAGGTGTCTGAAGGACCACTAGAGGAAACCACAGGGCTAGGAGTCTTGGTAAAGCGGTTCAGAACCACCGGTTTCAGGAGGGAGACATGGAAGGAGTTGGGAATCTGGAGGGTAGTAGGCAGCCGAAGCTTATAGGCGACAGGGTTGATCTGCTGTAGGATCTCGAAGGGTCCGAGGAACCTGGGAGAAAAACTGTATGATGACACCCACAGTTGAATATTCCTGGAGGACAGCCAGACCTTCGTGCCACCAGCAGCATGGACGATCGAGTCTGCTGCCAGATCTCCAGAAAGTCCCTAAAAGCAGTGTCAGCAGCTGGTACCTCGGACGTACCAGGCACCGGGAAAGGAATTTGTGGGTGTTGACCATAGACAATAAAGAACGGTGTCTTCTGTGTGCACTCGCTGGTGTGATTATTGTATGAGAATTCAGCCTACGGGAGCAACTGCACCCAGTCATCATGCTGCTTGGAGATGAAGTGGCGTTGGTTGTTCTCTAAGATCTGATTGATCCTCTCAACCTGACCATCGGACTGAGGATGGTAGGCTGAGGAAAAGTCCAACTTTACACCTAGGAGTCCGCAGAGGGCTCTCCAGAACTTCAAGGTGAACTGAACCCCCCGATCAGACACAATATGCTGCGGCAAGCCGTGCAGGCGGAAGATCTGTTGGATGAAAAGCTTGGCCAGTTGAGGAGCAGAAGGAAGACCGGTCAGAGGAATGAAGTGGCCCATCTTCGAAAATCGATCCACCACCACCCAGACAGTACTGCATCCAGCAGAGAGGCAGGTCAGTGATAAAGTCCATAGCTATATGCTGCCAGGGAGCATCGGGTACAGGCAATGGCTGGAGCAGGCCAGCAGGTCTGGAGTGAGCGACCTTGTTAGCTGCACACACTGAACAGGAAGAAACAAAGTCCATTATGTCTTTGGGCAGCGTGGGCCACTAGAAATGACAGGCAATCAGATTTCGGGTCTTACGGGTACCCATGCGACCTGCCAGTCTAGAGGAGTGTCTCCAGCTGAGGATTCTCCCTCTGTCAGCCAGGCGCACAAAAGTCCTCCCTGGGTATCCATGTGACCCATGGGCACAAAAGTCCTCCCTGGAGGAATGTACCAAACTTGCAGGGGATTGACCGAGACAATGCAAGACGGATCAATAATGTTCTGAGGAATCTCCATGCTGCCTCAGGAGTCCACACCTTGGCGTTCATGCCATTCTTGGTGAGGTTAGAGATAGGAGAAGTCAGTGATGAGAAGTTTGGGATGAACTGTCTGTAAAAATTGGCGAATCCCAGAAAGCGCTGTATGGCCCTCAAGCCTTGAGGGTGTGGCCATTCCAGGACGGACTTTACCTTTTCAGGATCACTCTTGAGACCTCGATTCGAGACGATGTAGCCCAGGAAGGGTAGCGCATCTTTCTCAAATACGCACTTCTCCAACTTAGCGTACAGACGATTCTCCCTTAACCGCAGCAAAACTTTACGGACATGTCTCTGATGAGTCATAGGATCTGTAGAAAAAATCAAGATGTCATCAACATAGACTACTACACAAACATAGAGGAGGTCACAGAATATGTAATTAATGAACTCCTGGAAGACCGTGGGAGCATTACATAGGAAGAAGGACATTACTAGATATTCATAGTGTCCATCACGGGTATTAAATGCAGTCTTCCATTCATCACCCTGGCAAATCCGGATCAGGTTGTAAGCCTCACGCAGGTCTTGCTTGGAAAAAATCTTGGCACCACGTATACGTTCAAACATTTCTGAGATCAATGGCAACAGATACTTATTTTTCACTGTGATCTGGTTGAGACCCCGGTAGTCGATACAGGGACGCAGAGAACCATCTTTTTTCTTGACAAAGAAGAACCCGGCTCCTGCCGTGGAGGAAGATTTCCGTATGAAGCCCCGCTCCAAGTTCTCTTTAACATAGGCAGACATGGACAGAGTCTCTGGTAAGGAGAGAGGATATACCCTACCACAGGGAAGGGATGCACCAGGAATTAGCTCGATAGGACAGTCATACGCCTGGTGTGGGGGCAGCGTCTTTGCCTACTTCTTGCTGAAGACGTCTGAAAATGAAGCATAATGACCAGGCAATCCTGCCAATGACTGAGGCAGAGGAGGCTGAGCCGAACGAATCTGTCCCAGGCAATGGTTGTGAGGCTCGGGACCCCACTGGAGAACTTCTCCAGAGTTCCAGTCCAGGACTGAGGCGTGTAATCAGAGCCAAGGCAGGCCCAGCAGCATGGGGTTAATGGCCTTGGAAAAGACAAAGAACGATAACAGCTCGGAGTGGAGAGCTCCTACTTGGAGCCTCAGCGGCTTGGGCACAGCTATAACTGGGTCTGGCAGGGGTAGTCAATTTACTGATGCAACCATCAACGGCCTCTCCAGAGGGGTAGTGGGTAATTGAGGAAGATCCACAAGGTCTCTGCAATTGAAATTAGCAGCGGATCCAGAGTCCAGATACGCAGAGACCCGATGCGTTTTCTCACCGGACACTATGGTCACGGGTATGGACAATTTAGATGGAAGTCCTTTTATACCCAAGGTTGTCTCTCCTAGCAACCCTTGGCTTTGAGACTTTTGGGGAAACAGATGGACAAGATGGCCTCCGAGGCCACAATATAGACAGAGTCCCGAAGTGCGTCTGCGTTGTTTCTCCTGTGTGGACAGCTTACACGGGTCCATCCTCACAGACTCCTTAGGAGGATCGGCACCTGAGGACAGCAGAGGTTGCTGCAAGGGTGGGACCGGACAAGGGAGGACTCTTGGAGCCATTCTCGGATCCTCATATCAATCCGGGTGGACAGTAGGATGAGGTCATCCAGGGTAGACGGTAGATCTCGAGCGACAAGTTCGTCCTTAATCTTAGGAGACAGTCCCTGCCAGAATGCAGCCACCAGGGCCTCATCATTCCACAACAGTTCTCCCTCCAGGGTGCTGAAGTGGATAGCGTACTCGCCCACGGAGGTGTCTCCTTGGCGTAGGTTTAGCAAGGAAGCTGCTGCAGATGAGACTGGTCCAGGCTCCTCAAACACCTTGCGAAAAGTCCGGAGGAAGCCCTGGACTCTGGTCCTTGTCTCTCCCAAATAGGATTCGCCGATGCAAGAGCCTTGCCAGTGAGGAGAGAGATGATGAAAGCGACCCTTGCACCATCAGACGAAAATGCCCTTGCATACAGGCTGAAGTGGATCTGGCACTGGTTCAAAAATCCACGACAGGTACCTGCGTCTCCATCATAGCGGTCAGGAAGTGGCAAAGAAAAACGGGGATCAACACTGCCAGGAGGTGTAGTCTGAGGATCAACACTGCCAGGAGGTGTAGTAGGAGGAACAGCAGCTTGTGCCTGCCGACTTGCGAGAATGTTCAAGGGCTGGAGGAGTTGGTCCTGTCGAGATCGGATGTCCAGCGTATCCACCCGCATCTCTTGTAGCGTCATATTGGTCTTGGATCGACCAGCAGGGTCCATGGCCTGAGCGTACTGTCACTTTGGGTTCATGGACACACTAGGCCGTACGGCCTTGGCGGTATGGCAACTTGCCAACAGGGCGCAGGTAAGTGTATAGTTCGTATAGGGTACCTGTGGCAGTTCGGACAGTAGCAAGGCAGGCTCGGCTGGGGCTAGGCAGCAGGCAGACATCAGGCGTGGTTTAGCAGGAGAGGTGTGTATGCAGCACAGCACGACTACAGCTCAGCACGGCATTTGACCAGGATAGCATGGGATACAGGATACAGGATACAGGTACGGGAAACACTGGGAACTGGAAGACACTAGGAGACCATTTGCATAGACAAACTTAGAGTATGACAACAAGGCTCAGGCATGGGAGGAAGGGGCTGGGCGCTTCTTATAGTCCAGGGTCCTCATGGGCTAATTAAACATAAAAGTCTGGTGCCCCTTTAAGAGCAGGCACGAGCGTGCGCGCGCACCCTACGGGACCCGGCCGAGGTGAGCGGAACCATAGCTGCGGCTGTCATAATGTGAGTGAGCCTGACGGACTGCGACCATGGACATGACACCAACCTCTCCTTCCCTTATACAGTTTCATTGTTTCCACGGTACACGACGGACATTATGTCCTTATGTACCACTACATTACATTTACTGTGATGTACTAAAAAGAGAATAAATATAAATTGTAAAAAAGACACGAGAGTCATGGTGATGCTGCAATTTTCCATAGCTCACGGGCGAGTCCTTGTCGCCAAAGAGCCCTAGGCTTAATGTAAATGGATTGGTTTTATACTTTATATACCATATAGTCATGTTTCCATGATTCAGATAGTCAGCTATGCAAGAGGGGATTTTTGTCAAACCACATGCAAGAAGGGGCTTATGCCATTAAGAAGGAACACTCCCAATAGGGAGGCTGCTGGAACAGAAACCCCTGGAAATTATCTAAGTAATTTTTTTAAGTGAAATAATTCTGGTTTTCTTCTCTTAATTCTGTTTAACCAGTAACCCTAATTTCAAAAAGCGGAACAATCTTTTCCAAAAGTATTTTTTTAAACAAGGTTAAACTTGTTTCCTTTAAGACGCTATAGTGATTTATTGTTACAGAGTGTCACTTCATGATAAATGACCCTCCTAAAATGGCACCACGGTATGAAAATGGTGGTTGTACACAGCCCTTTCTTTTCAATGCTTGTAACTCTGGTGATAAATAATCTTACTGTTTAATGCCTGGTATACTGTGAATTCTTCCCATCAAATGAATAGCAGTTATTTGCCTGTTTATTGCTCAGAATTACTTCTGGAATATAAATGTTAGTCATGAAATTGCAGCGACGATAATAATGTGGTGATATAAAGAATGTTATGTAAAAGGTACTTTCATCCTAATGCTGCCATACAGGGAACTTCAACACCGCTCCAAGTGAATGTAGCTGTGCTGAAGTGCCCTGCACAGTGGTTGGCCGGTAGCATCGATGAGCAGGGAAATACTTTAAAGGGGCTTCTAACAGTGGCGTAACTACCGCTATAGCAGCCGTAGCAGCTGCTACGGGGGCCCGCGGCATGAGGGGGCCCGTGTCGCCCGCTGGCACGAGCCCCCACCATGGCCGGAGGCTCCGCTAGCAGCCGCTATGGCTGCTACAGCGGGACGCCACTGAACACGACTACGGCAGAGCAGGGAGGTATCTCCCCGCTTTGCCATTAAACAAAAGACATGTATCCCCTATCCACAGGACAGGGGATACATGTGTGATCGCTGGCAGCGATAGGGAGAACGGGGATACATGTCTTTTGTCTTTTCACACTGTAGGTCACATTTTTTTGGGGGGTTGGGGACACTGTATGGTGTTCCCTACAGGGGGGGCTGTATAGCGTTCCATACAGGGGGGGACTGTATGGCATTCCCTACAGGGGGGGACTGTATGGCATTCCCTACAGGGGGGGCTGTATAGCGTTCCCTACAGGGGGGGCTGTATGGCGTTCCCTACAGGGGGGGCTGTATGGAGTTCCCTACAGGGGGGGCTGTATAGCATTCCCTATAGGGGGGGCTGTATGGCGTTCCCTACAGGGGGGGCTGTATGGCGTTCCCTACAGGGGGGCTGTATAGCGTTCCCTACAGGGGAGGCTGTATGGCGTTCCCTACAGGGGGGGCTGTATGGCGTTCCCTACAGGGGGGGCTGTATGGCGTTCCCTACAGGGGGGGTTGTATGGCGTTCCCTACAGGGGGGGCTGTATGGCGTTCCCTACAGGGGGGGCTGTATGGCGTTCCCTACAGGGGGAGCTGTATGGCGTTCCCTACAGGGGGGGGGCTGTATGGCGTTCCCTACAGACCCCCCCTGTAGGGAACGTCATACAGACCCCTGTAGATAACGCCATACAGACCCCCTGTAGATAAAGCCATACAGTCCCCCCTGTAGATAGCACCATACAGCCCCCTCTGTAGAGAACGCCATAGATCCCCCTGTGGATAGCGCCATACAGCCCCCCTGTAGATAACGCCATACATCCCCCCTGTAGATAACGCCATACAGCCCCCTCTGTAGAGAGCGCCATACAGCCCCCCTGTGGATAGCGCCATACAGCCCACTTGTAGATAACGCCATACAGCCCCCCTGTAGATAACGCCATACAGTCCCCCTGTGGATAGCGCCATACAGCCCCCCTGTAGATAACGCCATACAGCCCCCCTGTAGATAACGCCATACAGTCCCCCTGTGGATAGCGCCATACAGCCCCCTCTGTAGATAGCGCCATACAGCCCCCCCTGTAGATAACGCCATATAGCCCCCCTGCAGATAGCGCCATACAGCCCCCTCTGTAGATAATGCCATACAGCCCCCCTGTGGATAGCGCCATACAGCCCCCCTGTAGATAACGCCATACAGCCCCCCTGTAGATAACGCCATACAGTCTCCCTGTGGATAGCGCCATACAGCCCCCCTGTAGATAACGCCATACAGCCCCCCTGTAGATAACGCCATACAGCCCCCCTGTAGATAACGCCATACAGTCCCCCTGTGGATAGCGCCATACAGTCCCCCTGTAGATAGCGCCATACAGCCCCTCTGTAGATAACGCCATACAGCCCCCTCTGTAGATGGCGCCATACAGCCCCCCCCTGTAGATAACGCCATACAGCCCCCTTTGTAGATATCTACAGAGGGGGCTGTATGGCGTTAGCGCGATACAGTCCCCTCTGTAGATAACGCGATACAGTCCCCTCTGTAGATATCTACAGAGGGGGCTGTATGGTGTTATCTACAGAGGCGGCTGTAAAACAGGCACTATCTACAAGGGGGGGGGGGTTGTGTGACACGCAGGGGAGGGGGGGCCCCAGTCAAAAGTTTGCTATGGGGCTCAGTCTTTCCTAGTTACGCCCCTGGCTTCTAAATATGAGCTAAAGAAGCGATAAAAGCAATGCTGCAGCGATATATGTAACCAGATCGGTGGTAATATGCAATCACATTCTGTGATGAGAACACCCATTTAAGACACAACACAAATTTCTACAGACCGTTATGTTTGCCATTTTCTATTACCTGCTTTACGCCAGGATCACACACACAGTTTTGATGCAGTTTTTGTGACAGTTTTTGAACCAAACAAAAAGAAGAAACAAAGGGAAGGAGATGCAGCAGACTTTTATTTACACCTTTCCTTCCTATTGGATCCATTTCTGGGTTTGGCTCAAAAAATGGTCAAAAACTGCCACAAGGACTGCATCAAAACTGTGTGTTACAGAATAGCCATGTAAAAGGAACACAATGTTCTAGAGAAGAGTTATTTGCATATTATTCCCAGGAAGCCAATTAAGCCCCATACAATATCAGTAAATATCAGTAAAACAGTAATGCAGAAATACTGCAGATCAAAGTGTTGGTGATGTCAGTTGATATGTTATTAGTGGTCATTATGGCATAAACACTTTTTCCCTCTTTTTGCATGTCATGTAGATAATGTGGCCATAGTTTTGCTAATCAACAGAATTTTCTTCAGCTCCAGAAACATTGTAGAGATTTTGGTAAGAAAAAAAGGTGTTAAACTTATGCTCTATTATTACTCATGAACATGTATGAATAAACAGTCACAGTTCTTCACTATCCAATCAGTTCCTATTGCCCCCCGCCCCCCCCCCCCCCCCCGCAAACTTCTCATGGCCGACGGTCTGCAGCTTTCAGCTGCATCGCTGGGTCTCCTAAGTGACCCAACAATGCAGCACTAGCAGCCAGGGGTGTCAGTAAGGTCTTGAAATGTCAGTGGGAATAGCCCCAATACATATGTGTCCGCCCAAAAAAAATGTATGTGTGTATATGAGACAGCATAGCATATTTATAGCGTTACGACCCTATCAACTATAGATAGGATTAGATACAGTGGCTCAGCACAGTATCACACATGATAGGATTAGATACAATGGCTCAGCAGACAGTATCACACATGATAGGATTAGATACAATGGCTCAGCAGACAGAATCACACATGATAGGATTAGATACAATCGCTCAGCAGACAGTATCACACATGATAGGATTAGATACAATGGCTCAGCAGACAGTATCACACATGATAGGATTAGATACAATGGCTCAGCAGACAGTATCACACATGATAGGATTAGATATAGGGCCCAGCAGATAGTATCACACATGATAGGATTAGATACAGTGGCTCAGCAGACAGTATCCCACGATATGATTAGATACAGTGGCTCAGCAGACAGTATCACGCATGATAGGATTAGATCCAGTGGCTCAGCAGACAGTATCACACATGATAGGATTAAATACAGTGGCTCAGCAGACAGTATCACACATGATAGGATTAGATACAGGACTCAGCTCGCTGACATTGCAGCTCCAGCGCTGGACCCAGAAAAGGTAAGAATAATAATTTTGCTTCTTTATGTGTTACTGATTATTTTTGTGTGTTTGTGTTTTTTTACAGGTTCGGTTGTTGGACTTCGGATTCGAGGATTAGATACAATGGCTCAGCAGACAGTATCACACATGATAGGATTAGATATAGGGCCCAGCAGACAGTATCACACGATAGGATTAGATACAATGGCTCAGCAGACAGTATCACACATGATAGGATTAGATACAATGGCTCAGCAGACAGAATCACACATGATAGGATTAGATACAATCGCTCAGCAGACAGTATCACACATGATAGGATTAGATACAATGGCTCAGCAGACAGTATCACACATGATAGGATTAGATACAATGGCTCAGCAGACAGTATCACACATGATAGGATTAGATATAGGGCCCAGCAGATAGTATCACACATGATAGGATTAGATACAGTGGCTCAGCAGACACTATCACACGATAGGATTAGATACAGTGGCTCAGCAGACAGTATCACACATGATAGGATTAGATACAGTGGCTCAGCAGACAGTATCACACATGATAGGATTAGATACAATGGCTCAGCAGACAGTATCACACATGATAGGATTAGATACAGGACTCAGCTCGCTGACATTGCAGCTCCAGCGCTGGACCCAGGAAAGGTAAGAATAATAATTTAGCTTCTTTATGTGTTACTGATTATTTTTGTGTGTTTGTGTTTTTTTACAGGTTCGGTTGTTGGACTTCGGATTCGAGGACTTCAATGACAGCGTTTTTTTATTGTCAATAAAATGGTTAATGGGGGTTGTGTTTTTTTATTTCAATAAAATATTTTTTCTATGTGCTTGTATCTTTTTAAACTTTATTATCACCGCCTTAGTAATGGCCGCTGGCTGATTGGCAACCTCCATTACTAAGGCGGGGCTTAACCCCTTCCCGCTCCTTGACGTACTATTACTTCATGGCAGCTGTATCGTTCGCGCTCCATGACGTAATAGTACGTCACGGGAGTAACGGCCGTTTCGGCCGTCCTCCCGACACATACAGGAGCTGTGACGCTGCTGTCTTGTTCAGCAGCTGTCACAGCTCCTACAGCGGGGACCGATCGCTGTGTCCCCGCTGATTAACCCCTTAAAAGCCGCGTTCTATAGAGATCTTGGCTTTTTAGGGGTTAAGCTGCCATCGCCGGCCTGCTACGCGATAGCGGCCGGCGATGGTGACTATGGCAACCGGACACCAAACAATGGCGTCCGGCTATGCCATAGACGGAAGCCTAGTGGGTCCTGACAACGTCAGGACCCACTATGCTTGCTGTCAGTGAGTAGCTGACAGTTCTAATGCACTGCACTACGCATGTAGTGCAGTGTATTAGAATAGCGATCAGGGCCTCCTGCCCTCAAGTCCCCTAGTGGGACAAAGTAATAAAGTTTAAAAAAAGTTAAAAAAAGATGTGTAAAAATAAGAAAATAAAAGATTTAAAAGTAATAAAAGTAAAAATCCCCCCTTTTCCCTTATCAGTCCTTTATTATTAATAAAAATATATAAACAAACAAATAAACTATACATAATTGGTATCGCCGCGTCCGTAACGGCCTGAACTACAAAACGATTTAGTTATTTATCCCGCACGATGAACGCCGTAAAATAAAATAATAATAAACCGTACTACAATCACAATTGTTTGGTCACTTCACCTCCCAAAAAATGGAATAAAAAGAGATCAAAAAGTCGCATGTACCTAAAAATGGTACTGATCGAAACTACAGTTCGTTACGCAAAAAATAAGTCCTCGCACGGCTTTATTGATTGAAAAATAAAAACGTTATGGCTCTTAGAATAAGGTAACACAAAAAGTGAATGATTGTTTACAAAACATATTTTATTGTGCAAACGCCATAAGACATAAAAAAAAACTATAAACATCTGGTATCGCCGTAATCGTATCGCCCCGCAGAATGAAGTGAATGTGTCATTTATAGCGCACGGTGAACGCTGTAAAAAAAAAAAGAATAAAAAAACAATAGTAGAATTGCTGTTTTTTAGTCACCACGCCACTTAAAAATAGAATAAAAACTGATCAAAAAGCCGCATGCACCCCAAGAAAACTACAATGGATTCCTCAAGGGGTCTAGTTTCCAAATTGGGGTCACTTTTGGGGGGTTCCCAATGTTTTGGCACCACAAGACCTCTTCAAACCAGACATGGTGCCTAATAAAAAAGAGGCCTCAAAATCCACCAGGTGCTCCTTTGCTTCGGAGGCCGGCGCTTCAGTCCATTACCGCCCGAGGGCCACATGTGGGATATTTCTCAAAACTGCAGAATCTGGGCAATACGTATTAATTTGCGTTTCACTGATAAATCCTTTTGTGTTATAAAAAAAATGGTATAAAGAGGATTTTCTGACAAAAAAAATAATTTAAATTTCACCTCTACTTTGCTCTCAATTTTTGTGAAACACCTAAAGGGTTCATAAACTTTCTAAATGCTGTTGTGAATACTTTGAGGGGTCTAGTTTCTAAAATGGGGTATTTCATAGGGGTTTCTAATATATGGGCCCCTCAAAGCAACTTCAGAACTGAGCTGGAACCTAAAAAAATAAATAAATGAGGCAATACTTTGCTTCTTACATTATACTGATAATGAGCCGTGCCCACCCCGAGATGACCCAAGTCAAAAGAGGTGCAAAGTCTGCTATAAGAGGGCGATAAGGGATGACACAATATATCAATGTGACACGTGTCCCGAATAACCAGAGCTCTGTATGAAAGAGTGTTTTAAAATTTATCATACATCCCTTGGTTTATAATTTACCCCAATTTTACTTACCCTGATGCACGCCGCACAGCTTATCCCCCCTCGTCTTTCCCCTCTGAGCCCTGCTGTGTGCCCAGGCAGCTGATAACAGCCACATGTAGGGTATTGCCATACCCGGGAGAACCCACATTACAGTTTATGGGGTGTAGGTCTCCGGTCAAAATGCTCACTACACCTCTAGATGAATGCCTTAAGGGTGTAGTTTTTAAAACGGGGTCACTTCTTGCAAATTTCAACTGTACTGGTACCTCAGGTGCTTCTGCATACATGACTTCGCACTAGAAAATCCCCAGTAGGCCAAATGGTGGTCCTTTCCTTCTGAGCCCTCCCATGGGCCCAAACGGCAGTTTATCACAACAAATGGGGTATTGCGGCCCTCACAACAAATTGCGCAACAGAATGGGGTATTTTGTTTCTTGTGAAAATAAGAAATTTTCAGCCAAAACTACATATTATTTGTAAAAAATAATTTTGTTTTCATTCCCAGCCCAATTCAAATTAGTTCTGTGAAAAAACTATGGGGTCAAAATAGTCACAACACCCATAAATGAATTCCTTGAGGGGTGTAGCTTCCAAAATGGGGTCATTTGTGATTGGTTTCTATTGCTTTGATAGCTCTGGGGCTCTGCAAATGCGACATGGCACCCGAAAACCAATCCAGCAAAATCTGGACTCCAAAGAACACACAGCGCTCCTTCCCTTCTGAGGCCTCCCATGGGCCCAAACGGCAGTTTATTGCCACAAATGGGGTATTGCCGCACTCAGGACAAATTGGGCAACAAAATAGAGTATTTTATTTCTTGTGAAAATAAGAATTTTTGAGCTAAAATGACATATTATTGGAAAAAATATATTTTTTTTTAATTCCCAGCCCAATTCAAATAAGTTCTGTGAAGAAACTATGGGTTCTAAATGGTCACATTACCCATAAATGAATTCCTTGAGGGGTGTAGTTTCCAAAATGGGGTCACTTCTGGTGGGTTTCCATTGCTTTGATACCTCTGGGGCTCTGCAAATGCGACATGGCAGCCGAAAACCAATCCAGCAAAATCTGGACTCCAAAGAACACACAGCGCTCCTTCCCTTCTAAGGCCTCCCATGGGCCCAAACGGCAGTTTATTGCCACAAATGGGGTATTGCTGCACTCATGAGAAATTGGGCAACAAAATTGAGCATTTTGTTCCCTGTGAAAATAAGAAATTTTGCTAAAAAATTACATCTTATTGGAAAAAATTTCATTTTTTTAATGTCACAGCCCAATTGAAATAGGTGCTGTGAAAAAACTGTGTGCTCAAAATGCTAACAACAACCATAAATTAATTCCTTGAGGGGTGTAGTTTCCAAAATGGGGTCACTTTTGGTGGGTTTCCATTGCTTTGATACCCCTGAGGCTCTGCAAATGCGACATGGCACCCGAAAACCAATCCAGCAAAATCTGGACTCCAACAAACATATAGCGCTCCTTTCCTTCTGAGCCCTCCCATGGGCCCAAACGGCAGTTTATCACCACAAATGGGGTATTGCCACACTAAGGACAAATTGGGAAACCAAATGGGGTATTTTGTTCCCTGTGAAAATAAGAAATTTTGATCACAAATGACATTTTATTGGAAAAAATGACATTTTTTTCATTTCACAGCCCAATTCAAATAGGTGCTGTGAAAAAACTGTGCGGTCAAAATGGTAACAACAACCATAAATGAATTCCTTGAGGGGTGTAGTTTCCAAAATGGGGTCACTATTGGGGGATTCCTACTGTTTTGGCACCTCAACACCTCTTCAAACCTGGCATGCTGCCTAAAATATATTCTAATAAAAAAAGAGGACTCAAAATGCACTAGGTGCTTCTTTGCTTCTAGGGCTTGTGTTTTATTCCACGAGTGCAGTAGGGCCACATGTGGGACATTTCTAAAAACTGCAGAATCTGGACAATACATATTTAGTAGTGTTTCTCTGGTAAAACCTTCTGTGTTACAGAAAAAAAAATGAATAAAATTGAAATTCTGCAAGAAAAATGAAATTTGCAAAGTTCACCTCCACTTTGCTTTAATTCCTGTGAAATGCCTGAAGGGTTAAAAAACTTTCTAAATGCTGTTTTGAATACTTTGAGGGGTCTAGTTTTTAAAATGGGGTGTTTTATCAGGGTTTCTAATACATAGGCCCCTCAAAGCCACTTCAGAACTGAACAGGTACCTTAAATAAAAGGCATTTGACATTTTCTTAAAAATATGAGAAATTGCTGTTTATGTTCTAAGCCTTGTAACGTCCAAGAAAAATAAAAGATTGTTCAAAAAACGATGCCAATCTAAAGTAGACATATGGGAAATGTGAACTAGTGACTATTGTGGGTGGTATAACCGTCTGTTTTACAAGCAGATGCATTTAAATTCTGAAAAATGCAATTTTTTCAAAATTTTCTCTAAATTTTGCAATTTTTCACCAATAAACACTGAATATATCGACCAAATTTTACCACGAACATGAAGCCCAATGTGTCACAAGAAAACAATCTCAGAATCGCTTGGGTAGGTTTAAGCATTCCCACGTTATTACCACATAAAGTGAAATATGTCAGATTTGAAAAATGGGCTCTGAGCCTTAAGGCCAAAACTAGGCTGCGTCCTTAAGGGGTTAATGTTAGCGGGTGCAAAGGCCAACACTAACCCCCATTATTACCCCGGTACCCACCGCCACCAGGGGTACTGGGAAGATCCGGGCACGAACCAGTACCCGACCATCTGCAGTGACGGTCAGTCATCGGGGTGGCGGCAGGCTGATATTATTAGGCTGGGGAAGGCCAAAAATAGTGGCACCTACCACCCTGGTAATGCTAGGCTGCTGCTGCTGCTGCTGCTGCTGTGTTGTATCTGGCTGGTTATGAAAATTGGGGGGGGGGGCCCACATCGTTCTTTCCAATAATTTTTTATTTAATTTTTTTTAAATGACGTGGGGTCCCCCCCATTTTTCATAACCAGCCAGATACAATAAAGCAGCAGCAGCCTAGCATCACCAGGGTGGGAAAGGCCACTGTTTGTGGCCTTTCCCCTCATGATAATACCAGCCTGCGGCCGCCCCAGTTGCCGACCATCACTACAGATGGTCAAGTACTTGATGGTACCCGGCTCTTCCCAGCACCCCTGGTGGCGGTGGGTACCGGGGTAATAAAGGGGGTTAGTGTTATCCTCTGCTCCGGCTAACACTAAGCCCCGCCTTAGTAATGGATGCTGTCAATCAGCTGGCGGCCATTACTAAGGCGGTAGTAATATAGTTTAAAAAAAAACACAAAGACATAGAAAAAATATTTTATTGAAATAAAAAAAAAAAAACAACCCTCATTAACCATTTTATTGATAAAAAAAAAAAGCCGTTATCGAAGTAGTCCTGGAATCCGACGTAGTCCAACGACCGAACCTGCAAGAAAAAACACAAAAAAAAACGATTAGTAACACATGTGTTAGGCTTAGATACAGGGCCCATGTGTGATACGGTCTGTGGGATCCTGTATCTAAGCCTACCACAAGGTAGGCTTAGATGCAGAGTCCAGCAGACAGTAATCTTATACAGTATAAGATTACTGTGTGCTGTGGCCCTGTATCTAAACCTACAGTGTGGTAGGCTTATATACAGGGCCCATCAGACAGGATCACACGTGGGCCAGGTATCTAAGCCTACCATGTGATTGGCTTAGATACAGGGCCCAGCACACAGCATCACACAATCTGTGATCCTTTCTCATGGGCCCTCTAAGCCTGCTACATCGTAGGCTTAAAGGGGCTGTCCAGTCCCTAAACATTGATGGCCTATCCTCAGGATAGGCCATCAATAGCTGATATGTCGGGGTCCGTCTCCCGGGAACCGCCAATCAGCTGTTTTGAAGGTGCCGCAGCACTCGTACGAGAGCTGCTTCCCGTTCATTTCACTTACTCGCTCACACTGTGAATCGCCGACACCGATTCACAGTGTGACCAGAATGAAGTGACCGGAATGAAGGGGAAGCAGCTCTCGTACGAGTGCTGCGGCCCCTTCAAAACAGCTGATTGGCGGGTCCCGGGAGTCGGACCCCGCCAGTCAGCTTTAGCAGTCAGGGCTACTAATCTTACCTTCCTCTTCAGCCGCGGCGGAGGTCCTGTCCTCTCGATGTTGTGCGTGGCGCACAGCGCTTGAAGTCAGGACCTCCGCTGTGATCCGGAACCAGGAAGGTAAGTACAGTCTTTTACTATAGTAACAGGGGCCCGCGGCCCGAGTTACTATAGTAACTTTTTATTGATGTGGTGCGGGGGGCCGTGTGCCCCCCTGGCTTCGGGGTCCGGTCGACCTCTGTGACCCCTATAGCTACGCCACTGTTTTAACCCCTTAAGGACGAAGCCTTGTTTTGGCCTTAAGGCTCAGAGCCCATTTTTGAAATCTGACATATTTAACTTTATGTGGTAATAACTGTGGAATGCTTAAACTTATCCAAGCGATTCTGAGATTATTTTCTCGTGACACATTAGGCTTTATCTTAGTGGTAAAATTTGTTCGATATATTCAGTGTTTTTTTGGGAAAACTGTAAAATTTAGAGAAAATGTTGAAAAAATAGCCTTTTTCGGAATTTAAATGCATCTGCTTGTAAAACAGATGGTTGTGCCACACAAAATAGTTACTAGTTCACATTTCCCATATGTCTACTTTAGATTGGCATCATTTTTTGAACATTCTTTTATTTTTCTTGGACGTTACACGGCTTAGAACATAAAAAGCAATTTCTCATATTTTTAAGAAAATTTCAAAAGCCTTTTTTTATGGTACCTGTTCAGTTCTGAAGTGGCTTTGAGGGGCCTATGTATTAGAAACCCCAATAAAACACCCGATTTTAAAAACTGGACCGCTAAAAGTATTCAAAACAGCATTTAGAAAGTTTTTTAACCCTTTAGGCATTTCACAGGAATTAAAGCAAACTGGAGGTGAAATTTGCAAATTTCATTTTTCTTGCTGAATTTCAATTTTATTCCATGTTCTTTCTGTAACACAGAAGGTTATACCAGAGAAACACTACAAATATGTATTGTCCAGATTCTGCAGTTTTTAGAAATGTCCCACATGTGGCTCTAGTGCGCTACTGGACTAAAACACAAGCCCCAGAAGCAAAGAAGCACCTAGTGCATTTTCAGGCCTCTTTTTTATTAGAATATATTTTAGGCAGCGTTTGAAGAGGTGTTGAGGTGCCAAAACAGTAGGAATCCCCCAAAAGTGACCCCATTTTGGAAACTACACCCCTCAAGGAATTCATGTATGGTTGTTGTTACCATTTTGACCACACAGTTTTTTCACAGCACGTATTCGAATTGGGCTGTGAAATTTAAAAAATGAAATGTTTTCCAATAAGATGTCATTTTTGATCAAAATTTCTTATTTTCACAAGAAATAAAATACCCCATTTTGTTGCCCAATTTGTCCACAGTGCGGCAATACCCCATATGGGGTGATAAACTGCCGTTTGGGCCCATGGGAGGTCTCAGAAGAAAAGGAGCGCTTTGTGTTCTTTGGAGTCCAGATTTTGCTGGATTGGTTTTCGGGTGCCATGTCGCATTTGCAGAGCCCCAGAAGTATCAAAGCAATGGAAACCTCCCAGAAGTGACCCCATTTTGGAAACTACACTCCTTAAGGCATTCATCTAGAGGTGTAGTGAGCATTTTGATCCCACAGGTATTGTCTAAAAGGTAATGCCCAGCAGATGGTGCAGTCTGAGAGTCCCATGTGCCTATTGTAGTCCAGGATGCAATCTGGTTTGGGGGTCTCTGTACTGGTACCTCGTACAGGTACATGGGTACTGGTGTGGCCATGTATTGTTGTCAATACAAGGACATCTCTCTTGTCCTTGTACTTGACACACAATATGTTGCTACTAGAATGTGCCCTGCTCTCACCCCTTCTGAGTGTTTGCCCAAGCAGAGTCTTAGGGAGGCCTCTCAGATTTCTTCTAGCAGTTCCACATGCTGCAGGACTTCGGGAAGCGAGGCACTTGAAGAGTGGGACGCTGATATAAAAATTATCCAGGTAGAGGTGGTAACCCTGGTCCAGCAGCACCAAATCCCACACAATTTTTGCATTAACTCCCAGTAAGGGGGGGGGGGGGCGGGAAATTCTGGGGGTTGAATACTGGTGTCCTTCCCTTCATATATCCTACATTTGTAAGTATACCCTGATGCACTCTCACACAGCTCATACATCTTCACGTCATGCCTTGCCCTCTTACTCGGCAGGTACTGGCGGAGTTGAAGCCTCCCTTTAAAATGTACCAAGGACTCATCAATAGAAATACACTTTTCGGCAGTGAATACTTGGGCAAACCGGGCACTGAAATGGCCTAATAGGGGTCTCCATTTATACAAACGGTCAAAACTGGCATCATCTCGGGGTGGGCAATGCTCATCATCAGTATAATGTAAGAAGCGAAGTGTTGTCTAATTAATTTTTTTTAGGTTCCAGTTCAGTTCTGAAGTTGCTTTGAGGGGCCTATATATTAAAACACACCATTTTCGAAACTAGACCCCTCAAAGTATTCACAACAGCATTTAGAAAGTTTATGAACCCTTTAGGTGTTTCACAGGAATTTAGAGCAAAGTAGAGGTGAAATTTACATTTTTTTTTTTTGTCAGAAAATCTTTTTTATTAAATTTTTTTCTGTAAAACAGAAGGTTTTACCAGAGAAACGAAACTCAATATTTATTGCCCGGATTCTGCAGCTTTGAGAAATATCCCACATGTGACCCTAGTGCGATAATGGACTGAAGCAGCGGCCTCCAAAGCAAAGGAGCACCTAGAGGATTTTGTGGCATCCTTTTTATTAGGCACCATGTCCGGTTTGAAGAGGTCTTGTGGTGCCAAAACAGTGGAAACCCCCCAAAAGTGACACGGTTTTGGAAACTAGACCCCTTGAGGAATTCATTGTAGTTTTCATGGGGTGCCTGCGACTTTTATTCTATTTTTAAGTGGCGTGGTTACTAACAAACAGCAATTCTACTATTGGTTTTTATTCTATTTTTTTACAGCGTTCACCGTGTGCTATAAATGACATATTCACTTTATTCTGCGGGGCGATACGATAACGGCGATACCAGATGTTTATAGTTTTTTTTTATGTATTATGGCGTTTGCACAATAAAATACTTTTTGTAAAAAATCATTTACTTTTTGTGTTACCTTATTCTAAGAGCCATAACTTTTTTTATTTTTCCAGCAAGAAAGCCGTGTGAGGACTTGTTTTTTTGCGTAACGAACTGTAGTTTCGATCAGTAACATTTTTAGGTACATGCAACTTTTTGATCTCTTTTTATTCCATTTTTTGGAAGGTGAAGTGAAAAAAAATTGTGATTCTGGCGATAACAATTATGTATACCAATTATGTATAGTTTATTTGTTTGTTTATATATTTTTATTAATAATAAAGGACTGATAAGGGAAAAAGGGGGATTTTTACTTTTAGCACTTTTAAAACTTTTATTTTCACACAACTTTTTTTACTTTTTTTTTTACTTTTTACTTTGTCCCACTAGGGAACTTGAGGGCAGGAGGCTCTGATCGCTATTCTAATACACTGCACTACATGCACTAGTGCAGTGTATTAGTGCTGTCAGCTACTCACTGACAGCAAGCATAGTGGGTTCTGACTTTGTCAGGACCCACTAGGCTTCCGTAGATGGCATAGCCGGACGCCATTGTTAGGCGTCCGGTTGCCGTAGCCACCATCGCCGGCCGCTATCGTGTAGCAGGCCGGCAATGGTAGCTTAACCGCTAAAAAGCCGCGATCGCTATTGAACGTGGCTTTTAAGGGGTTAATCAGCAGGGACACAGCAATCATTCCCTGCTGTAGGAGCTGTGGCAACTGCTGTACGAGACAACAGCTGTCACAGCTCCTGCATGTGTCGGGAAGATGGCCGAAATGGCCGTTACTCCCGTGACGTACTATTAGGTCATGGAGCGCAAACGATACAGTTACCATAACCTAATAGTACGTCCAGGAGCGGGAAGGGGTTAACAAGGGGAATGGCGACTACCAGTTGTTAATTTATTTGTGTATTTCCCAGAGGAATAACAGAGAACCCGCAGAACGCAGATCTCTAAGATAAGATGCCCCAGCATTGTTATTACATTAAATTCCTTACATTTATATTCCTTACATTTTTGGATCTGCAGTAAAGATGAGCGAATTAATTCTATACCCAAAAGATCGGATTCTGCAAAATCTGGTTCTTTTGGGGTTTGTGTCACATGAAATCGCAACAAAACGACGGCTGCTGGCCGCTGTACATATATATATATATATATATATATATATATATATATAAATATATATATACATGTATATATATATATATATATATATATATAGTCCAGCAATAGATAAACACAGCACTCCACAATAGCAGAAAATCAGGCCACGTGCTCATCACCAGGGGATGAATCAATTCCCCTTTTTTTTAGAAATAGAAGACAGCGTAGAAAGCAGTGACGGCACCAGGACTTCAAGGCAGATGCAAGCAAAATGGATTTATTCACCTCAAAAAAACAGCAACGTTTCGGTTCAACAGGAACCTTTCTCAAGCCATGACAAACTCACAAAAGTGCCAAGTATATATAAGGAGGACGTACATCAACTGGCAATCAAACAAATTGACAGTACAATTCTCATAAAATACATAAAAATGTGAACATAGCAGTGTATTATGAATTTTAAACAAACAGTGCAGCAATGAGTCTTCAAAACGCTATAGGTAGACGACAATAAATTTGAAGACATGATTTATACATATCATAAATAGTGGAAACTCAGTGTAATAGGATCAATTAGGAGGACAACAGAGGCTAATTATTGATTCATTTAATTAAAAAAACTTACAGTTTTACACTCTCTTCATATGCCCAGCGTGTAGAGTTTGCGCGCATGCACTGCGCATGCTCCAATATGGCGTCAAAACCGGATATCAAATCCGGTGGAGCGCATCGTGGAACGCAATCGCTACCGCGCATGCGCAGGGATGGAGCTTGCGTTCCAATCCCATTGCGCAGGCGCGAGTAGCGATAAAATAAAAATATAGAATAGATTAGATATATACAATTAAATTCTATAGACTATCTGGAGGGTAATATGTGGACCAATATTGCACAAATCGGGATGTAAAGAGATGATCAATGTCAATGGGCATGAATATAAAAATACAAAGATTTTTTATATATCACATATCCCATATATTAAAAATGTGACTATGGTCACCCATGGGATTAATAAGCACACCATAATAGATAGACATTGATGATCCCCGACATAAGTGTCAGATACATTAGATATATCAAAAGGAAGAGGAAAAATAATATATGGCATATATATCATAAACAATAAATTTCTGTTGAGGACATGCTCATCAATAAAATGATAGCAAACCTACAATATGATGAGAACCATACTCCAGAGTGAATATAATTATCTATAAATTTATGCACAATAGATATACTATAGTGCTAAGATCAATGCCCATCTTAGGGATTATGGGCTATGTAATAAAAGTAAATTTCAGCCTCCCCAAAATATCCATGCTGTTGAAACTTATATCTTATTTGTTAAAGATCAGGTAGACTCTTTAAAGAGAATGCAGAGTAGCCAGTTTGTTCAAAAAAATTTGACACGTGCCAAAAATCTGGCACTTAAAGATCTAATGGGTAATAGGGACTTAACCATTAAACCTGCGGATAAGGGAGGTGCCATAGTGGTTATGGACACCTCCCTTTATCTACAGGAAATGGCTAACCAACTTAATGATACCAACATATATGCGATATTACCGGGTGATCCGAAGTTTGTATATTTACGTGAGCTTGACAACTTGATCTCTAGCGCATTTAAGAGGAAAATCATTGATAGAAATCTATGTGAATTTTTAAGGGTTAAATTTCCTGTTACTCCCGTACTTTATCTCCTGCCAAAAATCCATAAGGATCTCACTCGTCCCCCTGGACGTCCTATTGTATCAGGGAATGATTCCCTATTTGTTCTGATACCCATGTTCGTTGACAAAATACTCAGGCAGTTTGCCATTGGTGCGGACTCCTAAATCAGGGACACCTCAGACTTCCTGGTCAGGATTCAGGATCTTACGATCCCTGAACAGTCAGTCTTGGTTACCCTTGATGTGGGTAGTCTGTATACCTCAATCATTCATCAAGAGGGCATTGAGGCCTCACTTTCGTATCTTGAAGGATCGGGCTTTTCTAGGGACAAGATTGATTTTGTCAAATCATTATTGGAGTTCATCCTGATGAAGAGCTATTTTTTGGTAGGAGATAAATTCTATTTGCAAAAGAGAGGGACTGCAATGGGGTTAAATATGGCCCCTACCTATGCAAATATTTTCATGCTGCGTTTTGAGGAGGACCTTGTCTATGTGTCCCACCACTTCAGTCAAGTGCTGCGGTGGTGGCGATACATAGACGATGTCTTCCTCATCTGGACCGGATCAATTAGTCAACTACAGGATTTTGTAGCATTTCTTAATGGTCTAAATCCCACTATTCTATTTACCATGTCTTTTTCTACTGCTGCAATTGAATTTTTAGACACTCGGATTTCTATCAATGAAAACAGGCTAATTTCTGACCTTTTTTCTAAAAAGACGGATAGAAATAATCTTCTACATTTTTCAAGTGAACATCCGGGGGCAATGCTGACATCATTACCATATAGCCAATTGATCAGCGTCAAGAGGGTGGTAAGTCAAGATGACAGACTATCCTCACGACTTGATCAGATGTGCAAAAAAATTTCTGATCGAGGCTATCCAAATCATATCTTGGAGCAGAATAAATGGAAGGTGGATGTATTGGACAGACAGGTCCTCTTGGGTAAAAAGCTAAGTGTAGAAAAGAAGGTTTGCATGCCCTTTGTTTCCACCTTCTCCACATTAAGCTCACAAATTGGTGAGATTCTGAGGAGGGACTGGAAGGTTCTGAGCAGAGCCTTTCCGGAAATAATTGAATTCCAGGAGAGACCCTTGATGGCCTACAGAAGAGGCAATACGATCAAGAATAGTCTAGTGAGAGCCGATATTGGGTCTAATCGAATGAGTCAAAGATTTTTGGCACCTCCCAAATTGGGTTGTTACCCCTGCCTGGGCTGTAATATTTGCGAGCACACGATGAAGGGTGACTCGTTTAATCATCCACAAACTGGCAGTGTTATCAAAATTAATGGCTTTTTCACATGTCATTCATCTTTTGTGATTTATCTATTGAGTTGCCCTTGTGGTCTACACTATGTCGGTGAGACTACAACGGAAATACGTCTCAGGTTGAGAAATCATAAATCTAACATCAAAACAAAGAGACAGGATCTACCAGTGTCAAGACACTTTTGTGAAAAAAATCATAGCCTGTCGCAGTTGAGGTTCAGAATCATTGATTCTGTACCTCAAATGAGACGCGGTGGTGACAGAGTTTTGGCTCTCAAGAGAAAAGAGCTAGAGTGGATCTATAAGTTGGAAACTATGTCTCCTAAAGGGCTGAATATAGAATACCCTTATGGCCCACATATTTAAAAAATTCTCTTTTTACATATAAAAAATGGGGGGTAACTTGCCTGATGATCTGGGGGATACGATGGGTCTACATTCCCGATTGGTATTGTTTGTGCCTTGTGCATGATTATTTTGGAGTCTTATTTTGACTCTTCTTATGCATGCATTTTTAATTTTTAATGTTAATTTTCATCATAATTTTGGTTTTGTGTTTATATGAATATTATATGGTAATTTGCCTCTCTTTTTATATGTCCTTAGAAACATATGGATGTGTCAAGCACTATGAAGGATTTCGGAGAGCAGCAGAGGCCTAGTTTTGGAATTATTATGCTCCACATGAAATTGTTTACCTATTTTTCTCTATGTCCAGCATTGATCTTAGCACTATAGTATATCTATTGTGCATAAATTTATAGATAATTATATTCACTCTGGAGTATGGTTCTCATCATATTGTAGGTTTGCTATCATTTTATTGATGAGCATGTCCTCAACAGAAATGTATTGTTTATGATATATATGCCATATATTATTTTTCCTCTTCCTTTTGATATATCTAATGTATCTGACACTTATGTCGGGGATCATCAATGTCTATCTATTATGGTGTGCTTATTAATCCCATGGGTGACCATAGTCACATTTTTAATATATGGGATATGTGATATATAAAAAATCTTTGTATTTTTATATTCATGCCCATTGACATTGATCATCTCTTTACATCCCGATTTGTGCAATATTGGTCCACATATTACCCTCCAGATAGTCTATAGGACTTAATTGTATATATCTAATCTATTCTATATTTTTATTTTATCGCTACTCGTGCCTGCGCAATGGGATTGGAACGCAAGCTCCATCCCTGTGCATGCGCGGTAGCGATTGCGTTCCACGATGCGCTCCACCGGATTTGATATCCGGTTTTGACGCCATCTTGGAGCATGCGCAGTGCATGCGCGCAAACTCTACACGCTGGGCATATGAAGAGAGTGTAAAACTGTAAGTTTTTTTAATTAAATGAATTAATAATTAGCCTCTGCTGTCCTCCTAAGTGATCCTATTACACTGAGTTTCCACTATTTATGATATGTATAAATCATGTCTTCAAATTTATTGTCGTCTACCTATAGCGTTTTGAAGACTCATTGCTGCACTGTTTGTTTAAAATTCATAATACACTGCTATGTTCACATTTTTATGTATTTTATGAGAATTGTACTGTCAATTTGTTTGATTGCCAGTTGATGTACGTCCTCCTTATATATACTTGGCACTTTTGTGAGTTTGTCATGGCTTGAAAAAGGTTCCTGTTGAACCGAAACGTTGCTGTTTTTTTGAGGTGAATAAATCCACTTTGCTTGCATCTGCCTTGAAGTCCTGGTGCCGTCACTGCTTTCTACGCTGTCTTCTATATATATATATATATATATATATATATATCGTATTTTTCAGACTATAAGACGCACTTTTTATCAAAAATGAATCTGCTTAAAATCCATGTATCTTATAGTCGGCAGTCAAGGGCCCCAGCTGCCCCAGACCTCCCTGACCGCTTCCTTAACCCCTTCCTGACCCATGATGTGCCGGCACGTCATGGAGCGGGAGGTGATATTTAGAGCGGGCTCACACACTGAGTCTGCTCGATACACTGCAGGTGTCAGCTGTGTTTTACAGTTGGCACGCTGCTCTAATGGCCAGTAACAGCGATCTCGCTGTTCCTAGCCATTTAACTAGTTAAATGCCATGGTCAGGGTGTAATGTCGGGGTAGGGAGACAGACAGGTGAGCCCTAATCTACTCGCCACTCAGTCCCTGCCTACTTGCACGGCCCGTCCTGAGCGACGGCGTACAACTGGGCGACGGTCCCTATGCTCAATAAGTGCACGACAGACAAACAGACAAGGGTACACAGAAGCTAAGGGAAATGGGGCAGTTGCCCAGAGTAGTGAATGAGCCGAGTCAAAGGTACCAAACGCAGAGCAGGAGAGTAGTCAGTAAAGCCAGGGTAAATTTGAAGCAGAGGTCAATAGTACTAGCAGGAACAGCAGAGCCAGGAAACCAGACAGAATCACAGGCAAATGAAGAGCAGGAAATGAAGGTATAAATAGACCGAGGGCGGGAGCTAGCTCCGTCTGGCCAGGCTGTGATAGGTTATCCCACTCCTCAGCCTACCAGCCTGAGTGGCAGCAGATCAAGTCACTCTATCAGACCTAGGAGCAGATGCAGACTGATTAACCACGGGCGTCGACACAGAAGCTGTGTCTGGCAGATCCTTTACAGTATCCCCCCTTTTATGAGGGGCCACTGGACCCTTCCTAGGTGGACCTGGCTTATTGGGGAACTGAAGATGGAACCTCCTGAGCAATACCCTAGCGTGAACATCCCGGGCGGGTACCCAAGTCCTCTCCTCAGGCCCTTATCCTCTCCAATGGACCAGGTACTGGAGGGAGCCTTGGACCATCCTGCTATCCACAATCTTGGCCACCTTGAATTCTACCCCTTCAGGGGTGAGAACAGGGACCGGAGGTTTCCTCGAGGTAGCCAAGGACGGTAAGCAGCGTTTCAGGAGCTAGGCATGAAAATGGAGGTAACTCCAGCCGGAAGGAGACAGGGTTAAGGACCTCAATGAACTTGTACTGCCCTATATACCGGGGAGCAAATTTTTTGGACGGAACTTTAAGACGCAAATTTTTTGAAGACAGCCACACCAGATCCCCGACTACAAACAAGGGGTTAGCAGAACGTCTTCTATCTGCCTGAGTCTTTTGTATGCTCTGGGACACCTCTAGGTTCTTCTGAACCTGGGCCCAGACTGTGCACTGGTAAAACGGAGGAGAACTGTGGATTAAACCCAAAATTACAGAAAAAGGGGGAGACCCCTGACGAGTTACTGACCCGGTTATTAAGGGAAAATTCGGCGAGGGCAATGAAGGAGACCCAATCATATTGACAGTCGGAGATAAAACACCTTAAATATTGTTCTAGAGACTGATTAGTCCTCTCAGTTTGGCCATTAGTTTCAGGATGGAAGGCCGAGGAGAAGGACAGATCAATCTCCAACTTTTTACAGAAAGATCTCCAAAACAATGAAACAAATTGTACCCCTCTGTCAGAAACAATATTGACAGGAACCCCATGGAGACGCAGGATGTGTTTGACAAACAAGGTAGCTAACGTCTTGGCATTGGGTAGTATCTTGAAATCTCATTTATGAAATTTTGGAAGACCGCGGGAGCATTACACAACCCAAAGGGCATGACAAGGTATTCGAAATGACCTTCGGGGGTTTTAAACGCAGTCTTCCACTCATCCCCTTCTCTGATTCGGATAAGGTTATAAGCCCCCCGAAGATCAAACTTAGAGATCCATTGGGCCCCCTGAACCTGATTGAAGAGATCAGGAATCAAAGGAAGGGGATACTGGTTCCTTACAGTGACCTTATTCAAGTTTTGGTAATTGATGCACGGCCTAAGACCACCATCCTTCTTTCCTACGAAGAAGAAGCCAGCACCTACCGGAGAAGTAGAGGGGCGAATGTCACCCTTGGCCAGGCTTTCCTGGATATATTCTCTCATGGCCTCACGTTCGGGACAAGAGAGATTAAAAATCCTACCCTTAGGGAGCTTAGCTCCTGGTACCAAATTGATTGCGCAATCGTATTCTCTGTGAGGAGGTAACGCTTCGGAAGCCTTTTTAGAAATAAAATTAACAGAAGAACAGGACTTTATGCATTCATTACCCCATTTGGTAAAATCCCCAGTATTCCAGTTAAACGTGGGATTATGCATCTGCAACCAGGGAAGGCCTAAAACCAAATCGGACGATAATCCCTGCATCACCAGTACAGAGCACTGCTCCAAATGAATGAAGCCAACAATGAGTTCAAAAACAGGGGTATGCTGCGTAAAATAACCATTAGCAAGTGGAGTGGAGTCGATACCCACTACCGGGACAGGTTTAGGCAAATCAATCAATGGCATAGCTAGAGACATAGCAAATTCCACAGACATAATATTAGCAGAAGACCCTGAATCCACGAAGGCACTGCCGGTGGCAGACCCACCCTCAAAAGAGACCTGAAAGGGAAGCAAGATCTTATTAGGTTTCATATTTACGGGAAATACCTGTGCGCCCAAGCGACCTCCCCGATGGTCACTTAGGTGCGGAAGTTTTCCGGCTGCTTATTCTTACGCCTTGGACAGTTGTTCACTTGATGCTTGTCATCCCCACAGTAGAAGCAGAGACCATTCTTCCTGCAGAGCTCTCTACGTTGTTGGGAAGACACGGAGGCCCCGAGTTTCATTGGTTCATCCGAGATTCCCGTGGAAGAACGAAGCAACGGAACCTCGGGAGCCATCATGGGGGAGCCAGAGGAGAAGGCACAAAAACGTTCCAGTCGTCGTTCCCTGAGACGTCGGTCAAGACGTACCACTAAAGCCATAACCTGATCTAGAGAGTCAGAAGAGGGATAGCTAACTAATAGGTCTTTCAGGGCGTTCGACAGACCCAATCTAAACTGGCACCTCAAGGCAGAGTCATTCCACCGAGAAGCTACACACCAATTCCTAAAGTCAGAACAGTACTCCTCAATGGGTCTCTTACCCTGATGTAAGGTCACCAGCTGACTCTCGGCAAAGGCAGTCTTGTCAGTCTCGTCATAGATGAGCCCGAGAGCAGAAAAAAAAAGGTCAACAGAGGAAAGTTCAGGGGCGTCAGGAGCCAAGGAGAAGGCCCATTCTTGGGGACCGTCCTGGAGCCAGGACATAATTATACCCACTCGCTGGCTCTCAGAACCTGAGGAGTAAGGTCTTAATCGGAAATAGAGCCTACAACTCTCCCGAAAGGAGAAAAAAGTCTTCCGGTCCCCTGAGAACCGGTCAGGCAACTTGAGGTGGGGTTCAAGAGGTGAGGTGGAGGGCACTACCTGGTTAACATCACGTTGGTTGCACCTCTGAGCCAGGGCTTGGACCTATAGGTAGAGATCCTGCATTTGCTGAGCCAGGGTCTCAAGGGGGTCCATAGTTGTGTAGGAACCAGGGTAGAAAAGGTATATGGGCCTGTGATTTATTAATGTCGGGGTAGGGAGACAGACAGGTGAGCCCTAATCTACCCACCACTCAGTCCCTGCCTACTTGCACGGCCCGTCCAGCGCGACGGCGTACAACTGGGCGACGGTCCCTACGCTCAATAAGTGCACGACAGACAAACCGACAATGGTAGACAGAAGCTAAGGGAAATGGGGCAGTTGCCCATGGCAACACCATGAGCAACAAGAGTAGTGAACGAGGCGAGTCAAACCAGGAGTGTACGAGGAACCAAACGCAGATCAGGAGAGTAGTCAGTAAAGCCAGGGTCAATTTGAAGCAGAGGTCAATAGTACTAGCAGGCACAGCAGAGCCAGGAAACCAGACAGAATCACAGGCAAAGGAAGAGCAGGTCTGGCCAGGTTGTGATAGGTTCTCCCACTCCTCAGCCTACCAGCCTGAGTGGCAGCAGATCAAGACCTAGGAGCAGATGCAGACTGATTAACCACGGGCGTCGACACAGAAGCTGTGTCTGGCAGATCCTTTACACAGAGGTTATCCTATGGAGTACATTTATGACATATCCACAGGATGTGTCATCAATGTCAGATAGATGCAGGTCCCACCTCTGGGACCCGCACCTATCTCTAGAACGGGACCCCCTAAAACCCGTTTTAGCTTTTTGTGCTCACGCTACCTCCCGGCCAGTTACTGATTACATGGTCGGAAGTTACGGAAACAGCGTAACTCGCTGAGCTACACTGTTTCCGTAACTCTGATAGAACAGAATAGTAGTTACAGAAACAGCATAGCTCGCATGCTACGCTGTTTCTGCAACTGCCATTCACTACTAAAAAAAATATTACAAATTATTTAAAAAAATATTAAAAGTTCGAAAACCCCTTTTCCCATTTTCCCCAAGTACAATGTAAAAAATGAAAAAAATTGGTATCGCTGCGTCCTTAACTATTACAATTTACCATTATTTAACTCGCACGGTGAACGGCATAACAAAATTTTTTTAAATACCAGAATCTTTATTTTTTGGTCACCTTAGCGCTAAAAAAAAAAAAAAAAAAAAGTGGTCGAAAAATCGGATGTACCAAAAATGGTGCCAATAAAAACTACAGCTCATCCCACAAAAAAATAAGCCCTCACACTGCTCAATCGGTGAAAAAATATAAAAGTTATGGCTCTCAGAACAAAATTTTGTTTTTAACAAATAGATTTTCTTTGTAAAAGTAGTAACATATGAAATATTTTTTTTCTATTTTCTGTTGTCTAAAATTACGGTATATATATATATATATATATATATATATATATATATATATATACACTACCGTTCAAAAGTTTCGGGTCACTTAGAGATTTCCTTATTTTTGAAAGAAAAGCACAGTTTTTTTCAATGAAAATAACATTAAATTAATCAGAAATACACTCTATACATTGTTAATGTACTAAATGAATATTCTAGCTGCAAACGTCTGGTTTTTAATGCAATATCTACATAGGTGTATAGAGGCCCATCTCCAGCAACCATCACTCCAGTGGTCTAATGGTACATTGTGTTTGCTAATTGTGTTAGAAGGCTAATGGATGATTAGAAAACACTTGAAAACCCTTGTGCAATTATGTTAGCACCGCTGTAAACAGTTTTGCTGTTTAGAGGAGCTCTAAAACTGACCTTCCTTTGAGCTAGTTGAGAATCTGGAGCATTATATTTGTGGGTTCGATTAAACTCTCAAAATGGCTAGAAAAAGGGAGCTTTCATTTGAAACTCGACAGTTTAGTCTTGTTCAAGGAAATGAAGGCTATTCCATGCGAGAAATTGCCAAGAAATGGAAGATTTCCTACAACGGTGTGTACTACTCCCTTCAGAGAACAGCACAAACAGGCTCTAACCAGAGTAGAAAGAGCAGTGGGAGGCCCCGCTGCACAACTGAGCAACAAGACAAGTACATTAGAGTCTCTAGTTTGAGAAATAGGGCCTCAACTGGCAGCTTCATTAAATAGTACCCGCAAAACGCCAGTGTCAACGTCTACAGTGAAGAGGCGACTCCAGGATGCTGGCCTTCAGGGCAGAGTGGCAAAGAAAAAGCCATATCTGAGACTGGCTAATAAAAGGAAAAGATTAATATGGGCAAAAGCACACAGACATTGGACAGAGGAAGATTGGAAAAAAGTGTTATGGACAGACGAATCAAAGTTTGAGGTGTTTGGATCACACAGAAGAACATTTGTGAGACGCAGAACAACTGAAAAGATGCTGGAAGAGTGCCTGACGCCATCTGTCAAGTATCAATTGGGGTGTTTATTAAAGAGGGGAAAAGTGGTAGGCTACGCGTTTCGACGCAGGAATTGCGTCTTCATCAGGCCATGAGTTAGTCATGGCCTGATGAAGACGCAATTCCTGCGTCAAAACGCGTAGCCTACCACTTTTCCCCTCTTTAATAAACACCCCAATTGATATTAGCAGCGCCTTGCATTGGTCCCCCTTTTTTTCTATCCTATACCTTCAAATCTGACGGTGAATTTGCGTTTACCGGCCCTTGGACCTTGGCAGCAGCTACAGATCGCATTTGGCTGGACACACCTTGGGTGTGTCTCCTGACTTCGCATCTCCTTAGCAGTGTGCTCCCTGGAGATCGATCCACACCCTCCAACAGTGTTATGCCTGGTCAGCATAACCCAACTAGGTGAGTGCAAATCACCTTAGCATCTATTGTTGCTTTTTGACCTCCGGATAATTGCACTATGTGGCGCCGTGTGTTTTTTCTTCTTTTCTAGTATCTGTCAAGTATGGTGGAGGTAAAGTGATGGTCTGGGGTTGCTTTGGTGCTGGTAAAGTGGGAGATTTGTACAAGGTAAAAGGGATTTTGAATAAGGAAGGCTATCACTCCATTTTGCAATGCCATGCCATACCCTGTGGACAGCGCTTGATTGGAGCCAATTTCATCCTACAACAGGACAATGACCCAAAGCACACCTCCAAATTATGCAAGAACTATTTAGGGAAGAAGCAGGCAGCTGGTATTCTATCTGTAATGGAGTGGCCAGCGCAGTCACCAGATCTCAACCCCATACAGCTGTGGTGGGAGCAGCTTGACCGTATGGTACGCAAGAAGTGCCCATCAAGCCAATCCGTCTTGTGGGAGGGGCTTCTGGTAGCATGGGGTGAAATTTCTCCTGATTACCTCAGCAAATTAACAGCTAGAATGCCAAAGATCTGCAATGCTGTAATTGCTGCAAATGGAGCATTCTTTGACGAAAGCAAAGTTTGAAGGAGAAAATTATTATTTCAAATAAAAATCATTATTTCAAACCTTGTCAATGTCTTGACTATATTTTCTAGTCATTTTGCAACTCATTTGATAAATATAAGTGTGAGTTTTTATGGAAAACACAAAATTGTCTGGGTGACCCCAAACTTTTGAACGGTAGTGTATATGGCGCTGTCGGGCAGGGGTTCCCGCAAAGCACAGTACCATTATGACGTGGTGATAGTGCGGGCTCAGGAGCTGAGCCCGCACCATCACCGCCGGGTGTCAGCTGTATGTCACAGCTGACACCCTGCTGTAACAACTAGGATTGGACCTAGCCTCCGATCTGGCCGATTAACCCCTCAGATGCTGTGCTCCATAGAGATTGCAGGATCTGAGGGGTTCTTAGCCACCGGCACCCCAGCAACGTGATCGCTGGGTTGCCAGTGGGTGCAATTGCTACCGGAGGCCTAATACTGGCCTCCTGGTCTGCCAGCTATGGAAGCCTCCTATGCCCCGCTTGGTGGCGGAGCCTAAATGACTTCCGATACCATCGGCAAGATGGCGCTGGCTCAGGTTCTCAGAAGCCGGCATGATCAGCGGTGGGTGTCAGTTGTATCTTACAGCTGACACCTCGCTGTAATGGCAGGGACTGGAGCTTGCACTTACTTATCCCGTGCAGTGAACGCCGTAAAAAAAAAAACTAAAAAACATTGCCTGGTTTTTGGTCACTTTGCCTTACAAAAATTTGAATAAATGTGATCAAAGAGACGCATGTATCCAAAAATGGTACCTATAAAAACTATAGCTCATCACGCAAAAAACAAACCCTCATACAACTCAGTCGACAAAAAAATAAAAAAGTTATGGCTCTTAAAATGTGGCGACAGAAAAAATACATTCTTTTTACAAAAGTAATTTTATTATGCAAAAAGTTGTAAAACATTAAAAAGTGCTATAAATTTGGTATCGCCGGAATCGTACTGACCCGCAGAATAAAGTTAACATGTAATTTATAACGCGTGGTGAACACTATATAAAAATACTAAAAAAAGTATGCCAGAATTGTTGTTTTTTGGTCACCTTGCCTCCAAAAAAAGGCTAAAAGAGTGATCAAAACGTCACATTTACCCCAAAGTGGTACCAATAAAAACTACAGCTTGTCCTGCAAAAAAAGAGCCCTCATAGCGCTACGTCTATGAAAAAATAAAACAAGTTAAGGCTCCCATTCAGGAAAGAAAAATATGCAGTTGTGCAGGCCCAAGGGGAACATTTCTTCTGTTTCAAGCGGCGATTTATCAAGGCCCTAAAATTAGGGAACCAGGAAGGGGAGGACTTTAACATATCTGCTTGAAGCGAGGGTGCCCATATTATACCAGGACAACACTTTCCCAGCAAAATTCAACAAACTGCAAAGGTGTCCAGTGGGTACCATAAGGGGGATAAGAAAGGACATTTATCAGTGCGACACTGGCCTGTGCAAAAAGGATTGCTTCACAGCGCAACAAATATTTATGGTTTATTTTATTGTTTTTTTTTTACCCCATTATTATACCACCTGACTATGCCCCTGATGTACTCTGCCCAGCTTACATATGCCCCCACATTATAAACTAGTATACTAGTAAAACTCAAAATAAAACTACTACCAAAAGCCAAATGGCACTCCCTCCCTTCTGAACCCTACAGCGTGCCCAAACAGCAGTTTACTTCCACATATATGGCATCACCAAACCAGGAAGAACCCTTTTAACAACTTTTGGGGTGTGTCTCTCCAGTAGCACAAGCTGGGCACAACATATTTGCTACTGAAATGGCATATCTCGGGAAAATTTTAATTTTTTTTACTTTGCACCATCCGCAGCGCAATCATTTATGGAAAAGACCTGTGGGTGAAAATGCTCACTACACCCTTTAATAAATTCCTTGAGGGGGGTCATTTCCAAAATGGGGTTACTTCTCAGGGGTTTCTTTTATTATTTTACATCAGAGCCTCTGCACTTGTGAACCAATACTTTGTAAGTCGTCAAATTAGGCCTCAATTTCGCATGGTACTCTTTCACTCCTGAGCCATATCGATCGTACAGACAAAAGATTAGGGCCACATGTAAGGTGTTTCTAAAACCGGGAAACACAGCATAATAATTAGAGAGTTGTCTTTTCATGGTGGCACAAGCTGGGCACCACATATTGGCATATCTATGGAAAAATTTACCAAATCTGCCCAATTCTAATAAAACCTATGAAACACCTAAGGGGTTAAAATGCTCACTACACCCCTAGATTAATTCTTCAAGGGGTGTAGTTTCCTAAATGGAGTTTCAACTGTACTGGTCCTTCAGGGGCTTTGCAAATGTGACATGGTGCCGAGAAACCAATCCAGCAAAATCTGCGCTCAAAAAGCCAAATGTGGCGCCTTCCCTTCTAAACCCTGCCGTGTTCCCAAACAGCAATTTATGACCACATATGGGGTATTTACATACTCAGGAGAACTTGCTTTACAAATGTTGGGGGTCTTTTTCTTCTTCCTTGTGGAAATTATTTATTTTTTAGCTAAAACTGCATCATAATGGAAAAATGTAAAATGTTTTACTTTCACGTCCAAATTCTAATAAAATCTATGAAACACCTGTGGGAACAAAATGCTCACTACACCCCTAGATAAATTCCTTATGGGGTGTAGTTTCCAAAATCGGGTATTTTTTTTGGGTGTGTTTCTTTTGTTTTGGCATCTCAAGACCTCCTCAAACCTGACATGGTGCCTAAAATATAATCTAATAAAAAGAAGGCCCCAAAATCCACTAGGTGCTGCTTTGCTTCTGAGGCCTGTACTTCAGTCCATTACCACACTAGAGCAACGTGTGGGATATTTCTAAAAGCTGCAGAATCTGGGCAATAAATATTGAGTTGCGTTTCTCTCATAAAACCTTGAAAAAATTAATCAAAAAAGAATTTCTGCAAAAAAATAAAAATGGGGTAGTACAGTGTTAGCCATAAAGAATATGCAATGTTAAATACTTTTTTGGCAAAAAAGACAAAAGTATTGTTGGTATGATACCTTTATTCGCTAACCATAAAATTTATATATGCAAGCTTTCAGAGCACACAGGCTCCTTCTTCAGGCAAGTTTACAAATAAATGACTTCGAAAAAAGCACAACATTTAAGTCTACGTTCACATCTGCGCCAGGGTCCCGGTCCAACGTTCCATCCGAGCTTTCCGTCGGAACGGGACCCTGACTGATACAAACGGAAACCATAGGTAACTATATCAATACCATAGTCGACTACGCTATTCATTCCATCAAAACGACGAAACCCTTGCACAACGGAGACAAACGGAAACCATTGGCACCGGATCCGACAATGGTGATGGAAACGGAAACCTATGGTTTCCGTTTGTGTCAGTCAGGGTCCTGTTCCGACGGGATACATCGTTAAGATAGGCTGGGGCCATAAAACTGAGATTTTAGGGGTGAGGACTTAGGAGTTAAGGGATCTGGATTCGGTCTGATGGGGAGTGTGACGTGTGTCCATGTAATGGCTCATAAATCCAGGTGTTAGATTGAGGCCTTGTGTCAATGACTGGAATGTTATCATCAGCTTGAATTCCAACATTTTTCTTGCTCTGTCATTCTGAAAATAACCCGTTTCGCAGATGTAAAGGTCCTAATACTAAAGGGTCATTTTAGGAACGACTATCTGCCATACATGGAACTGCATCACAGTTACATTAAAAAAATAAATGGGTCTGTGCAGCTGTTAACTACACAGTGAGTGGACAGGAACGCTGCTCTGTAGGGTAAATCTTTGGAGGATTAACATTGTTGAATTAGTTCTTAGGGGAGGGGGCAGCCAATATACCATCACATGTACTAGTGGGAAAACACCATTGTTCTTCACCACCTTAGACGACCATGGGTAAAATTATTTAACCTCTAAATCACTGCAGACCACTAGAAATTATATTACTAGTTTAAACCTTTAAATACTTTAGTCCACAATTAATATTTGTTTTATCTCCAAAACCACCCTAAATACTAAGACTATTCTGCATACTAATAATGTTCATAGGCCTTTAACCTTAGAAATATAATATAGATTTTCTGGTAGTTCTCATTTAACTCCAGGATCCTTTAAAAGCACAGCTTTCCATCATGTTTAACATTAGGGTGGTGAGAGCTTATTGGAGAGATTGGTAGTAGTATTTTTGCGAGTTGCATGCCAGCCTTATTATATAGGAGTTTGTGCTTTTAATTTCCATATTGATATCCCCACAGACAAAGAATTAGCGAGCAAGAAAGCCGCACTCAGTAATAATGTATAATCCAGGAGTATGCCAAGAAAAAGCCTCTAAATATTCTGAATGCAGCGTTCAAATATTTCTATCCTTTCTTCGGGGCAACTTACATTTGTTAACATTTTTTGAATTATAAAATCAGACAGGACAGTTGTCCCTGCTTTATACAGTATGTTAATAAGATGTAGATGATGCCTTACAGACTTTTATGTCATAGTCGCTTTAGCCACTGAGCTTCATAAAACATACACAGTACAGATCGACTAAGATTCTACAACTACCCAGTTATGCTATTTACGATTTCTTTCACTTATATATGTCCCTACAAATGATGACATATTAATTTAGTTACCATAATAATACACAAATATAATATTAAATATTAATATCCTATACACTTGCATGTATGATACATAAAAATATTGCAATATGTGTATGAGTACATATGCAGGCTACTTTATATCTACTGAATGTGCAGTATATGCGAGCTGTATAGGACAGTAAGTTATTTAGACACATTGATGCTCCTTATACTTTTATCTTCTGTACTGTATGCCTTGTTAAAGTCTGCTTTTCATGGATTTTTTGCTTTAAGGATACTTTATTTGTGCCCCAATTAATTTCTTCAGCGGCCTACCATGATTAATATTTAGGAGTGCATTTATATGTTGCATGGAGTCAGTGGCAAGAATACGTTTATGTTGTGTTATGAAAAGCCTGGCCTCAATTCAGTATAATAGATCATGGCATTTTGCGTGGGCAACTTATTTCCTGTCACAAGAGTTTTACATTCCAGGCAGGACCAGGGCATCATTATCACAAGAGATAACTCCCTATTCTTTCAGGTTTAAATGACATTATTTAATGCTTCAAAATCTGGCAAATGGTCCGTGTAAAAAAGAAATTATTATTATTAAAAGTAACATTTTAATCCAAGCTGCTGGTAGATTAATATCTATTTTAATTTACTTTTAGAAATCTTGCCAGGTGTGTGCGTAATGGCAGTATGAGTTTCACAGTTGCTATAGTCTTTGTCTGAATTTGAATAGAAAGCAGCCATGCTCAGGAATCTCATTTACTTTAATAATACCCAAGCATGCTCTGTGTCGATACAGAATGGTATTTCTTAAATGCAGCATGTTACCTGGATAGAAGGTATGAAGCTGTGACTGCATCCCTGAGATCTGACTGATAAGGAATAAGGGCCCGTGTATATTAATTTTGCGGGAGTCTACATAAATGTAGCAGTCAGATTGTGTTAAAACAGATCTCAACTAAATATGCTGCCATATGCAGCATTTTACAGCTACAGGTTTGTACTCCTATAAGCCGAAATGACACAAAACGAAATGTTGTGCCATTTGGCTAAAAGGAGAGCTGAAAGAATACAGTGGACTTTTACTTATGAGCAGGGGCGTAGCTAAAGGCTCATGGGCCCTGGTGAAAAAGTCCTTTATGGCCTCCCCCCAACTCTTCTTCATGGCCGACGGCCCGCAGCTTTCAGCTGCATCACTGGGTCTCATAAGTAATCCAACGATGCAGCACTAGCAGCCAGGGGCATAGTTAAGGTCTTAAAACGTCAGGGGCAATAGCTTCAATACATATGTCCACCCCTAAAAAAATGTGTGTGCATGTATATATATATATATATATATATATATATATAAAAATAAAATATATCTATATCAGAGACAGCATATCTATAGCTGTACGACCCTATAGCTATGGATAAGATTATATACACGGCTTAGCAGACTTTATCACATATGGTAAGCTTAGATACAGGGCCCAGCTCATTCACATTGCGGCTCCAGCTATGGACCCAGGAAAGGTAAATCTAATAATTGCTTTTCTTTTTTATGGGTTTCTCATTTTTTTTGGTGTTTGTGTTTTTTTACAGGTTTGGTTGTCGGATTCGAGGACTACCTAGATGACGGCGGTTTTGTGCTCTCAATAAAATGGTTAACCAGTGTTGTGTGGGGGCTTTTTATTTCAATAAAATAATTTTTCTGCCTTTATAATTTTTTTAACTTTATTACTACCGCCTTAGTAATGGCCGTCTGGCTGATTGACAATGTCCATTACTAAGGCGGGGCTTGATGTTAGCTGGTGCCGAGGCTAACACGAACCCCCATTATTATCCCGGTACCCACCTCCACCAGGGATGTCGGTAAGAGCCAGGTACGATCCAGTACCTGACCATCTGCGGCCGCGGGCTGGTATTATTAGGCTGGAAAAGGCCAGAAACAGTGGCTCGTCTACCCTGGTAATGCCAACCTGTTGCTGCTATGTTGTGTCTGGCTGGTTATCAAAAATGGGGGGAACCCCATATCGTTTATTCCAATTGTTTATTATTTTTTTATATTTTTTATGAGGTCCCCCTCATTTTTTATAACCAGCCAGATAAAACATAGCAGCAGCACCAAGGTGGGAAGGGCCACAATTTTTGCTCTTTCCCAGCCTAATAATATCAGCCTGTGGCCGCACCCCGTGCCCAACCATCACTATAGATGGTCAGGTACTGGATTGTACCTGGCTCTTCCCGGGACCCCTGGTGGCGGTGGGTACCGGGATAACAATGGGGGTAAGTGTTTGCCTTTTCACTGGCTAACATTAAGCCCCGCTTTAGTAATGAACGCTGTCAATCAGTCAGCAGCCATTACTAAGGTGATAATAATAAAAGTTTTTAAAAAAACAGAAACACATAAAAAATAATTTATTTAAATAAAACCCCCGCACACAACCCTCGTTAACCATTTTATTGAAAAGAAAAAAAAGTAATCGAAGTAGGCCTCGAAACCGACGTAGTCCAACAACCGAACATGTAAAAAACACAAACACAAAAAACAAACAAACATTAGTAACATTTAAAAAAGCAAAACAATAATTATACTTACCTTTCCTGGGTCCGTGACAGTTAAAGAAGCAGTGACAGCTCTAATTTCTCATTGGTTACTTTACATCACATGGTCCCAGGTTATCCCCGGGTCATTGGCGTACTTTTAAAATTAGGACAATTAACTGAGGTTCCCAGGCACCATGTGATGTAAACTAACCAATGACAGCTTAGAGATGTCACTGCTTCATTTACTGAGGCTTTAGAGAAGCGCACGATCACCCGAGATGCGCCAGAATTTTGGCGCATCTCGGGCCTGTACACCACTAAAATAAACCTAGTGCGGGGACTCCTTCAGATACAAAGGAGTCCCTGCAGTAGAATTTATTAGCGGTCATTCACCTGTTTTCAAAAGTAGGTGAATGATCACTAGTAACCAGGTAAGGCCCTGTAAGGGGGGTCAATACCACCGAGGACTTACATGTCTGGAGCGGGACGGCGTCGGCGGCTGTGAGGCGCGCGAATGTTACATAGTTACATAGTTACATAGTTAGTACGGCTGAAAAAAGACACATGTCCATCAAGTTCAACCAAGGGAAGGGAAAAGGGAAGGAAAAATTTCTACACATAGGAGCTAATATTTTTTTGTTCTAGGAAATTATCTAACCCTTTTTTAACCCCTTCAGGACCAAGCTCATTTTGGCCTTCAGGACCAGACCCATTTTTTCAAATCTGACATATTTCACTTTATGTGGTAATAACTCCGGAACGCTTTTACCTATCAAAGCGATTCTGAGATTGTTTTCTCGTGACACATTGGACTTTATGATAGTGGAAAAATGTGGTCGATAAATTCAATATTTACCAGTGAAAAACACCAAAATTTGGTGAAAAATTGCAAAAATTAGCATTTTTCTAAATGTAAATGTATCTGCTTGTAAGACAGGCAGTTATACCACACAAAATTGTTGCTAATTAACATCCCCCATGTGTCTACTTTACATTGGCATCGTTTTTTGAACATCCTTTTATTTTTCTAGGACGTTACAAGGCTTAGAACTTTAGCAGCAATTTCTCACATTTTCAAGAAAATTTCAAAAGGCCATTTTTACAGGGGCCAGTTCAGTTGTGAAGCGGCTTTTAGGGCCTTATATATTAGAAACCTCCAAAAAGTCACCCCATTTTAAAATCTTAACCCCTCAAAGTATTCAAAACAGCATTTAGAAAGTTTCTTAACGCTTTAAACGTTTCACAGGAATTAAAGCAACGTAGAGGTGAAATTTTCAAATTTCATTTTTTTTTGCAGAAATTCATTTTTATTCTATTTTTTTTGTAACACAGAAGGTTTTACCAGAGAAACGCAACTCAATATTTATTGCCCAGATTCTGCAGTTTTTAGAAATATCCCACATGTGGCCTTAGTGTGGTAATGGACTGAAGCACCGGCCTCAGACGCAAAGGACCACCCAGTGGATTTTGGGCTTCCTTTTTATTAGAAAATATTTTAGGCACCATGTCAAGTTTCAAGGGCTCTTTCGGTGCCAAAACAGTGGAAATCCACCAAAAGTGACCCCATTTTGTAAACTACACCCCTTGAGGAAATTATCTAGGGGTATAGTGAGCATTTTGACCCCGCAGGTTTTTTGCAGAAATTATTGGAAGTAGGCCGTGAAAATAAAAATCATCATTCTTTCAAAGATTATGTAGGTTTAGCTAATTTTTTCTAATTTCCACGAGGACTAAAGGAGAAAAAGCACCACAACATTTGTAAAGCAATTTCTCCCGAGTAAAACAATACCCCACATGTGGTTATAAACGGATGTTTGGACACACGGCGGAGCTTAGAAGGGAAAGAGCGCCATTTGGCTTTTGGAGCTGAAATTTGGCAGGAATGGTTTGCGCAGGCCATGTCGCATTTGCAAAGCCCCTGAGGTACCAAAACAGTGAAAACGCCAAAAAAGTTACTCCATTGAGAAAACTACACCCCTTGAGGAATCCATCTAGGGGTGTAGTGAGCATTTTGCCCCCACAGGTGTTTCATAGATTTTATTAGAATTGGGCAGTGAAAATAAAAACAATCCTTTTTCTTCAATAAGACGTAGCTTTAGCTCCAAATTTTTAATTTTCTCAACAAATAAAGGAAAAAAAGAACCCCAACGCTTGTAAAGCAACTTCTCTGGAGTACGGCAATACCCCACACGTGGTCGTAAAATGCTGTTTGGGCACACGGCAGGGCTCAGAAGGGAAGGAGCGCCATTTGCTTTTGGTGTACAGATTTTGCTGCATTTGGTTTCTGGTCGCTATGTTGCATTTGCAGAGTCCCTGTGGGACCAAAACAGTGGATCCCCCCCAGAAGTGACCCCATTTTGGAAACAACACCCTCAAGGTATTCACCTAGGGGTGTAGTGAGCATGTTAACCCCACAGGTGTTTTGCAGAAATTCGTGTGCACACGATGTGGGAGAATGAAAATGGGAATTTTTCCTTAGATACCCCAATATGTGGTGCCCAGCTTGTGCCACCATAACAAGACAGCTCTCAATTATTATGCGGTGTTTCCCGGTTTTAGAATCACCCTACATGTGGCCCTAATCTTTTGCCTGGACATTCGACAGGGCTCAGGAGTGAAAGAGTACCATGTCAAATTGAGGCCTAATTTGGCGACTTATAAAGTATTGGTTCACAATTGCGGAGGCTTTGATGTGAAATAATAAAAGAAACCTCTGAGAAGTGACCCCATTTTGGAAACTGCACCCCTCAAGGCATTTATTAAGAGGTGTAGTGAGCATTTTCACCCCACAGGTCTTTTCCATAAATGATTGCGCTGCGGAAGGTACAAATTAAAATGTTTCCCTAGATATGCTAATTCAGTGTCAAATATGTCATGACCAGCTTGTGCCACTTTTTTTTTTATATACACCGTTCACCGTACGTTATAAACTACATGTTACCTTTATTCTGCGGGTCAGTACGATTCCGGCGATACCAAATTTATAGAACTTTTTTACAACTTTTTGCACAATAAAATTACTTTTGGAAAGAGAATGTATTTTTTCTGTCGCCAATTTGTGAGAGCCATAACTTTTACATTTTTTCATCGATGGAGCTGTGTGAGGGCTTGTTTTTTTGCGAGACGAGGTATAGATTTTATCGGTACCATTTTTGGATACATGCAACTTTTTGATCACTTTTTATTTCAATTTTTGTAAGACAGTGACCAAAAAAACAGTAATTATGGTAGTGTTTTTGAGGTTTTTTTTTACGGCGTTCACTGCGCTGGATAAATAACATAATATTTTTATAGTTCAGGTCGTTACGGTCGCTGCAATACCAAATATGTATGGCTTTATTATTTTTTTCAATAATAAATGACTTGATAAGGGAAAAGGGCGATTGTGTTTTGTGTTATTATTTGAAACTTTTATTGTATGTTTTCCAACTTTTATTGTTACTTTTTTTACACTTTTTTTTACACTTTTCTTTAGTCCCACTAGGGGACTTGAAGGTCCAACTGTTTGTTTGATGTTCTAATACATTGCACTACCTATGTAGTGCAATGTATTGGAACTGTCAGTTGTTCACTGACAGCAAGCCGATCAGGCTCCGCCTCTGGGCGGGGCCTAATCAGCTTACGTAATGGCAGACAGGAGTCCATTGTTAGGGCTCCTGTTGCCATGGTAGCAGTCGCCAGCCTTGCCATCGCATGGCAAGGCTGCCGATTTTCTACAAATCTCTAGGATGCAGCGATCACAATGGATCGCTGCATCGAAGGGGTTAATGCCAGGAATCGGAGCTAGCTCCGGTTCCAGGCGATAGATCGGGGTGTCCGCTGTAACATACAGCGACACCCACTGCTGATGACGCCGGCTCAGCTTCTGAGCCGGAAGCTGAGCCGGCGCCATCTTGCCGATGTTACCGGAAGCCTCCTGGGCCCCGCCGACGACGGGGCATAGGAGGATTCCATTACAGGCTGATCGGGAGGTAAGCATTAGCCCTCCGATCGCCTTTGCAGCCACCGGCAACCCAGCGATCACGTTGCTGGGGTGCCGGTGGCTATAAACTCCTCACATGCTGCGATCTCTATTGAACGCAGCATGTGAGGGGTTAATCGGTCGGATCGGAGGCTAGCTCCGGTCCTGGCCGATACCTTAGGGTGCCAGCTGTAACATACAGCTGTCACCCGGTGGTGATGTCGCTGGCTCAGCTCCTGAGCCAGCTTCATCTCCATGACGAACATTTACGTGAAAAGGCGGTAAGCCACCGATTTTAATGACGTTTATATACGTGATCCGGCGGGAAGGGGTTAAAGCCATCTACTGTCCCTGCTGTGACCAGCTCCTGCGGTAGGCTATTCCATAGATTCACAGTTCTCACTGTAAAGAAGCCTTGTCGCCTCTGCAGCTTGAACCTTTTTTTCTCCAGACGGAGGGAGTGCCCCCTTGTTTTTTGAGGGGGTTTTACAAGGAACAGGATTTCACCATATTTTTTGTGTGCCATTAATATATTTATATAAGTTAATCATGTCCCCCCTTAGTCGTCTTTTTTCAAGGCTAAATTGGTTTAATTCTTTCAATCTTTCCTCATAACTTAAATTCTCCATGCCCCTAATTAGCTTCGTTGCTCTTCTTTGTATTTTTTCCAACTCCAGGGCATCCTTTCTATGAACTGGAGCCCAGAACTGAACTGCATATTCTAGATGAGGCCTCACTAATGCTTTGTAAAGTGGTAATATTACATCCCTGTCCCGCGAGTCCATGCCTCTTTTAATACACGACAATATCCTCCTGGCCTTTGAAGCAGCTGATTGACACTGCATGCTGTTATTGAGTTTATGATTTACAAGTACACCCAGATCCTTCTCAACAAGTGAATCCGCCAGTGTAGCTCCCCCTAGGACATATGATGCATGCAGGTTGTTGGTACCCAGATGCATAACTTTACATTTATCTACATTAAACTTCATCTGCCAAGTGGACGCCCAAACACTTAGTTTGTTTAAATCTGCCTGTAATTCATGAACATCTTCCATAGTCTGAACTATATTACATAGCTTGGTGTCATCTGCAAAAATAGAAATAGTGCTATTAATCCCATCCTCTATATCATTAATAAATAAGTTGAATAATAGTGGTCCCAGCACTGAACCCTGGGGTACACCACTTATAACCGGTGACCATTCAGAGAAGGAATCATTGACCACAACTCTCTGGATACGGTCCTTGAGCCAATTCTCAATCCAATTACAAACTATATTTTCTAAACCTATAGTCCTTAATTTACCCATTAGACGTCTATGGGGGACAGTGTCAAATGCCTTTGCAAAGTCCAAAAACACTAAATCCACAGCGGCCCCTCTGTCTAGACTTCTGCTCACCTCTTCATAAAAACAGATTAGGTTAGTTTGACAACTTCTGTCCTTAGTAAAACCGTGCTGGCTGTCACTTATAATGCTATTTATTGTCACATAATCCTGTATATAGTCCCTCAATAGCCCCTCAAACATTTTCCCCACGATGGATGTTAAGCTTACTGGTCTATAATTACCTGGGGAAGACCTAGAGCCCTTTTTGAAAATAGGCACCACATTTGCGCTGCACCAGTCCCTTGGCACTATACCAGTCACTAGAGATTCTCTGAATATTATGAAAAGGGGGACAGAAATAACTGAACTAAGCTCTTTAGGAATTCTAGGGTGTAACTAGCACTAGCCGCCCAGCAGCCAGCAGCACTAGCCGCCCAGCAGCACCAGCCGTGCAGAAGTCCAGCCGTGCCGAGGTCCAGCCGTGCCGAGGTCCAGCCGTGCCGAGGTCCAGCCGTGCAGTGGTCCAGCCGTGCAGAGGTCCAGCCATGCCGAGGTCCAGCCGTACCGAGGTCCAGCCGTGCAGAGGTCCAGCCGTGCAGAGGTCCAGCCGTGCAGAGGTCCGGTAGCCAGACCCTGGGACGTCACCCCAAAGCCGAGAAACAAGACGCGGAGGAGCACAGGTACTGGACTTGTTTTCCCCTAAGCGCGGACGAGGAAGTGTGACTCCCGTAGTCGCGACAGTGCACCAGAGACTTTTCCACACGGAGAGGTGGAACAGCCATTGAGCCACGCCCTTCAACGGCCCCCAACCATGTGACACATCAAACTTATCGAGAATTTCTCAAGAAAAACAATGGTGTGCTTGGTTTTAACGTTACTTTATTCTTTCATGAGTTATTTACAAGTTTCTGACCACTTATAAAATGTGTTCAAAGTGCTGCCCATTGTGTTGGATTGTCAATGCAACCCTCTTCTCCCACTCTTCACACACTGATAGCAACACCGCAGAAGAAATGCTAGCACAGGCTTCCAGTATCCGTAGTTTCAGTTGCTGCACATCTCGTATCTTCACAGCATAGACAATTGCCTTCAGATGACCCCAAAGATAAAAGTCTAAGGGGGTCAGATCGGGAGGCATTTCTTCTGCGGTGTTGCCATCAGTGTGTGAAGAGTGGGAGAAGAGGGTTGCATTGACAATCCAACACAATGGGCAGCACTTTGAATAAGTGGTCAGAAACTTGTAAATAACTCATGAAAGAATAAAGTAACGTTAAAACCAAGCACACCATTGTTTTTCTTGTGAAATTCTCGATAAGTTTGATGTGTCTCATGACCCTCTTCCCATTGAAAAAACTAAAGTTGGATACAAAATGGCCGACTTCAAAATGGCCGCCATGGTCAACACCCAGCTTGAAAAGTTTCCCCCCTCCCATATACTAATGTGCCACAAACAGGAAGTTAATATCACCAACCATTCCCATTTTATTTAGGTGTATCCATATAAATGGCCCACCCTGTAGATTTGGATCCATGCAATGTCCCTATGATGAGGCTGAACTGTCAACGCATAGGACAGGAAGTGTTGTCATAGGTGCACTGAAGCTATGAGTGTGTGTGTTCTTATTTTTAATTGCTGATTTATTGGAGGGGCAGGGGGAAGAACCACCAGACCAGTTTTTAAAAATAATTATTTGGTGTTGGCCACGACAGACAGGAGCGGATATTTAGGACTGCGCCTCAGAAGTAACAAGTCAAGCAATAAGTAACAATGTATCAGACCACAATGCATTCAGCAGTTAGAGGGTTACATTGTTTGCTGCTGGATTCCCATCATTTAGTTGTCCGGATGAATGAAATGTCACAGAGAGGTGATGTAAACTTGTATGGCGTTACCTACAGGGGGGGCTGTATAGCGTTACCTACAAGGGGGGCTGTATGGCGTTATCTACAGGGGGGGCTGTATGGCGTTACCTACAGGGGGGTTGTATGGCGTTACCTACAGGGGGTTGTATGGAGTTACCTACAGGGGGGGCTGTATGGCGTTATCTACAGGGGGGGCTGTATGGCGTTACCTACAGGGGGGCTATATAGCGTTACCTACAGGGGGGGCTGTATAGCGTTACCTACATGGGGGGCTGTATGGCGTTACCTACAGGGGGGGCTGTATGGCGTTACCTACAGGGGGGCTGTATGGAATTACCTACAGGGGGGGCTGTATGGCGTTACCTACAGGGGGGGCTGTATGACGTTATCTACAGGGGGGCTGTATGGCGTTATCTACAGGGGGCTGTATGGCGTTATCTACAGGGAGGGCTGTATGGCGTTATCTACAGGGGGGGCTGCACAAAAGGCACTATGTACAAGGGGGGGTTGTGTGACACCCAGGGGAGGGGGGCCCCAGTCAAAAGTTTGCTATCGGGCCAAGTCTTTCCTAGTTACGCCCCTGCCTATAGCTATACCACTGTTCATATGGTAATATCACAAGTAGCAAGAAAACACAGGTATGATGAGCGCTACAGGAGGAAGGCAGTAGTTTGTGGATTAATTTAAATAATTACTTTATTGTTAAATAGTAAGGCCTAGGTCACACAGAGTTTTTTGCAGTCAAAAAAATCTGCCTCAAAATTCCTACAGGAATTTTGACCTGCTGACAGAACATTTGCCACGTTTTTTGCCGCATTTTTGGCCAAAATCTGCCACGAAAAACGCTTTCTCTGCCTCCCATTGATGACATGGGGAGGTCAGAGATGGATACGCCTAAGGAAATTACACTTTTTTTACCACAAGCATACGGGAAAAAAAACTCCTCCGCTTCCCATTGAAATCAATGGGAGGCGATTTCAGATGTTTTTTGGCGCGGTTTCCACGTCAAAAGACTCTGTGTGAACTAGCCCTAAGCTTTATGGCACCGAACCGTAATCATATAATTAATAAAGGCACAACCTAGCGGTTATTAATACCTATGTTTTCTTGCTACTTGTGATATCAGGATATAAAGTATTCACAGAGCGGTCAAATTGCGTTTTTTGACACGGTTTTCACTAAATTGCAGGACATGATGTGACTTGACCGCACTGTGTGAATTAAGCCTACTATTTTTATGTGTCTTGTACAAAAAAAATTTAAACAATCTTCTGTATTGTTATGTGAATGGTGCGGTTTTGCTGCAAGTTTCATAATTGCGACAAAACCACGCCATTTTTGCCGCGATTACAAAAATCGTGGCAAAAACACATGGTGAATTAAAAAAGTTGACAAACCCTACAGAAGTTGGGTTCAGGAGAGGCAAGTAAAGGAGATACAATGGAGGATGGAGGGAGAGAGGGGGGGGGGGTGGTTAAAGAGGCACTTACCAACCTGTGGCTGTGTACAAGGACCGGAAAGGTGGATGGGTCCTTGTCTTCTGCCGAGCTACTGCTGCTGCTGCTATACTGTGGTAGAAGGACCTGATCGGTGATCGGGCCTTGCGTTCCTCAAAGGCAAGTCAGGTCACATGGGCATGACAACCTTAAGCCCACTGGGAAACAGTTTCTGTCCTGCTTTAATGCTGCTTATGCAGCATTTTTACATTATTTACCTGGCGTAAATGTGGTCGGGGGGCCGCGGGCCGCCTGGCTTTGGGACCCCGTGGCAATTGCTACCGCTGCAATCCCTATAGCTATGCCACTGCTTATGAGTCCACTCTATTCATAAGGGAAGGGCTCCCTCCTCCTCTCTCTGCAGTGACTCACAGGCTACTGTGCATGCACATACACAGCAGACCATCAAACACTAACCTGAGTGGTTGGGGCAGGCGGGGAGAGGCTATCCTCATGAATGTACTAATGTATTTTTTCAACACTACTATTAGCCAAATGGCACAACATTTTTTTTGCCATTTTGGCTACTAGAAGTGCGGAGATGTAGCTGTAATATGCTGTCCTTACATAGGGGAGCATATTCGGCTAACAAATTCACTTTAAAATCTTTTAATTGTTCTGTTTATTTTCTATTAATAATTTGAGAAGTCAGAAGTAATGTTACATATTATTTTAAGTAGTACAAACTGGGATGGAGAGAAGGGCAGACTGGGAAATTGCCCAGGGATTCCATTTACCAGGAGGCGCCTGACAAAGGGAAACTTCCAGGAGCAATTTGACACCACCCAGTAGTATTAAGCGTTGTATGGTGGTATTATTTGGGATTCGAAATGCAGTATTTTGTTGGATCTTTATGGAAATATTATAAGAGCTCTTTAAAGCAGTATTATTTGGATACTGCAGTTATGTGGGCAATATATCGCTGTATTGTGTAGGCTGCATAGGGTAGTACACTCCTCAACATTGAAATTGCAATACCAAGAAGGGCAAGCCGTAAGGTTATGCAAATCGAGTAAGTAGCAGGTGTCGTTAAGATCTGCAAATGATCAAATATTCAAGCACCTAGCTCCAATCTGTGGCATGTGGGAGGGGCATATAAGCCAGATTAAGGCCGAATTCACACGAGCGTGTACGTTTTGCGCGCGCAAAAAACGCAGCGTTTTGCGCGCACAAAAGCTCCATAAAAGCTCCGTGTGTCATCAGCATATGATGCGTGGCTGCATGATTTTCGCGCAGCCGTCATCATTATGACACTCTGTTTTTATGTTTGTAAACAGAAAAGCACGTGGTGCTTTTCTGTTTTCATTCATCGTTATTACTGCTGTTGCGCGAATCACGCGAGTCACACGGAAGTGCTTCCGTGTGCTGCGCGTGGTTTTCACGCACCCATTGACTTCAATGGGTGCATGATGTGCAAAAAACGCACAAATATAGGACATGTTGTGAGTTTTACGAACTGTCTGCGCGGCCCCATTGACTAACATAGGTCCGTGCGACGTGTGTGAAAATCATGCGCGTAGCACGGTCGTATTATACGTTTATCTGAATAAGCCCTAAAGCAAAGTTTTTTAGCCACATATAACCTCAAATGTGGTGGGGGATGATTGTGCGATGCCTCCTGTTCGTCGAAGTGCCAGCTATAGACGCTTCTCGCAAACTGAGAGGGACAGAATCCTTGAACTGAGAGACCTTGGATTATCACTCCGGCAGATCGTTACTTGCCTGGGCAAAGATCTCAGCACTGTTCAATGTTGCGTGCCTCGGAGGTTGGGAGAAGAACAACGAAACAGAAAGAGGTGGCGAACCTCTGTAAGTACGGATCGTCTGAATGGAAGAATGGCACGTAGTGATTCATTTTGTCCTGCAAGTGAAATTGGACATCACATCCCAAGCCTAGGGCGGCAACCAGTGTCGAGACAAACCATCAGAAGGCTTTTGCACAACATTGGGCTACAAACCAGACGTCCAGCTACAGATGTTCCATTGATCACACACCACCGCTCTCAAAGGCTATCATGGTGCACAGCAAGACGGCAATGGAGATTGGAATGGTGGCAGAGGTGCAGCTAAAGGCTCATGGACCCTGGTGCAAGAAGTCAGCGTGGGCCCTCCTACCCCTTCCCAACAGCACCAGACCCCTGCGCACGCCTATGCCCAGCCGCCTTGCCCGACAGACCCCATGAATGCCTCCACAGTAAAATGCTCCCAATAGCTGACACCACATTATAATGCCCCACAGCTGCCCCCACACAGCATAATGCCCCCAAAAACTGCCCACACACAGTATAATGCCCCACATAGCTGACCACACCGTATAATGCCCCATAGATGCCCCCACACAGTATAATGCCCCCCATAGCAGTCCCCACAGTATATTGCCACCCATAGATGCCCCATACAGAATAATACACTCCATACAATATAATGCCCCCATACAGTAAAATGCCCCCATAGCTGCCACATACAGTATAATGCCCCCATAGCTGTACCATACAGTATAATGACCCCCATACAGTATAATGCCCCCATAGCTGTCCCATACAGTCTAATGCCCCATACAATATAATGCCCCCATAGCTGCCACATACAGTATAATGCCCTAGATAGCGGCCACATACAGTATAATGCCCTCCATAGCTGCCACATACAGCATAATGCCGCCATACAGTATAATGCCCCCTATAGCTGTCCCATACAGTATAATGACCTCCATACAGTAGAATGTCCCCCATAGCTGTCCCATACAGTATTATGCCCCCATACAGTATAATGCCCCTTATAGCTGCCCCATACAGTATAATGCCCTACTCAGATGTCCTATAGAGTATAATGCCCTCCATATAGTATAATGCCCCCTCAGAGCTACCATATGAGCCCCCTCCCATACCCAGTATAATGCCCCCATGTGAGCCCCCCTCCCATACCCAGTATAATACCCAATATGTGCCCCCATATGAGCTCCCCTCCCATACCCAGTATAATGCCCCCATATGTATGTGCCTAATAGAAAAATAATAACACGACGGGTGTAGAATCCTTCACCTCTGGTCTGTGCTGTGAGTGGTTCTGCACAGACAGGTGCAATGACGTCACTACAGGTGCGATAACGTCACTACACGATGATGTCGCTCCAGCATTGCACTGAACTGTATTTGCGTCCTGAGGACGCAAATACAGTTATAAGCGCGGTCAGCGCTGTGTGGCAACGGGGGCCCTGTCGCAACTGCGACTGTTGCGACCCCTATAGCTACGCCACTAAATGGTGGTCTATCCTCTTCAGCGATGAGTCCCGCTATTGTCTCGGATGCAATGATAGTAGTCGACTGCGCTATTGATTCCGTCAAAACAACGGATCCCTGTCACGACAGTGACAAACGGAAACCATTAGCAAAGTTTCCGTCACTATTGAGATCAATGTGGATGCACACGGAAGCTAAGATTTCCGTTTGCCTTTCCATTGAGGGTTTCCCCTGATGGAAAGCTCAGTTGGAACCCCTTAACGGAAAGCAATGCTGATGTGAACACAGCCTTAAGGGTATCTAAGTAACCTCCCCAGTGTTCACCCTTTAACTCCCATACGGGGATCTGGACTTTGCTGCGGGGAGACTACCAAGTCGTTATCTCTTAAGGTAGTCTCTGTGTTAGTAGCAGCTGGCCCAGCAGACCAGGAGACAATAATGTAGTACACCGAGCGCACAGGCACTTACAGATAATACCTTGGCAGGTGGGTGTGGATCAGGAGTCACAGTTCATAACAGGTAGTAAGCCTCAGTCTCATTTCAGGTAGCTGGATAAAGACTGGCAGTAGATAGCTGGATGCAGACTGATAGTGGGTAACAGGATATGGACTATAGCAGGCAGCAGGATACAGACTGGTAATGAGTAGGTGCTGGTAGTGGATAACTAAATGCAGACTGATAGCGGATAGCTGGATACACACTGGTGGAGGTTAACTGTATACAGACTGGTAGCAGGTAGCTGGATACAGACTGGTAATGAGTAGGTGCTGGTAGTGGATAACTAAATGCAGACTGATAGCGGATAGCTGGATACACACTGGTGGAGGTTAACTGTATACAGACTGGTAGCAGGTAGCTGGATACAGACTGGTAGCGGTGTAGCTGGATACAGACTGGTAGCGGATAGCTGGCTACAACTGATGTAGATGCCGGCGGTAGCGAGGTGTGGACTGGCATCTGGACTCAAGCAGGAACCTTCGCAGGAAACAACTATATTGCACCAAAGTTGTTCAGGCCCCAGGTGATCAGAGGAGATGCCTTAAATAGGTCTGGAGCAACAGGGATTTAGATGCGGCCAGGAGGAGAGGCAGGATGGAGACGCCGGCGGCCACGCACATCAATGGAACCAGGTTGCCCGGCAGGGCAGATAGGAGACCCGGCAGCAGGGACCACTGGCAGGAGCGCCACCCGCCGCCGGCGTTACACTTGGCAATGCTCAATTATTTTGCTAGATAATGCTCATTTGGAATGTCTTTTACACTTGCCACTATGGAACAATTGAGTACCTTTTTTCTACTGTTAGGATTTTTTTTATATAAATGCAGTGTCCATACAGTATAGAGTGCACTGAAAAAGATCCCATTGCACTTTGGGTAATGACTAGGTTTTTTATGTAAAGGGAAGATGCTCTTGCTTTAAACAGGAAACACTATTTTACGTGCTCATTGTGCCATGAAATGTAATTAGTGCTGCAGGCCAATATATTTAATGCTTTCATAAACAACCTCCATAAAATATGCCTGTAGGCATTAATAATGTGGACAAGTTAAACAAACATATAAGATGATCATCATTATTACTGTGGTTCTTTGTATAAGCTGGACAACGTCTATTAAAAGCTTATGTCCGATGTAGTAGTGTCCATTTATTAAGTATTAAATCTTAACATTTTCTGAGATGGTGAGGGAAAATCCTGTTTGGCATTGACCTTTGCCAGGCTTTTTGATTGGACTCGAAAGTTCACTATGCATTTCAGTTAATAGAAATCAGTAGTCTAGTGATGGAATGGTTTCTAAAATTCCATACAAAACATACAGTATTTATACAGTGCTGTGAATTATCTATGATGAAACACATCAAGATATTCTGTCAAGCTCTCCCCAAAATGTTATCCTACAATCATTGCACCATATTGTACCTTTTCTCTATTTGACCCTGTAAAAGAAGAAGATACTGTATCTCTGCACTTCTCTATTCTGCCCGCCTAACCACCCGTCCTCTCGATCCTATTACCTCAGATACTGTGTCACCAGCTGTCATTCCTCACTTAACTAAAATCTTCAAAATTTATCTATCAGGAATTTTCCTTTGCACTTTTAAGCATGCTCTAGTCATCCCATTTCTCAAGAAGCCCACTCTCGACCCCTCTACCTCTGCTAAAAGTCACCCTATATCTAACCTTCCATTTGCTTCTAAACTACAGTACTAGAAAATCTGCGGTATACTTTTCCAATTACCTCTCTACTAACCCTTTGTTAGACCCATCACAATCTGGCTTCTGTGCTTTACATTCTACTGAAACTGCATTAACCAAAGTATCTAGCTCTATCTACTGCACTTGACATTGTAGATCACGCAATGCTCCATTGCACTCTCTGCTCATGTCCTATCCAGGTTTTCCTCCTATCTCTCTGACTGCACTTTCAGTGTGTCTTTTACAGCCTCTTCTTCCTCTCCCATTATCTCTGTGTCAGAGTTTCCCCAAGGTTCGGTGTTGGGCCCCCTCCTATATTTTCTTCCACAATCCAATTTTGTCAGACTATCAGAGGATATATTTTCACTCCACCCTCTCCTCAACTACTGTAGCACCCTCTGTCACATAACGCCACATTTTACAACCGTGCTGGTTGAGAAACTGGCAGAGTGAATATTTTATACAGCTTTATTTATGTACCCCTTGCCAACACAAAGGGATGTCCCTGTGTCAAAATTAGCACCATGTACCTATTTTGTCACTCCCCCCATTCCACTTAACTTGTAGCTCTTAGGTTGGATTCACACGAGCATGTTCGGTCCGTAAAGGACGGAACATATTTCGTCCACAAGTCTCGGACCGAACACACTGCAGGGAGGCGGGCTCCTAGCATCATAGTTATGTATGACGCTAGGAGTCCCTGCCTCGCTGTGGGACAACTGTCCCGCACTGTAATCATGTTTTCAGTACGGGACAGTAGTTTCATGGAGAGGCAGGGACTCCTAGCGTCGTACATAACTATGATGCTAGGAGCCCGGCTCCCTGCAGTGTGTTCGGTCCGGGACTTGCGGCCGAAATACGTTCTGTCCTTTACGGACCGAACATGCTCGTGTGAATCCAGCCTTATGGGCAGGGACCTCTGTCCTTTAGTCTCATTAGTTGTTCACCTATTTGTAATACTAAGCACAGTAGAAGGAAGTCGGCACCACTCTCAATCCTCACAGCATGGAACAGGCAGATAGATGCAAGTGGAATCAGGGTTTTTCTCATTTAAGCAAACTTCGGGCGGTGCTCAGCATAAAAACAGACGGTCTTGTAGTATAATATAGATGAAAGAAATGAAAATGCGGCACTCACCCGTTTGCAAATCTTCTTAACTTTATTGTGTCACCTTGGCGAGGGTAAAAGCATTACAGGGAGGACAGCTAGTTGTAGGTTACAGCCTGTTTCGCGCTGGAGATCGCGCTTCTTCTGACCGCTTCTATTTGTAATACTTGTCATTTTTCTTTTACAATTGTAAAGTGCTGTGAAAAATGTTGGTGCTATATAATGTAAGAATATTATTATTATTATTATTATTATTATTATTACTAATTATTATTATTATTATTTAGCATAACCCTAATGGACTGTAATAGTAATCAGAAAATATAATAATGACTAAACTAATGTATGTCTGATACTACAGCGGCGGTCCAGTAGTAAAATGGATTTATAAGTGATTACAGTAAAACGCTATTCTCAAATGAGTACGTTACCTAAGTTTAAGGGCATAAAAAAATAGTCTATTACTAATACATTGTCTCAAAAGTGTTGTCCTACAAAGAGTCCATATTTACTACTAGGAACCTTTGGCATGCATTAACGCACATGCAATTTTGAAATTTTTTTAGAACTTTATCTGTAACAAAAAAACATAAAAAACTTGTTGTTTTTTTTGGTGTTTTTTTGCTGTAATATTGGAGGCCATAAATGTGCAATTCTAAACTACACCAAAAAAATCTGTGAATAGGAACTTACTTGTACACGACAATATCCTCAGTGTGGAGCTGGTGCCCGGAATCTTCTCTTGCATTTCTATGCTGATCTGATGCAGACAAATAAGTGTCTCCAAAAATGATGTTGGACACAATATCTCCACTCTGCCATTAAATATAATTATAACTGATTATTTGGTTATTCAAAGCCAGGTTAATTAAAGCCACTGCTTCCATCTTCAGGCTTTTAAATAATTACGCTGGATATTCTGATTGAAAACATGTTTGCTAAGTTTCGTTTTGTGATGAAAGTAGCTTACCTTTGAGCATGAACATCTTACCTAAAAGGGGTTATCCCGTTCAAGGTAAAACAAGTGGGGATCCTGAGCCCACAGGCCCTCCACACTGCAAAACCGCAGTGAAGAGGAGTTTGAAAGGGGTGGTGGTCACACATGAGCGCTACTGATCCAGTCAATGTCTATGGGGCCAACCAGTGGCGTAACTACCGCCGTAGCAGCAGTAGCGGCTGCTACGGGGCCCGCGGCATGAGGGGGCCCGTGTCGCCCGCCGGCACGGGCCCCCACCATGGCCGGAGGCTCCGCTAGCAGCCGCTATGGCTGCTACAGCGGGACGCCACTGAACAGTACGGCAGAGCAGGGAGGTATCTCCCCGCTCTGCCATTAAACAAAAGACATGTATCCCCTCTCCACAGGATATACACAGGACAGGGGATACATGTGTGATCGCTGGCAGCGATAGGGAGAACGGGGGACTGAAAGTCCCCTGAAGTTCTCCATCACAAACCTCGGACATCCGGGGTCTGTGTCGGCAGCTCCGTAGAAATGAATGGAGCGCCGGTCCCGCTTGTGCGCATGCGTGACCAGCGCTCCATTCATTTCTACAGAGCTGCGCAGACGCCGGAAATCAGAGGTTAGTCATGGAGAACTTCAGGGGGACTTTCGGTCCCCCGTTCTCCCTATCGCTGCCAGCGATCACACATGTCTCCCCTATCCTGTGGATAGGGGATACATGTCTTTTATAAGGACACACTGTAGGTCGCATTTTTTTGGGAGGGGGGACGCTGTATGGCGTTCCCTACAGGGGGGACGACGCTGTATGGCGTTCCCTACAGGGGGGGACGCTGTATGCGTTCCCTACAGGGGGGGACGCTGTATGGCGTTCCCTACAGGGGGGACGCTGTATGGCGTTCCCTACAAGGGGGGACACTGTATGGCGTTCCCTACAGGGGGGATGCTGTATGGCGTTCCCTACAGGGGGGGGCTGTATGGCGTTCCCTACAGGGGGGGCTGTATGGCGTTCCCTACAGGGGGGGCTGTATGGCGTTCCCTACAGGGGGGGCTGTATGGCGTTCCCTACAGACCCCCCCTGTAGGGAGCGCCATACATACTCCCTGTAGGTAACGCCATACAGTCCCCCCCGTAGATAACGCCATACAGTCCCCCCTCTAGATAACGCCATACAGCCCCCTCTGTAGATAGCGCCATACAGTTCCCCCTGTAGATAGCGCCATACAGTCCCCCTGTAGATAGCGCCATACAGTCCTCCTGTAGATAGCGCCATACAGCCCCCCTATAGATAGCGCTATACAGCCCCCTGTAGATAGCGCCATACAGCCCCCCTGTAGATAGCGCCATACAGCCCCCCTGTAGATAGCGCCATACAGCCCCCTGTAGATAACGCCATACAGCCCCCCTGTAGATAACGCCATACAGCCCCCTGTAGATAGGCGTTATCTACGGGGGGGCTGTATGGCGTTATCTACAGGGGGGCTGTATGGCGTTATCTACAGGGGGGCTGTATGGCGTTATCTATGGGGGGGCTGTATGGCGTTATCAAGAGGGGGGGTTTGTAAAAAAGGCACTATCTACAAGGGGGGGGGGTTGTGTGACACCCAGGGGAGGGGGGGCCCCAGTCAAAAGTTTGCTATGGGGCCCAGTCTTTCCTAGTTACGCCCCTGGGGCCGACAGTGACAGCTGAGCACACCGCTCCATTCAAACTTCTCCTCACGTTGCTGTGCAGTTAGAAGTAGTGGGGGCTCTAAATCTTTGTTCTAGTGATCGGTGGGGCTCTCAGCAGTGGGGCCCCAGTGATCATATATTTATCACCTATCCTGCACCTTTCAATACATGTGGAAGGTTAGGTTCACATTTTGATTACACTTTGATTACACTGGATTATTTGAATTTGTCCTCTAAATGTATACACCGGACCCATACAACGACATGTCTATAATATAGCATATGTTTGCCCCTGACTCTCATAAATAAAACTTGCATACAGATGTATTGAAAAATGTAGTCCCGAGGTATACCGGCCAACTTTATTCTAAAAGGAAGCTTTATAGGCACTTTGGTGTATATACATCAGGAGATTTTCTCAGGTATACACTGAACCTGTACCCCAGACATGCTATGCATTGAGCCTAAGAAATTCCCCTGCTATATGCAATGCTCACAAGCTTTAAATATACTTGATCTTACAACCATGGGATACAATTATTGGATAATCTGTTGCATTATAAAATCGGGAAAAATAAAAAGGTGAACAGAGTATGGCATCCTCCTTGAAGGCGAGCATGCTGCACAATTTACCCATTTAGCCTACATATATGCTATTTCTTTACAATGCTGAAAGATAGACATCGTTATTTTTAAATGCTCTCAAACTTCTCACTTTATGTTTTCCCAAAAATTCTAGATGTGAAATTCTACTCAACCGTTTTTTAGTCCACAGTGAGGCAATGACAACCTGCAATTTGCAATTTATACTTTCATTTCATTAATATAAATTGATTCTGCAAAAGTGCAAACTATAAACAGAAATGTATTATGACTCGCTGTTACTGGAAATGCAAATAATTTTTTATTTAAGCTAAGTTAGAAGGTCTTTCCTAACCCTATAAAAGGGTGTTATATAACATTTCAAGTGTCTGTAATATAAAATTATTTTTAAAATATTTTTATTTTAATGTAACTTCCTATATGTACTAGGTTTCAAATGATCACATAATCAATCATGTGACCATTGGGAAAAGAGGGTGGAGCTTTAGAGTTGCATTGACTTATTTACTAAAGTTGTACAACACTTTTCTTACTAGAAAATTGTCAGAAAACATTGTTAGGTCCATCCTGGCCCAAATTGCCCTGGGGAAAAACTGGTGTTCGTATGGTGCGCCAGTAATAGTAAATCTGCCCTTTTGAACACTGTATATGAGAAATCAGAGTAGAAGTAGTAAAAACTGTTTCTGTCCTCTCCTGGGTGCTCTCATACAGGTTTAAGGGGGAAAAAAACATGGCGGTTGACTTTGATGATTTGACTCATGAACACAAAGTAATTGATAAATAACTGATAATCTAACACATGAGCTCGTAAAGTGACACAAAAAAAAAGTAAATGTTAATGATCGCTGACGCATGAACATATAGAGAAAAAAAGATTCTCAAAAATTAGCACTCAATTACTTAGAAAGCTAATATAGAGATAATGATAACATCCTTGGTCTAACACAAGGATCTTCGATATTATTGATATGGAAGTAACATTTGGGGTCAGTTCACAGAGTTTTTTGGCGCTGATTTTGATGCAGAAACCGCGTCAGAATCAGCACCAAAAAATGAAATCACCCCCCCATTGATTTCAATGGGAGGCAGAGGCATCTTTTTTCCCCGGCCAGCTTTTGGCCGCTTGTGGGGACAAAAAGTGACATAACCTTTCTTGCCGCGGTTTACGCCTCTGACCACCCATTGAATCAATGGGAGGCAAAAAAAACTGTGGTGCTCGTTTCTGAGCATTTTTCATTGTGTTTTTTTTACCGCGGTCCTTGCATTAGCTTCAATAGCCGCAGGCAAAAAACGTAGCGGAAAAACGCGGAAAAATACGTGAGGCAGTTTAATATTTGCCTCAGAATTCCCGAAGGAATTCCTGAAGGAATTCTGAGGCAGATTTTTCTGCCAGCAAAAAAACTGTGTGAACAGGGCCTTAGTGCTTTTCTTAGATGCAGAAAGCGTAGTCAATAACCCTAGATATGAATGATCTGTCCACCATGATCCATTTCCTTGTATTAAAGCACATCCTATGAGAGAGTGGGCTATAAAATGATGATCATTGCCAGTGGTGTAACTAGGAAAGACTGGGCCCCATAGCAAACTCTTGACTGGGCCCCCCCAGGTGCCACAAGCAGCCCCCCTTATAGATAGTGCCCCCTGCAGAATGTGCTATACAGCCCCGCCTGTAGACAGTGTCACACCCCACTTGTAGATAGCGCCCCCACCTCCCCTTTATAGATAGTGCCATACAGACCCCCTGTAGATATCACCATAAAGCCCCCTGTATATAGCGCTATACAGCTCCAACTGTATATAGTGCCACACAGCCCCTCTCCCTTGTATATAGTGCCACACAGCCCCCTCCTTAGTAGATAGTGCAGCACAGCCCCTCCTTAGTAGAGTGCCACATGCAGACCCCTGTAGATTGAGACACACAGTCCCCTGTAGATACAGCCACAGCCCTCCCCTTTGAAAATAGTGCCATAAAGGCCCCCTAGTAGATAGTGCCACACATCCCCCCCTTAGTAGTGCCACACAGCCCCTTGTATATAATGCCACACAGCTCCATGTGTATAATGCCACACAGCTCCCCTTGTGTATAGTGCCACACAGCTCCCCCTTGTTTATAGTGCCACACAGCCCCCCCTTGTGTATAGTGCCATAAGGCATTGGCGCATTCGAGAAAGTTGTATCAGCCAGGGAGATGTCAATCAAACATGGAAAGTTGGGTTTGGAGGCAGGACTATGTGACTCTTCAGGATAGCGCCACCGCCCCATGACCCTTTAATGAGTAATGAGCATATAGTGTGTGCCATTTTAAAAGTGGATTTTAAAGATTTTGCTGCATCTAAAAAAAACATACATTTGGAAATATTGTCAGGTCATGTATTACTGCATTGTTGCCGTTCAAGGGGTTAAAACTACCAGACAGGTTCCCATGAAATATACAATGAATTGAGAACAATTCCATCTGTCCTGCAATTTTGTTATTATAAATATATTCGATATAATTACAAGTCCAGAACCAAGCTCTGACATATACGACTCCAGAACCAAGCTCAATACATATATACATCCCCATTACCGAGCTCAGTACATAAATACAGCACCAGAACAGAGCTCAGTACATAAATACAGCACTAGAAACAAGCTCTGACATATATACAGCACCAGAACCAAGCTCAGTACATATATACAATATTAGAACCAACCTCAGTACATGAATACAGCACTAGAACCAAGCTCAGTGTAACGTCTATGGCCTAGGGCCATCGTTCAGACTTACCCTCTGACGGCCCTGGACATATGTATTCTCGGCGACATCTCCCTCCAAGGAGATGCCGGCACTCACTTCCCGGTTCTGGGACTGTTTCCCGCAGGGCGCGCGCGCCCGTGCGTGCACGGCCTTAAAGGGCCAGTACGCGTCCAGCTGTCATTAGTCAATATTTAGCCCAGAATGCTGCTGGACTATAAAAAGGGCTCTGCCCACTTGACCTTGCCTGAGCATTGTTGTATACCTAAAGTTTGTATTGCAAATGGTCTCCCAGTGTTTTCCAGTTCCCAGTGTTACCTGTTCCTGCTGCCTGTACCTCATGCTACCGTGCCTCTGTGCCATCTACAGTGAATGTCAAGTCGTGTCTTCCGCTGCATCTACTGTGCCATCTACAGTGAAAGTCAAGTTGTGTCTTCCGCTGCATCTACTGTGCCATCTACAGTGAAAGTCAAGTTGTGTCTCCGCTACTGTCTACAATGCCTCATGTACCCTTTCTGGATTATAGACATTGTTTTGTACCTAGTTGGCCAGCTGCTATCCCGCTACGCGGTACGGCCCAGTGGGTCCACACTCCGTGCCGTGACACTCAGTACATATATACAATACCAGAAGAAAGATCAGTACATAAATACAGCCCCAGAACCAAGCTCAGTGTATATATACATCCCCAGAACCAAGCTCAGTACATATATACAACACCAAAACAAATACAGCTCAATTTAGTGCAACCCTTGCCGTATAGGTTTGTACGATTATTTTCACTGAGTCGTTTAGGGGATATATAACTTGGTAGTCAACGCTTCACTGCCAATGTTTGTATCGTAGATATGTCAGCTTATATAAGATAAATGATAAAATATATCAAGAATATGTGTCTAGTGCTTTCACACTTGTCATTGACACAAAATAAATTAATCTAGTGTGGCTAAAAAATGTAACATATCACATATAATTATGTCCAGTTTGTATCTTAGTAGCTATATATTTTTATTTGATTTTGTATATGTTTGTAAACTGGACATAGAATATCAGAGATGTACACTACCATTCAAAAGTTTGGGGTCACCCAGACAATTTTGTGTTTTCCATGAAAACTCACACTTATATTTATCAAATGAGTTGCAAAATGACTAGAAAATATAGTCAACACATGGACAAGGTTAGAAATGATGATTTTTATTTGAAATAATAATTTTCTCCTTCAAACTTTGCTTTCGTCAAAGAATGCTCCATTTGCAGCAATTACAGCATTGCTGACCTTTGGCATTCTAGCTGTTAATTTGCTGAGGTAATCGGGAGAAATTTCACCCCATGCTTCCAGAAGCCCCTCCCACAAGTTGGATTGGCTTGATGGGCACTTCTTGCGTACCATACAGTCAAGCTGCTCCCACAACAGCTCTATGGGGTTGAGATCTGGTGACTGCGCTGGCCACTCCATTACAGATAGAATACCAGCTGCCTGCTTCTTCCCTAAATAGTTCTTGCATAATTTGGAGGTGTGCTTTGGGTCATTGTCCTGTTGTAGGATGAAATTGGCTCCAATCAAGCGCTGTCCACAGGGTATTGCAAAATGGAGTGATAGCCTTCCTTATTTAAAATCCCTTTTACCTTGTACAAATCTCCCACTTTACCAGCAGCAAAGCAACCCCAGACCATCACATTACCTCCACCATGCTTGAGAGATGGCGTCAGGCACTCTTCCAGCATCTTTTCAGTTGTTCTGCGTCTCACAAATGTTCTTCTGTGTGATCCAAACACCTCAAACTTCGATTCGTCTGTCCATAACACTTTTTTCGAAATCTTCCTCTGTCCAATGTCTGTGTGCTTTTGCCCATATTAATCTTTTTCTTTTATTAGCCGGTCTCAGATATGGCTTTTTCTTTGCCACTCTGCCCTGAAGGCCAGCATCCTGGAGTCGCCTCTTCACTGTAGACGTTGACACTGGCGTTTTGCGGGTACTATTTAATGAAGCTGCCAGTTGAGGACCTGTGAGGTGTCTATTTCTCAAACTAGAGACTCTAATGTACTTGTCTTGTTGCTCAATTGTGCAGCGGGGCCTCCCACTTCTCTTTCTACTCTGGTTAGAGCCTGTGTGTGCTGTCCTCTGAAGGGAGTAGTACACACCGTTTTAGGAAATCTTCAGTTTCTTGGCAATTTCTCACATGGAATAGCCTTCATTTCTAAGAACAAGAATAGACTGTCGAGTTTCACATGAAAGCTCTCTTTTTCTAGCCATTTTGAGAGTTTAATCGAACCCACAAATGTAATGCTCCAGATTCTCAACTAGCTCAAAGGAAGGTCAGTTTTATAGCTCACCTAAACAGCAACACTGTTTACAGCGGTGCTAACATAATTGCACAAGGGTTTTCAAGTATTTTCTAACCATCCATTAGCCTTCTAACACAGTTAGCAAACACAATGTACCATTAGAACACTGGAGTGATGGTTGCTGGAAATGGACCTCTATACACCTATGTAGATATTGCATTAAAAACCAGACATTTGCAGCTAGAATAGTCATTTAGCACATTAACAATGTATAGAGTGTATTTCTGATTAATTTATTGTTAAATTCATTGAAAAAAAACTGTGCTTTTCTTTCAAAAATAAGGAAATTTTGTAAGTGACCCTAAACTTTTGAACGGTAGTGTAGGTGGGGCCCAATAACCACACCTATAGATGTCTGCACAGGGTAAATAAATTCAATCCAAGTCCAGCACATCCAAGTTAGGCGCAAGGAATATTGTTCAAGTGTTAAGACCCTTTATTCCTATCCTACCCACTATTAGCCCTTATAGGTTTGTATGGCGTAAAACTACAGCTCCCAGCATGGCCCGAACAATAATAAGGATATGCTGTTTCACAAAAAAAATCATACCACCCATCATCTCGCTGCAGATCATATAGCGACTACAGTGCTGATTATAGGCAGAATAAACATTTACATTAGGTGACTCACCGGTGACGTTTCAGATTCTAGGTACTTTTCTTCTCCCTCCAGTCCAGAGCTCTATGATGGATTTCTTCCGGCCACGACCCATTTCTGCATATTTCCGCTCAGATGTCTTCACTTCTCACTTTTATAACATTTCTGCACCTATAAACGAAGTTAAAATTCTCAACACCTCTAAATATAATAAAGCGCAATACACTGCACCTCTAATTATAATAGCACCATACACTGTGTCCCTGATTATAATAGTACCATACACTGTGTCCCACACACACACCGTGCCCCCTGTAGATAGTGCCCCGATAGCCACCTGTAGATATTGACCCCATAGAGCCTCTGTAGATAGTGCCCTACATAGAAGCCCCTGTAGATAGTGCCCCACATACAGCCCTCTGTAGATAATTCCCACATATGGACTCCAGAGCTGCAAGGCAATAGTGCTAACCACTGAGCCACTGTGCTGCCCTACATATAGCTCCCCCTGTATATAGTGTCCCACATATAGCCCACCCCTGTAGCTAGTGCCCCACAGGTAACCCACCCCTGTATACAGTGTCCCACATATAGCCCACCCTTATAGATAGTGCCCTACAAATAGCTCCCCTATAGATAGTGCTCTATATATAGCCCACCCCTGTATATAGTGCCCACATATATCTCCCCCTGTATATAGTGCCCCACATCCCCACATATAGACCCCCCTGTAGATAGTGCCCCACATATAGACCTCCATGTATATAGTGGCCCACATCCCCACATGTAGACTCCCTTTATATATTGCCCCACATCCCTACATATAGACCCCCCTGTATATAATGCCCCACATCCCCACATATAGACCCCCCTGTATATAGTGGCCCACATCCTCACATATAGACCCCCCTGTATGCAGTGGCCCACATTCCCACATATAGACCCCCCTGTAGATAATGCCACTCACAGTTTTATTAGAAAAAAACTAAAAACTTTACATACTCACATGATCCCATTCCTGCGCCGTCCGGTGGCAATGCAGACCTGCTGTCTTCATAGCAGGTCTGCTGGAGCTGAATGACGCGTCGTTCAAAGGCGCTGATTGGCAGGGCAGAATGACTTGCCCCATCAATCAGCGCCTTTGAAGCACGGAAGCGGCGCGAGGGGGTCCATGTCGCCCGGCCCCTTAAATGTTAGAGGCTCGGCGGCATGGGCCCCGTAGTAGCGTTGCTACAGCTGTAGCAGCCATAACGGCTGCTAGCGGCGCCACCGGACATATGGGGTGGTGTCAGCTAGCGGCACGGGCCCCCTCAAGCCGCGGCCCCGTAGCAGCCGCTATCGCTGCTACCGCGGTAGTTACGCCACTCATTGCAAACGTGAACTAAAGGGGTTGACCAAAATTTGTAAAAAAGGATTTGCTGGATTTTTCCCCATAAACAGTGCGACATTTGTCCATGGGCTGTATCTTTAATTGCAGTTCAGCCTTATTCACCTGAATGGTTATGACTGCAATACTAGACTCAGCTAATGGACAGGAGTGGTGCTATTTCTAATCTTGGTCTCTCGGTTCACTCGGTTGTTTGACATCACAAGAGAATCTTATTGTCAATTCAGATTAGTCTTCTCTTTCAGAGCACATACAACAGTGACAGCAACAGCCCTCTATAAGGTACAAAAAGAAAGGATTTGATCCAGCGCTGCAGTGATGTACTTTAAAAAGGAACGTATTCCCACTTTTATTAGTATCAAAAGACTTGTTTAAAATTTCAATAACAGGCTTGGCGTCAAGGCAGTATTAGGTAGGTGTAATGGGCCTACGCGTTTCAAGCACGGCTGGTGCTCTTAGTCATGGCATTCATTCACTCAGAGTTCATTCATTCACTACCTAATACTGCCTTGACGCCAAGCCTGTTATTGAAATTTTAAACAAGTCTTTTGATACTAATAAAAGTGGGAATACGTTCCTTTTTAAAGTACATCACTGCAGCGCTGGATCAAATCCTTTCTTTTTGTACCATTGCCTACCGTGGACCGTTGCGGAGATCCGGGCGAAGCAGGACTGTCAGGAGGCGAGCTGGTGAGCTGGAGGTTTCCTCCCCATTGTATAGCCCTCTATAAGGGTAGGTTCACATGCTGCAGAAATTATTTTTTTCACGAGAATCCCCATGCAGATTTTGTTACAGGTTCCACCCGTTACAATCCATTAGGCGTGCTGTACCTTTTATTTCTGCAGCATACTCCAAAATCTGCATTGATTTTTTTCACTGTCATAAGGTTAGAAAACCCCCATTCACTTACATTTAGTATACTATTTGGGCAAAAATGTGCTTCAATTTTGCAATGTGTAAATGCATCCTAAAGACATCAGTCCCAGTCCCCTGTAAGCGACAGCGTAAACCTCTACAAGTAACAACTTCAGTCCCTCACAAGTAATGGCCATAGTGACTATCTACACTGACTGCCCCTGGCAGAGATATACAAGGGAAGGGGGACTGTGTTGAAATATACAAGGGGGATTGCTTTGTGGCACTATATACAAGGGGGGTTTCTGTGTGGCACTATATACAAGGGAGGCAGGCTTTGTGGTAATATACAGGGGGGATTGCTGTGTAGCAATATATACAAAGAGGGTTGTGTGGCACTATATAAAAGGGGGGCTGTGTGGCACTCAGGGGCGTAGCTAAAGGCTCATGGGCCCCGATGCAAAAATTCTTACTGGGCCCCCCCCCCCCCCGCAAACTTCTCATGGCCGACGGTCCGTAGCTTTCAGCTGCATCGCTGGGTCTCCTAAGTGACCCAACAATGCAGCACTAGCAGCCGCGGCGTCACTAAGGCTGGGTTCACACACCCTATTTACGGACGTAATTCGGGCGTTTTAGCATTGAATTACGTCCGAAAATGCGGCTCAAAAGCGTTGGCAAACATCTGCTCATTCATTTGAATGGCTCTTACGATGTTCTGTGCCGACGGTCATTTTTTTTACGCGCCGCTGTCAAAAGATGGCGCGTAAAAAAGACGCCCGCGTCAAAGAAGTGCCTGTCACTTCTTCAGACGTAAATGGAGCCGTTTTCCATGGACTCCATAGAAAAACAGCTCCAATTACGTCCGTAATGGACGCAGCGAAAGACGCCTGCACATGCCATTACGGCTGAAATTACGGTGCTGTTTTCTCCTGAAAACAGCACCGTAATTTCAGCCGTAACGGACGCTGCCGTGTGAACATACCCTCAGGACTTAAAATGTCAGGGGAAATAGCCCCAATACATATGTGTCCGCCCAAAAAAAAGTGTGTATAGGAGACAGCATAGCATATCTATAGCACTACAACCCTATAAACTATGGATAGGATTAGATACAGTGGCTCAGCAGACAGTATCACACATGATAGGATTAGATACAGTGGCCCAGCAGACAGTATCACACATGATAGGATTAGATACAGTGGCTCAGAAGGCAGTATCACACATGATAGGATTAGATACAGTGGCCCAGCAGACAGTATCACACAAGATACGATTAGATACAGGGCCCAGCAGACAGTATAACACATGATTGGATTAGATACAGGGCCCAGCTCGCTGACATTGCGTCTCCAGCGCTGAACCCAGGAAAGGTAAGAATAATAATTTTGCTTCTTTATGTGTTACTGATTATTTTTGTGTGTTTGTGGTTTTTTACAGGTTCGGTTGTTGGACTTCGGATACGAGGACTTCAATGACGGCGTTTTTTTTAATCTCAATAAAATGGTTAATGAGGGTTGTGTTTTTTTATTTCAATAAAATATTTTTTCTATGTGCTTGTATCTTTTTAAACTTTATTATCACCGCCTTAGTAATGGCCGCTGGCTGATTGACAACCTCCATTACTAAGGCCGGGCTTATGTTAGCCGGTGCAGAGGCTACACTAACCCCCATTATTACCCCAGTACCCACCGCCACCAGGGGTACTGGGAAGAGCCGGGTACGAACCAGTACCCGACCATCTGCAGTGACGGGCAGGCACCGGGGTGGCCGCAGGCTTGTAGTATTAGGCTGGGGAAGGCCAAAAACAGTGGCCCTTCCCACCCTTGTAATGCTGCCTGCTGCTGCTTTGTTGTATCTGGCTGGTTCTGAAAATTGGGGGGGACCCCACATCGTTCTTTGCAATTATTTTTTATTTTATTTTATTTTATTTTTAAATGACGTGGGGTCCCCCCCATTTTTTATAACCAGCCAGATACAATAAAGCAGCACCAGCCTAGCATTACCAGGGTAGGAAGGGCCACTGTATCTGGCCTTTCCCCTCCTGATAATACCAGCCTGCGGCCACCCCAGTGGCCGACCATCACTACAGATGTCAGGTACTGCATCGTACCCGGCTCTTCCCAGCACCCCTGGTGGCGGTGGGTACCGGGGTAATAAAGGGGGTTAGTGTTGGCCTCTGCATCGGCTAACACTAAGCCCCGCCTTAGCAATGGACGTGGTCAATCAGCCGGCGGCCATTACTAAGGCGGTAGTAATATAGTTTAAAAAAAAAAACACAAAGACATAGAAAAAATATTTTATTGAAATAAAAAAAAAAACACACAGCCCTCATTAACCATTTTATTGATAATAAAAAAAAAGCCGTCATCGAAGTAGTCCTGGAATCCGACGTAGTCCAACGACCGAACCTGTAAGAAAACACACAAAAAGTGATTAGTAACACATGTGTTAGGCTTAGATACAGGGCCCATGTGTGATACTGTCTGTGGGACCCTGTATCTAAGCCTACCACAACGTAGGCTTAGATACAGGGTCCAGCAGACAGTAATCTTATACAGTATAAGATTACTGTGTGCTGGGGCCCTGTATCTAAACCGACAGTGTGGTAGGCTTATATACAGGGCCCATCAGACAGGATCACACATGGGCCATGTATCTAAGCCTACCATGTGATTGGCTTAGATACAGGGCCCAGCAGACAGGATCACGCATGGGCCATGTATCTAAGCCTACCATGTGATTGGCTTAGATACAGGGCCCAGCAGACAGGATCACGCATGGGCCATGTATCTAAGCCTACCATGTAATTGGCTTAGATACAGTGCCCAGCAGACAGGATCACACAATCTGTGATCCTGTCTCATGGGCCCCCTAAGCCTGCTACATCGTAGGCTTAGGGGTTGTACAGTCCCTAAACATTGATGGCCTATCCTCAGGATAGGCCATCAATAGCTGATGTGTCTCTCGGGACCCGCAAATCAGCTGTTTTGAAGGGGCCGCAGCACTCGTACGAGAGCTGCGGCCCCTTCATTTCACAACTCGCTCACACTGTGAATCGCCGACACCGATTCACAGTGTGACCGGAATGAAGTGACAGGAATGAAGGGGAGCAGCTCTCGTACGAGTGCTGCGGCCCCTTCAAAACAGCTGATTGGCGGGTCCCGGGAGTCGGACCCCGCCAGTCAGGGCTAACCTTACCTTCCTCTTCGGCCGCGGCGGGAGTTCTGTCGTCTCGATGCTGTGCGCGGCGCATAGCGCTGTATCGTCATGCGCTGCGCACAGCGCTTGACGTCAGGACCTCCGCTGCCATCCGGAACCAGGAAGGTAAGTAAAGTATGTTACTATAGTAACAGGGGCCCGCGGCCCGAGTTACTATAGTAACTTTTTATTGATGTGATGCGGGGGGCCGTGGGCCCCCTGGCTTCGGGGCCCAGTCGCAATTGCGACCGCTGCGACCCCTATAGCTACGCCAGTGGTGGCACTATATACAAGGGAGGGGCCTGTGTGGCACTACATACAAGGGAGGGTGCTGTGTGGCACCATATACAAGGGGGGGCTGTGTGGCACTATATACAAGGAGGGGCTGTATGCCACTATATACAAGGAAGGGGCTGTGTGGCAATAACAGGAGAGATGTGGAATTGCTGTGTAGCACTATATACAAGGGGGGCTGTGTGGCACTATATACAAGGGGCGCTGTGTGACACTATAAACAAGGGCAGGCTGTGTGGCTCTATATACAAGGGGGGCTGTGTGGCACTATATATATATATATATATATATATATATATATATATTTAAAAAAAAAAATATATATATATATATCTATATATACAAGGGAGGGGGGCTGTGCAGCACTGTATAAAAAGGAAGGGGCTGTGTGGCAATATATACCAGGGAGGGGGTTGTGTGGCTCTATATACAAGAGGGGCTGTGTGGCACTATCTACTAAGGGGGGGTTGTGTGGCACTATATATAAAGGGGAGGACTGTGGGGCTATCTACAGGAGGCACAAAGGGGCATTATTACTGTGGGGGCACAAAAAGCGCATGGTTACTGATGGGGCACTTTTATTGTGACGAGGACTGAGGGATCATTAATACCATCTGGGGCACTGTGGATTACGAGTTTGTTGAGAGGATGGGGTATAGGTGGGGAGGATGCTTGAAAAGTGAGAAACCAACATGTCCGTGTGTCAATGATGAGTCGTGGCTGGAATAAATCGTCACAGTGGTCTGGGCCGGATAGAGAAAAAAAGGGAAAGTGAACGACTCTAATCAGGGAAAACATCACCTGTGAGTCACTAGATATATATGTGCTGTAATCACTTATATCATCTGCAGAGCTCCTGTGTATAACTGGAATCTACCACTATATGGTCACTACATGGTGGTAATTTTGGTCTTTGTATAGTGGTTTTTATTCAGTAACAGTGTGGGGGTATCATTCCGTCACTATGTGGTTATGGTGTAGAGGTATTATTCAGTAACAGTATGGTGGTATTATTCAGTCACTATGTAGTTATGTTGTGGCGGTATTATTCAGTAAGAGTATGGGGATATTATTCAGTCACTATGTGGTTATGGTGTGGAGGTATTATTCAGTAACTGTACGGGGGTATTGTTCATTAACAGAATGCAGGTAATATTTAATGTGGTATAGTGGTATGATTTAATAACTGTATATGTATATAGATAATTTTTTGTGTGAGAGGGGGGACATATGCTTTGGGTCTTGGAACACTCCTGGAGGCGCTAGAAATCAGTGATGCAGTTCTCTGAACAACCCTCGCCTTCTGAATTGACTGCATTATTGATACAGTAAGGGTGTGTTCACATTTGCGTCGGGTTCCGTCAGACCTTTCCATCAGGGGAAAACCATGAATGCAAACCAAACGGAAACCAGAGCTTTCCGTTTGCATTACCATTGATCTCAAATAGTTTCCGATTGTCTCTGTTCCGTAAGGTTTCCCTTTTTGGACGGAATCAATAGCGCAGTCAACTGTGCTATTGTTTCCGCCAAAAAAAAAAACCTTACGGAACAGAGACCAAGAAACCATTTGCAACTGAAATATTACCATTAGAGATGAGCGAACCTGGACAACCGAACCCGGTTTCGGTCCAAACATCGGGAAAAGTTCGGTTCGCAGCGAATCCGAACTTCACCGGGTTCGGCCGAACACGTTTTGACCGAACCCGGTCAAAAATATTATACAAATCGGCAGCCACTTGTCTCTATCAATCACTGATAGAGAAAAGAGGCTGCTGATTAAAAATAAAATAAAAAGCATTTCATACGTACCCGGTCGTTGTCTTGGTGACGAGTCCCTCTTCTTCCTCCAGTCCGACCTTCTTTCCTGACGCGGCAGCCTGTGATTGGCTGCAGAGGCCGCTGCAGCCTGTGATTGGCTGCAGAGGCCGCAGCAGCCTGTGATTGGCTGCAGCGGTCACATGAGCTGTAACGTCATCCAGGAATGTCGAGAGGGACGCGTCACCAAGGCAATGGCCGGGAGACTGGACTGGAGGAAGCAGAAATTTCTCGGTAAGTATGAACGTCTTTTTTTTTTTACAGGTTACTCTATATTCTGATCGGAATTCACTGTCCAGGGTGCTGAAACAGTTACTGCCGATCAGTTAACTCTTTCAGCACCCTGGACAGTGACTATTTACTGACGTCGCCTAGCAACGCTGCCGTAATGACGGGTGCACACATGTAGCCACCCGTCATTATGGGGCCTCATGTACACGACCGTAAAAACATCCGTTATTACAGGTCGTAATTACGACCCGAAATAGCGGGCCCATAGACTTCTGTTAGCCACGGGTACCTTCCCGTTTTCTCATGGGAAGGTGCCCGTGCCGTTAAAAAGATAGAACATGTTCTATTTTTTTATTTTACGGGCCGTGCTCTTATACTTTATAATGGGAGCACGGCTCGGAAAAACGACCGGCTGCCCGTGGCCGGCCGTGCCCGGCCGTGCTCATCTCCTGAAATACTCTGTGCTGCCTTAAACTCTGTGGACAGGTCAGGATCCTGTTTCTTTTAAATGCTGCTGGGGAACCCGCTTGATCCACAATATAAGGCTGCGCTACAGTGCTTGGGAATAAGTGACTGGGGCAGAAGAGGATGGAGGCACAGCCTTATATAGTGAATCGAGCGGGTTCCCCAGCAGCATTTAAAAGAAACAGGATCCTGACCTGTCCACAGAGTTTAAGGCAGCACAGAGTATTTCAGGAGATGAGCGTGCGGATCTTGTGCGGGGTGGTGACTTGCCAATCATGTGAAGGTGTTATTGAGGACAGGAGTGGAGGAGAGGTATCAGACTGAGAGCTACGTAATGGTAAGAGCAGAGTTCACAGCAGCACAGAATATTTCAGGAGAGGAGCGTGTGATTGGCTGCAGAGGCCGCTGCAGCCTGTGATTGGCTGCAGAGGCCGCGACAGCCTGTGATTGGCTGCAGAGACCGCGGCAGCCTGTGATTGGCTGCAGAGGCCGCGGCAGCCTGTGATTGGCTGCAGAGGCCGCGGCAGCCTGTGATTGGTTGCAGAGGCCGCGACAGCCTGTGATTGGCTGCAGAGGCGGTCACGTGACGTGCGCGACCGCCACTACAGCCTGTGATTGGCTGCAGCGAGCGGCGACATGGATGAAACGTCATCGCTGGAGGCCGGACAGGAGGAATGTAAGTATGAACGTATTTTTTAATTTTTATTATTACATTAAAATTGTATTTTCCGCGCGCCGAGCATGGTACTGTCAAGGTTGCTGAAAGAGTTAGTGCAGCCCATTAACTCTTTCAGCACCCTGGACAGTACCATGCTCGGCGCACGGAAATTACAGGTTCGGTCAGAACTAGTTCGGTCCGAATCAAACTTTTTTCGTGAAATTCGGCGAACTAGCCGAACCGAACTTTTCATAAAATCGCTCATCTCTAATCCACAAAAATAGTGTTCCTGCACATAGCCTTGGTGCCCCATAGCAGCTACTATCACAGTTCTTACACCCATGTTGTTAACACTAGAAATCTAGAAGATTTCACAGAAAGTAATATGATATTGCAAAACACTATTTTGAGTTGACAGCTATAATCTTAATATGTTTGTCACTAATTGCAACGGATGAAATCTCTATAACAAATCTGCATTTTTTTGTGATTAAGGCCTTGTTTACACGAGCGTGATATACGTCCATGCGACGCGCGTGCTTTTCACGCGTGTCGTACGGACCTATATTAGTCTATGGGGGCATGCAGACAGTCCATGAGTTTTGCTCAGCGTGAGTCCGCTGAAAAAAACTCACGACATGTCCTATCTTTGTGCGCTGTTTGCGCATCACACACCCATTGAAGTCAATGGGTGCGTGAAAACCACGCAGGTCGCACGGAAGCACTTCGGTGGGACGAGCGTGATTTGCGCAACAGCTGTCAAACTCTGAATGTAAACAGAAAAGCACCACGTGCTTTGCTGTTTACAAACATCCAAACGGAGTGTCATAATGATGGCGGCTGCACGAAAATCACGCAGCCGCGCACGCAAAAAACGCTGCGTTTTGCGTGCGCAAAAGGCACTTAACAGCTCCATGTGTCATCAGCGTATGATGGGCGGCTGCGAGATTTTCGCGCAGCCGCCATCATTATGACACTCCGTTTTAATGTTTGTAAACAGAAAAGCACGTGGTGCTTTTCTGTTTACATTCAGAGTTTGACAGCTGTTGCGCGAATCACGCAGGTCGCACGGAAGTGCTTCCGTGTGACCTGCGGGATTTTCACGCACCCATTCACTTCAATGGGTGCGTGAGGCGTAAACAGCACACAAATATAGGACATGTCGTGAGTTTTTTTCGGCAGACTCACGCTGAGCAAACCTCACGGACTGTCTGCATGCCCCCATAGACTTACATAGGTCCGTACGACGCACGTGAAAAGCACGCGCGTCGCACGGACGTATATCACGCTCGTGTAAACGAGGCCTTAGAACGAAGTGGCAGAAGTTCTCGGGGGAGCGCTGAGCCGCTTGGTTTTTGATGGGCTTTTCTCTGAAAGCTAATGTAACGGTGTACAGACTCAATAGAAAGTCTATGGGCCCATACACTGCTACATTGGCTTTCAGAAAAAAAGCAGATCATAAAGGAAGCAGCTCACCGTTCGCACAAGTGCTTCTGCGGCTTCGTTCTAGTGATTGGTTTGCGATCTCAGTGTTCTGATCCCCACCGATCAAAAAATCTGACATGTCACTGTGATATGTCAGAAGATTGTTTAACGCTTAGTTACCCTAAACTGCCCATTGGGAAAAAAACAGATCTACAGTAAATTAGAGCCGTATTGGGCATAATATATGTTAGTGTAAAGAGAATTGTGATGTTTCTCTGTAATTATGTTTCTGCAGCAATTCAGGACATACTTGCTATGTGTCCTGCTTAAGCCCAAGAAATGAACTCTGTCACTGTCACTGGGCAGAGGGAGAAAAACTTTCGAATGTATAAATCATTTGATTGATTACAAGCAGGGAGCCGTCACTTTCAAGGTGACAGAAGAGTCTTCTCCAATTTATTTACCATGAGCTGCTGAGATTTGTGCCAACTCCTAGACTATCTATTATAAATTTATCTTAATTTATGAGTGGGTCTTAATCACCAATAAGATTATGATCATAATTACCAATAGTAAATTGTCTCATTAGTCTTTTCAATAATTTCTTTCCGGTATATCCACATTCACATGCTCATTATATTTGGTATCATACGCAAAGTTTTGACATTTTGGCTGCTGAGATTATCGGTTTGCTTAAGAGTATGTCCAGTTGGAGTTACTTTACATAATATTAGTAAACTGTATGTCCAGAAATTCCTTATATATTATTAGTAGATTCTCTTGGCTAATTTCAAAAGAGCAATGAGGGCAGTGGAATTTTTTAATTCCCAGCGGCTTCCCTTCCAACCTGTCTATTGCTTATAGATGGGAATCCTGGGCAACCATAAAGAATTTGAAGTTCAACCAGTTACCTTCCTCTATGTTTGTATCACTCCCATTGACAGCAAACACAATTGAATTAATCAAAATGTAACAAATGACGGCTCTTTAATAGTTTGTGTAAAGTAACTCCAGCAAGACGTACACTTTAAAAAAAATGCATACTTGTGTACAGACCATATATGATGCGTTTTACTATGTTTTGGTTTGTACTAACTGTATAATGCACAAATGTAGCAGAGCGGAGTTTACTATTTAAAATTCTGTGATATAATGTCTTTTCTGCATCACAGCCAGTGGCGTAATTACCGCGGTAGCAGCCGTAGCGGGGGCCACGGCTTGAGGGGGCCCGTGCCACCAGCCGACACGCCCCCCCATATGCCCGGTGGCGCCGCTAGCAGACGTTACGGCTGCTACAGCAGTAGCGCCGCTACTATGGGGCCCGCACCACCAAGCCTCCAACAACTATGGGCCGGGCAGCTCAGGCCCTCTCATGCCTGTAGGCGTCGCTAGCACCGGAGGGGGCCCCGGTACTAGCGACAGCCAAATACATGCACTAGCACTGAATGGCCGACTATTCAGCTCCTTACAATGACGCTGATTGGCTAGCGGCGCGATGATGTCATTGCGCCGCTTTCATGCTTGAAAGGCCCTGATGGACGGGGCAAGTCATTGGGCGACGCTCGTTCAACTCCTGCAGACCTGCTCAGAAGAGAGCAGATCTGCATTGCCAGTGAACAGGAATGGGATCATGTGAGTATGTAAATATTTTTTTTTTTTTTCTTTCATAAAACTGTTAATGGCATTATCTATAGTGGGGGCTCTATCTACAGGGCGGTTGTCTACATGTGGGCCACTATATACAGGGGGGGTCTATATGTGGGGATGTGGGGCACTAGCTACAGGGGTGGTCTGTATGTGGGGATGTAGCGCACAATCTACAGGGGGGTCTATATGTTGGGATGTGGGCCTATATGTGGGACACTATCCTCCGGGGGTTCTATATTTGGGGCACTATCTACAGGATGGTCTATATGTGGGGCACTATATACAGGAGGAGCTATATGTGAGACACTATACAGGGGTGGGCTATATGTAGAGCACTATCTATAGGGGAGCTATTTTTAGGTCACTTTCTATAGGGGTTGGCTATATGTGGGACACTATATACAGGGGTGGGTTACCTGTGGGGTACTAGCAACAGGGTGGCTATATGTAGGGCACTGTCTACAGAGGTGGGCTATACATGGAGCACTACCTATAGGGGAAGCTATATGTAGGGGCACTATCTACAGGGGGCACAGTGTGTGTGTGACGGTGTATGGTACTATTATAATCAGGGACACAGTGTATGGCGCTATTATAGTTAGAGGTGCAAGAAGTGTTGAGAAATGTAACTTTGTTTATAGTTGCAGTAATGTTTTAAAAGTGAGAAGCTGAAGACATCTGAGCGGAAAACTGCAGAAATGGGTCATGGCCGGTAGAAATCCATCATAGATGTGTGCACAGGAGGGAGAAGAAAATAACTAGAATCTGAGACGTCACCGGTGAGTCACTTAATGTAAATGTTTATTCTGCCTCTAATGAGCACTGTAGTCACTGTAGTCACTGTATGATCTGCAGCGAGATTATTATATGATTTTTTTTTGTGAAACAGCACCATTGTTCGGGCCATTTTGGGAGCTGTAGTTTTATGCCGTACAAACCTATACGCCAGGGGTTGCACTAAATTGAGCTGTATTTGTCCTGGTGTTGTATATATGTACTGATCTTTGTTCTGATGCTGTATGTAAGTACTGAGCTTGGTTCTGGTGCTGTATATACATATGAGATTGGTTTTGGTTCTGTGTATATATGTACTGAGCTTGGTTCTGGGGATGTATTTATGTACTGAGGTTGGTTCTGGTGCTGTATTTATGTACTGAGGTTTGTTCTGGTGCTGTATATATGTACTGAGCTTGGTTATCGTGCTGTATTTATGTACTGAGGTTTGTTCTGGTGCTGTATTTATGTACTGAGGTTGGTTCTGGTGCTGTATATATGTATGGGCTTGGTTCTAGTGCTGTATTTATGTACTGAGCTTGGTTCTAGTGCTGTATTTATGTACTGATCTTGGTTGTTGTACTGTATTTATGTACTGAGCTTGGTTGTGGTACTGTATATATGTCAGAGCTTGGTTCTGGATCTGTAGTTTATATAGGATATATTTATAATAACAAAATTGCAGGGCAGATGGAATTATTCTCAATTCATTGTATATTTAATGGGAATCTGTCAGGTAGTTTTAACCACTTAAACCGCCACCATGCAGTAATACATGACTTGATAATATTTCCAAATATTCCCTTGGTTGTTTTTTTCAGATGCTGCAAAATCCTTAAAATCCACTTTTAAAACGGCGCACACTATATGCTAATTACTCATTAGAGGGTCATGGGACAGTGCCACCATCCTGAAGAGTCACATAGTCCTGCCTCCAAACCCACCTTTCCATGTTTGAGTGACATCTCCCTGGCTGATACAACTTTCTCGGATGCGCCATTGCCTTGTGGCACTATACACAAGAGGGGGGCTGTGTGGCACTATACACAAGGGAGAGCTGTGTGGCACTATACACAGGGGGGAGCTGTGTGGCACTATACACAAGGGGGAGATGTGTGGCCCTATATACATGGGGGAACTGTATGGCACTATTTACAAGGGGAGGGCTGTGGCTCCATCTACAGGGGGCTGAGTGTGGCGCAATCTACATGGGTCCGTGTGTGGCACTTTCTATTAAGGGGGGCAGTGCTGCACATTCTACTAGGGGGGGGGCTGTGTGGCACTATATACAGTGGGAGCTGTAGAGCGCTATATACAGTGGGGGCTTTATGGCAATATTTACAGGTGGCTGTATGGCACTATCTACAAGGGGGAGGTGGGGGCGCTATCCACAAATGGGGTGTGACACTGTCTATAGGCGGGGCTATATAGCACTGTCTACAGGGGGGCTGTATGGCACATTCTACATGGGGCACTATTTATAAGGGGGGCTGCTTGTGGCACCAGGGGGGGGGGCTCGGTCAAGAGTTTGCTATGGGGCCCAGTCTTTCCTAGTTACGCCCCTGATCACAGCCCAACTCAATATGCTGCAATTTGGCAAATAGAGAACAGCTGAAAACTGAGCTAAATTCCCACAAGCTGGTTTGGATTCGAATCAAGTTGTATTTTCAGAAATAAAACGTATCTCTTCATGCATTTATCCAGTGATTCTTCATCTTCCCTGACCAAGTGATTTCATAATCTCACTTCTGTGCAGCTGCTTGTACTATGTCAGACATTACGTTTGATTCCTATTCCTAGTGTTACTGGTGTTCAGGTCATTGAAATACTATACAGTTTATCATCACATGTTTTTAGTGTAAAGTCCGGTGTACCAGAGTTGTGCTGAAACTAGAACATATTATTTATTAGAGTGACATTTCACACCTCATATATGTCATTGACACAGGTGTATGATCAAAATTGTTTCCATTGTAGCTGTTACTCATTGAAGTTGACACTAAATTTTTAGTATCCTGTGATTAAATAGAATATAAAAACAGCAACTCTTATTAGTTATTAAATTGTTGCCAAATTGCAGCAAAAAGTAACGCACTGTGTGGGTGGAATTTACATAAATTCTGTGTTATGTTCCTCTTCTCATGCTAGAATATAGCTGGGTTTACTTGGGGCCTTTCATGGGATTAGGTCAAAATAGATTTTAGACAGTATCCTTTTTGGGTGGAGCAGGAAAACATAGTAAAGTGTCTACCAGGAGGAGCTCGCAAGCTGGGAGGACCGGTAACATTCTAAATTTATAAGGCTGTGGGGCCCATGGCGTACCTCTAGAGGGGAACTGGTCATTAATACATAGTTTCCTTCTTTCTCACCCGAAATTGAAATGAAACCTCTCTTTTATATATCCGTGTACAGCACTTCAACATTTACCCTACATACATTGGTTCATTCTCTCTACTTGCGTAGGTGGAACATCCAGGCTCAACATCTCTCCTGGATTTATTGTTCTCGATTTTTTTTATTTTTTTATTTTTTTATTTATTTTTTTTAAAATTGTAATAAGGGTAGAAATATTGTGGATTAGTGAAATGAAATATATCTGTTTTCTGTAAAATGTGATAAAGATTTATATATCCATGGGGAGAAAGAAAACCTAGACCACACATCCACTTGTTTTACTTGATCTATTGCGGCTCAGCAAAATAAAATGTATGACCATGAGGTTCTTAGTAGACATTTTGATCAAACTGAATAAGCCGAATAGCCACTTCACGGCAACCTCTTTCAAGTGAGTCCCTACTCTACCCAGTGTAGTATCCCATGGCAACGAATGCCACTGCAACACAGCACCTGCAGAGGGTGCAACTCAGGGCACAAAGATTTCTGTTTAATAATTTATTTTATCTATTTCGATCTGTCGAAACATTACCCCTAAGTCATTTTTACATATATGACAATAGGCAATGATTTTATTACGTACAATAGAGGTCTCCTGTGTCCCCACTAGACCGCCACGAGCGTACAACACCAGAGTGACATTTTCATTATCCACAAATGGTCTACATTGAAATATACCCTTTGCTGGAACATGTTATAAGACATAAGAGGTGGTACAGCATTTCATAGATAGACTCCTGTGTAGCCATAAATATGGCATCCAGGAGGAATGTGCTCGTGGAAACGTGGATAGGGAACACAATTACACACCCTCCAATACTCAAAATTGCAAATAGATTACAGCATCACAGGAACTTCTTGGGGCAAAAATTGCTGTTTATTCCAATGCATCCATATAACAGGGCAAGGTTTTGGCATAATAAACTGCATTTTTCTAGCATGTTTGAAAAGGCAGTTTATTCTGCCCGAAACGTTGCACTGTTATATGGATGTAATGGAATAAACAGCATTTTTGTTCGCGCCAAGAAGTTCCTGAGTTGTTGTGATCTGTTTGCATTTATGGATGGTATGAGATCGGCACCCCAAGGATAACAGGCAGAGCGGGACCTGATGACTCTTTTACCCTCCAATATTCAGATATCAAAATAGTTTCAACACCAGTAATAGTAGTCCACATAAGGGTTAACCACAGATTACCCCATAAAAAGGATTTACATGTTTGATTTCCACATGCCTGGTCCTTTGTTCTTGTAGGAAATTGGAACAAGCGTTTGGCTGACAGCTAAAATGTATGGGCAACTTAAGACTTCAGGTTAGGATATGTTGGTCACATTTTAGTGCTATGCACTTCAGAGCATTTGGAATCCGCTGTTCTAATATAATACGAAATCCTGGAAAATCAGACAGAATTTTATCTGTTAACCTCTTGTTCTTATATATAGAGAAGAGTGTGAAAGGACTTACAGAATGTTCTTTTGCAAACTCTGGTTTGTGAGTAGATGGAAAGGCAGGACATACAATTATTATTTACAATACTTACTTAGATCTGATGTAATAAATGACAGCAATGAAAAATCCCAGGATAGGGAAGATGGTAGAAGTTGCAGCAGTCCCAATGAATTTATTCTAAAAGGGTATTGGAGGCACAGTAGTACTATTTACTGAAAAATGACAAACAATAGATGTAAATAATAAAACAGTCCCTTTGATACAAACTTGGAATCCAAACTGAATATCCCCAAGATTGTTAAGAAATTTCAATGGTCTGGTTTATATGTGATCTATACCAAAGTATAGTGTCAGTGATATTAGCGGTGATTCAGCATTGGATATGAATTAGCAGTCGCTGGATATATACTATCATTGGACCATACATAGATATGTTGGGGGAATTTATTAGGACTGGCGTTTCAGTATTAAAGAGTGCTAGAGTAAGATGTGCCTAATTCACTAAGAGACGTGAGGCCCTGCCGACTTTTTTTGTAAAGTGGCGTGAGTAGCACAAATGCCTCAAAGTCAAAAAAAAATTTGTGCATACGGTACTGTGACTTTTGAGGCATTTGCAACTTGCCTATGCCAGAAAACTGGAGTAGAACAAATATTAATTCACTCCTTTGTGTCAAGTTTTGGGCACTAGTGTATAACAAATAAATTAAATGGGTGGACTGCAGTTCTCAGCAATACTATGTATGGCTTTTTTTTCCGTTTGGAAATAAAGACAGTTTAGGGGTTACATAATAACTATGCATAAGATATATCAATGGACAGTACAGAGTCTGTCTAATTGTCTTTTTATATCCGAGTTTGTAAATAAGGGGGCATCTATTACATCTGCATAAGTTTAGAAATGGATGGCCCTACATCAAGGGCTAAAAGAGCTGTACAAACCAGTGGATTGCATGGTGGATCGGACACAGAATATCTCCACGCTAAACGCCCCCGTTTAGCGTGGAGATATTCTGTGTCCGATCCACCATGCAATCCACTGGTTTGTACAGCTCTTTTAGCCCTTGATGTAGGGCCATCCCTGTCTAAACTTATGCAGTTTAGTTGTGCACTTCACTTTACAGTTTGTGTATAATTGTGCGTTTTTTGATCAGGTGTGGAGTCCATTTATGGCTCTTTTCTTACAATATGGTCTGTGATATATTCTTTTGGATGTAGATTTCTGTACCTTACCGCATCACATGATGTTTGTACTGTGTTAGCATGTTATTTGGATGGTTTACGCCGTATCTCCTCACTATCCTTTTAAATTCTGTGTACTACGTTTTTTATCATTTGATGGCCAATATGTTGTTATGTGTATTATAATAAAGCTCGTTTTATATTCTCATGGTACATAATTGGTGCTATGTGTGGTTTATTCTCTGGATATACTATTTGTCCTCACATTTTGTTCTAGGTATTAAATCCTTTACTGTAAGGCTGAGTTCACACAGGGCAGATACGCTGCGTAAGAGCATGCAGTGTATCCGCCCTATGCGCCACAGGGAATTCAGGGCGAAAAACCGCAGCGGAAAACTGCAGTACTTAGCTAGCGGGCCGTCCTCCTGGGATGATGCCTGTGATTGGCTGCAGCGGCGGTCAAACGGGATGAAGCGTCATCCCAAGAGGCTGGCCTTCTGACGTCATCCAGGCCGGCCTCTTGGGATGACGTTTCATCCCATGTGACAGCTGCTACAGCCTATAATTGCCTGCAGCAGTCACATGGGATGAAACGTTATCCCAGGAGGCCGTGCTGGAGGGAGGAACACAGACTTTTTTTTTTCTGAGTTGCGTTTTTTGCGGTGGAATCGCTGCAAACCAGCCTGAAAAAAATGCAACAACTGCTATTTGCTGCGAGTTTTACCTCCCCATTGAATTCAACATGTGAACTAACCTAAGAGCAGTCAGACTAAGTGACTTCCTGCAACAGGATGTTAATTCATTGAAAGATTTTAGAAGGGCTCCAAATGCATATCTTGAATGATATAATATTACAAGTGACCTGTACTAGATTGCTTGGGATGGGGCATTAATCCTTGGATTTATCCTGATCACCGTAGTTGGAGTGGGGAACGAAAATTGACTCCTGCCGCATAAGGGTTGTTTTTGTCTCAGGATATTGGGTAGATCTAGATTTGTTTATTTTTTCTGAATCCTACTCACTATGTTACTTACCTTCACAATCCTGAGGTCCTTTGCAGTGCTCCATGTTGAAAAAAACAGATGTTTTTTTATATTGACAACCGTTGGTGACCGACCACCCGAACACCAGTGCCTGACAAAATGAAGTATTAATTGTGTGAAAACACAGAAACTTTTCACAGTCGATCAGTGTAATTCACTGTAGTCTTCTAGTGGAACTGAAGTAGAAATATCAGAAATGTCGCTGTACTAACATATGTTAGTGAGATGTCACTCAAACATGGAAAGGTGGGTTTGGAGGCAGGACTATGTGACACTTCAGGATAGCGGCACCGCCCCATGACCCTCTAATGAGTAATTAGCATATAGTGTGCGCCGTTTTAAAAGTGGATTTTAAGGATTTTGCTGCATCTGAAAAAAACATACAAGGGAATGTTTGCAAATATTGTCAGGTCATGTATTACCGCATGGTGGCGGTTCAAGGGGTTAAAACTACCTGACAGATTCACATTAAATATACTATGAATTGAGAACAATTCCATCTTCCCTGCAATTTTGTTATTATAAATATATCCTATATAACTACAGATCAAGAACCAAGCTCTGACATACATACAGTACCACAACCAAGCTCAGTACATAAATACAGCGCTAGAACCAAGCTAAGTACATATATACAGCACCAGAACCAAGCTCAGTACATAAATACAGCACTAGAACCAAGCTCTGACATATATACAGCACCAGAACAAAGCTCAGTACATATATACAGCACCAGAACCAACCTCCGTACATAAATACAGCACCAGAACCAACCTCAGTACATAAATACAGCACTACAACCAAGCTCAGTACATATATACAGCACCAGAACCAAGATCAGTACATACTGTATATACAACACCAGAACAAATACTGCTCAATTTAGTGCAACCCCTGCCGTATAGGTTTGTACAGAGTAAAACTACAGCTCCCATCATGGCCCAAACAATGGTGAGGATATGCTGGGAGATGCTGTTTCACAAAAAAAAATCATACCACCATCATCTCGCTGCAGATCACACAGTGACTACAATACTGATTGGAGGCAGAATAAACATTTACATTAAGTGACTCACCGGTGACGTCTCAGATTCTAGTTATTTTCTTCTCCCTCCGGTCCAGACATCTATGATGGATTTCTACCGGCCATGAACCATTTCTGCAGTTTTCCGCTAAGATGTCTTCAGCTTCTCACTTTTAAAACATTTCTGCACCTATAAACAAAGTTAAAATTCTCAACACCTCTAAATATAATAAAGCACCATACACTGCACCTCTAACTATAATAGGGCCATACACTGTGTCCCTGATTATAATAGTACCATGCACACACACACCGTGCCCCCTGTAGATAGTGATCCACACAGAGCCTCTGTAGATAGTGACCTACATAGAAGCCACTGTAGATAGTATCCCACATACAACCCTCTGTAGATAGTGCCCACAAATGGACTCCAGAGCTGCAAGGCAATAGTGCTAACCACTGAGTCACCGTGCTGTTCTACATATAGCTTCTCCTATAGATAGTGCTCCACGTATAGCCCACCTCCTTAGATAGTGTCTCACATATAGATTCCCCTGTATATAGTGTCCCACATATAGCCCACCCCTGTAGACTGTGCCCTACATATAGCCACCCTGTTGCTAGTGCCCCACAGGTAACCCACCCCTGTATATATTGTCCCACAAATAGCCCATCCTTATAGAAAGTACCCTAAAAATAGCTCCCCTATAGATAGTGCTTTACATATAGCCCACCCCTGTATTGTGTCTCACATATAGTGCCCCACATATAGACCCCCTGTAGATACCTCCCCACATATAGACCCCCTGTAGATAGTGGCCCACATATAGACCCCCCTGTACCTAGTGCTCCACATCCCCACATATAGTCCCCCCCTGTAGATAGAGCCCCCACTATAGATAATGCCACTCAGTTTTAAGAGAAAAAAAAACCTTTACATACTCACAGGGGCGTAACTAGGAAAGACTGGGCCCCATAGCAAACTTTTGACTGGGGCTCCCCCTCCCCTGGGTGTCACATAACCCCCCCTTGTAGAACGTGCCTTTTTTACAGCCCCCCCTGTAGTTATCTGCAGGGGGGCTGTATGGCGCTATCTACAGGGAGGCTGAATGGCGCTATCTACAGGGGGGTCTGTATGGCGCTATCTATAGAGGGGGCTGTATGGCGCTATCTATAGGGGGGCTGTATGGCAATATCTACAGAGGGGGCTGTATGGCATTATCTACAGGGGGCTGTATGGCGCTATCTACAGAGGGCGCTGTATGGCGTTATCTACAGAGGGGGCTGTATGGCGCTATCTACAGGGGGGTTGTATGGCGTTATCTACAGGGGGGCTGTATGGCGTTACCTACAGGGGGCTGTATGGCGCTATCCACAGGGGGACTGTATGGCGTTATCCACAGGGGGACTGTATGGCGTTATCTACAGGGGGACTGTATGGCGTTATCTACAGAGGGACTCTATGGCGTTATCTGCAGGGGGTCTGTATGGCGTTCCCTACAGGGGGGTCTGTAGGGAACGCCATACAGCTCCCCCCTGTAGGGAACGCCATACAGCCCCCACTGTAGGGAACGCCATACAGCCCCACTGTAGGGAACGCCTTACAGCCCCCCCTGTAGGGAACGCCTTACAGCCCCCCCTGTGGATAGCGCCATACAGCCCCCCTGTAGATAGCGCCAAACAGCCCCCCCTGTGGATAGCGCTATACAGCCCCCGCTGTAGGGAACGCTATACAGCCCCCCTGTAGGGAACGCCATACAGTCCCCCCCTGTAGGGAATGCTATACAGCCCCCCCTGTAGGGAACACCATACAGCCCCCCCTGTAGGGAACACCATACAGCGTCCCCAGCCCCCCAAAAAAATGCGACCTACAGTGTGAGAAGACAAAAGCCATGTATCGCCTCTCCACAGGATAGGGGATACATGTGTGATCGCTGGCAGCGATAGGGAGAAGGGGGGACCGAAAGTCCCCCAAGTTCTCAATGACTAACCTCTGACTTCCGGCGTCTGCCCAGCTCAATAAAAATGAAAGGAGCGCTGGTCACGCATGCGCACAAGCGCGACCAGCGCTCCATTCATTTCTACGGAGCTGCCGACACAGACCCCGGAAGTCTGAGGTTTGTGATAGAGAACTTCAGGGGACTTTCAGTCCCCCATTCTCCCTATCGCTGCCAGCGATCACACATGTATCCCCTATCCTGTGGATAGGGGATACATGTCTTTTGTTTAATGGCAGAGCGGGGAGATACCTCCCTGCTCTGCCGTAGTCGTGTTCAGTGGCGTCCCGCTGTAGCAGCCATAGCGGCTGCTAGCGGAGCCTCCGGCCATGGTGGGGGCCCGTGCCCTTTATGCCGCGGGCCCCGTAGCAGCCGCGGGCCCCGGTAGTTACGCCACTGCATACTCACATGATCCCGTTCCCATGCTGTTCGCTGGCAATGCAGATCTGCTCTCTTCTGAGCAGGTCTACTGGAGCTGAACGAGCGTCGTCCAATTATGCTGATTGGCGGGGCAGAATGACTTGCCCCGTCAATCAGCGCCTTTCAAGCATGGAAGCGGCGCGATGATGTCATCACGCCGCTAGCCAATCAGCGTCATTGTGAGGTGCTGGATGCCCAGCCATTTAGCGCTAATGCATGTATTTGGCTGTCGCTAGCACCGGGGCCCCTCCTGTGCTAGCGACGCCTACAGGCATGAGAGGGCCTGTGTCGCCCGGTCCATACTTGTTGGAAGCTCGGCGAGCGGACCCCATAGTAGCGGCGCTACCGCTGCAGCAGCCATAACGGGCATATGGGGGGCGTGTCGGCTGGTGGCACGGGCCCCCTCAAGCCGCGGGCCCCGTAGCAGCCGCTATGGCTGCTACCGCGGTAGTAACGCCACTGTATGAAGCCCACCGCTGCTCCGTTTTAAGCAATGCCCACAATTTGAAAACTCTCCGCCAAGTGTAAATGTGAAAAAATAAAACAATAGACAAACCTTACATGCACATCTACATTGCAGCATTATTTGCTCTAATTTTCATTCATGACCCCTATTCGGGGCAATATAACGCCAGTGCAGGCGGTTCGGCTGCACAGGGGCCCGGAGGGGTGGGGGCCTGCTCAGCTACCCTAAACACTATGCGCATAGATCGGCACAGGGACCCCATCCTCTCTGGGCCCCCATGCCCGAAGCATAAGGAGGCCCGCGCCGCCTGGCATATAACATTTATGGGTTGGGCATCCGGTGCTAGCGACCGGTGCTAGCGACAACCACATTCAATTATATCTGCATCCTCAGGATGCAGATACAATTGAATACTATAGGCTGCAGGCCACGTTAGGTCTGCAGCCTATAAGGCGCTGAAAAGACTCTGCGCAGGCCGGCATGATGACGTCACTGCATGATGATGGCATGCGCAAGCGTCCCACCCGGAATCTATGCAGCGCTCCATCCGTCGCGGGAACGGGGCAAGGTAAGTAGAATTGTTTTTTTGGGGGGGCTGTGTGACAATGTAAAGGGGGGGAGCTGTGTGACACTATTTGCAAGGGGAGGGGGAGAAGCTGTGTGGCACTACCTGAAACAGGGGGGGATCGCTGTGTGGCACTATGTACAAGAGGGGGAGGGAGCTGTGTGGCGCAATATACATGGGGAGGGGGAGCTGTGTGGCGCTATATACAAGGGGAGAGGAGCTGTGTGGCACTATTTACAAGGGGAGGGGGCTGTGTAGCACTATATACAAGGGGAGGGGGGCTGTGTGGCACTATATACAAGGGGAGGGGGAGCTGTGTGGCACTATATACAAGGGGAGGGGGAGCTGGGCGGCACTATATACAAGGGGAGAGTGAGCTGTGTGGCCCTATATACAAGGGGAGGTGGAACTGTGTGGCACTATATTCAAGGGGGGCTGTGTGACACTATATACAAGGGGAGGTGGAAGCTGTGTGTTGCTATATACAAGGGGGCCTGGGTGGCATTATTTACAAGACGGGGGCTGTGTGGCACTATCTACAAATGGGGAGCTATATGGCACAGTATACAAGGGGAGGGCTGTGTTTGGCGCTATCTACAGGGGATGTTGTGGCGAAATATACAAGGTGGCACAAAGGGGGTATTATTACTGTGGGGGCACAAAAAGGGCATGGTTACTGGTGGGGCACTTTTATTGTGTCGAGCAATGAGGGATCATTATTACCATCTGGGGTACTCTGGATTACTAGTTTGTTTAGAGGATGGGGTATCGGTGGGGAGGATGCTGGAAAAGCAAGAAACCAACATGTCTGTGTTTCATATTCTGCAGAGACGAGTCGTGGCTGGAATAAGTCGTCAAAGTGGTCTGAGCTGGATGGAGAAGAAAAGGGAAAGTGAACGTCTCTAATCAGAGGAAACCTCACTTGTGAGTCACTAGATATAAATGTGCTGTAATCACTTATACGGTCTGCAGAGCTCCTGTGTATAACTGCACATCTACCACTATATGGTCACTATATGGTGGTAATATTGGTCTTTGTATAGTGTGTTTTATTCAGTAAAAGTATGGTGGTATTATTCAGTCACTTTGTGGTTATGGTATGGCGGTATTATTCAGTAACAGTTAGGGGGTATTATTCACTCACTGTGGTTATGGTGTGGCGGTATTATTTAGTAGCAGTATGGGGGTATTATTCAGTCACTATGTGGTTATGGTGTGTAGGTATTATTCAGTAATAGTATGGTGGTATTATTCAGTCACTGTGGTTATTGTGTGGTGGTATTATTCAGTAACATTATTTGTATTATTTATGTTTGTTACTTGTGCTTTAAACCAGTAATAAGATGTGCAATATAGATTTTTATATGCGCGGGGGCATGGTCAGGTTATGGGGGGCCCAGGCACATTTTTTGCACAGGGGCCCTTTGCAGTCTGTCTCTGCCTCAGACCCCTAATGTCTATCAAAGCTCTCACAGCAGGCATCTTTATATACTATACACTGCACTTCAATGTTACTATATAAACTGCAATATTTGCTCATGATCAGTTTACCTTACACACATCTATAGCTTGTACGTTATGTACAGTCCATGATTGAATAAGTGGAGCGTTGTTCTTAGCTCCATACCCCTGAGTCTACGCTCCTATGCAATAATCAGGATGTCAGGGATGTTTTCAGCATATTGGGTTGTTCCCTTCTCAAGGCTTCCCAGCCGTCTTTAGCAGTTTTGACACTTGATTAATTCCTTTCCCAATGGAGTGACAAATATATTTCACATCTTCATCCATCATTCTTGGTCGATTTCCTTTGGGTTTTAAGACCCCGACCAAGTGTTGCATAGTTGTTAGTGCTGTGTATAGGAAACCTTCTGCAGGCCTACAAAACCGAGCAAGTGTTGTAATATTAGAGTAATATTTATATAACCTGTAAGACACTTCACAGTGTTTCCTAATACGACAAACACAGCCCCTGAACTTGATCAAATTGTCTGTAATGTAACAACACAAAGCTTTATTTTTTTTCTAAAAGCGATTTTAATTTGGTCTAGAAAACAAATTTACTTTTGACTGAATCACTTCTCCAGTATACCAAGTGGACCTAACTGCATTTCACATTTCAATGAACGTCTGTTGACCCTTTTACCGAGGTGATCTGATGGAAGACAGGAAACTGCAAGACTAAGTTTTATTTTTTTAGGATAGTGTTACTGAAATGTTACATTGCTGTTGCTTAAGGCCCTTAAGGGGATTGTGTGGATTAGAAAACTTATTTTTTTAACACCCTATTCGAGAATGCAGAGTTAATAGAGGAGGGCCGTTTGCTCCGGATCCTCATATATTTGAACTTGCTCGTATTATGGTTCCTTTTTCTATGGAGCCATAATAGGGCTTACACACAGGCATATGTAGGTTTCTTTGTCGGATTCCGTGTAAATCTAGCAGAAAAAATATTGTGGGAAGTTCCATTGGACTCCATACATCTGGATTGCATTGCTCGGAAACCTGTACAGCTCCTTTATGCTGTGTGCATGAGCCCTTAGTCAGAGGGTGGATATAACCTCTGGAGGATCCATTGTGTCTGTGTATAACACACACACAGTAAATTAATTGGAATAAGAATTATGTAATGCTTTATTTTCCCTGCGATGGCGCTGCAAGATAAATAAACACTTGTTTCCAGGTTCCCGCACAAATTAGATC